>NW_026902023.1:0-600000 GCF_033783945.1 Neopsephotus bourkii | reverse complement strand
TTAAATTGGTGGGAAAGAAGACTGGAATGTTGCTGTTGGTTTATCTGAAAGCAGATGCTGTACATGACAAACCCTTTAGACTGTCATTTGTGCAGAAAGAATTTGACAGACAAAGAAGTTTTACATATGCAAGGAGTTGCTGTGAAAGAAGCACAAGATACTCTTTAAATTTTGCAGACTTGTAGAATTTACTATTTGGGCTAGACATGAGTGAATAATTTTCACAGAATGGTTTATTCAGTGTATTTAACTACTTTCTCTTTTTTTTAAATTGAACAGAATGTAGTTTCCCACTAAATTATTATTATTTGCTGATTTTTTTTCTCTGAATGCCATTTTAACTTCTATGGATTGATTTCAATATTGTTTCTACTGCTGTTTGATAACTTTCAGACTGTATGGAGTATGTGATCAGACAAAATATGATAAGAGACTGTACTGAAGATGGGACTGATGGCATATGCAAGCATCTCCTGTGTGAATCTTCTAACCATCAGGTAATAATTTCACATTGATGATGAATCATCACTCTATTTAAAATGTATCACTGAGGGGTAGTTAGAATCTTAAATGACTGAAAACTACAAAAACACAGAAAGACTTCTATTTGATTGTTTTGTTGTTGGTTTCTTTTCATAAATAAGCATCTCAAAATAGTGTGGATACTAAGTTATCTTGTTATGAATTATGGACTGACAAACTTACTTCTAAGTTGGGAAAGACATCACTCAAAAGAGGCTGCAATTTGTAATGTGCTTAATCAGTGTTTAAAGATTTAGCTCAGTCAAGTTTTATCCAAATCATATGGGATTTAATGGTTCTCTAAGGGTACTGGATGACTTTGGTGATTGTTCACTTGAGGTTAATTTCCCAGTTTCTTGTGCCTGAATCTGACATGCAACCAGACAACCTGGGGATAGGCGTATATAGGATAGCAGTGGATTGGGCCCCTCTTCGCAGAACACATGGGGCAACATGAAGGCTCATGCAGTTGTAGCCCTCCTCCTGCCACTCCTTTTGGACACATTATAAAACTGAATCTGCACTTTCTAAGTGTGCCTGAGGTTGCAAAATGTGTTTGGGAGGCAGAGCTTTGGATGGATGGCAGATTTGGCAGTAGGCCTTGGGTTTTGTCAGGATGTGGTAAAAATAACAATGAAAAAGTGTCCTCCAATGCCCAAGGTGAATTTTCTTAAGTAATTTCAGGGTGCTGGGTGAACACAGGCAAATGCCAGGTCTTTCTTACTAGGTAATGCATTCCAACCTCAAATTTGTTGCTGTAGCCACCCCAGCTCAGTAAGTAACTTGTAGATTTTAACAGTTGGTGGTGAGAGCAGGATTTGATGGCTTGGCTTCACAAGTGAAGATTTGCAGGTCAAGCATGTTATCAGCACAGCTTTATAGTGGTTGGTAATCTATACTGATTTATGCCAGCTTTACAGTTACAGCTAATCTTAAGAACTAATAAGTAATTCTGGGTTTATACTGACTCATTTCTTTGATAGTACAAAAGACTGGAACTTAATAATAATAGCTTGAAATACCATAGCTAATTTTAGTTCACAGCTTTTCCATTTAATTTTTTAAATCTTGTAGTTGATAGTCTTTTTCCTCTTCAAAGGAGGAAAAAATAACCAACTCCTCTTTTGAGAATGAAATAATGAAACAAGAAAATGGTTCACAGGAATTTTTAAAAATACTTTTATATGTGCTGATACTGACTCTCATAAAACTCTCAGCAAAACTGTCCTTCAGAAAAAAAGGTCAAAGAAAAAAAAAAATCACCAAAACAAAATAAAAGAGAGCTCTCAAAACATTTTTCACTCTTTCTACCATTAATAGTTCACAGGGAGATACAAAAGTATATTCCCCATTTCTCTCCCCCCCCCCTTTTTTTTTTTCCCTCTACATGGCATATATGCCTTTTAGCTTTTTAATTTTCTTCCACAGCATCTTTTTCCCTCTCTGCAATTTAATGACTCTCAATTTCCTTTGTCATACCATCTGGTTCATTCCATGTCAGTGAGACATTATTCCTTTCAGGCACGTAGCAAGGAACAACACAATTCCCAATTTTTTAACTGTATGTGGCAGTTTACAGAACCAATTCTTCAACAGTTTTTACTTTTCCCCAGAATGATGAGGGATAATGAAATAGAGAAATAGTGTTACTCAGTTATTTTTACTACTTGTAGAGTGCTCCAAAGTTTGTTTTTGGTGTACTGGTATTAACAGCAGAAAATATTAATATCAGATATCACTGATGAAATTCTTGGAATTTATGTATAACAAACTTCCTATACCTTATATTCCTGACTTAGAGAATATTCAGGAAAGAGACTATCCCTTGTTATGGCTTCCTATGACCAT
Organism: Neopsephotus bourkii; assembly: GCF_033783945.1. Taxonomy (NCBI): domain Eukaryota; kingdom Metazoa; phylum Chordata; class Aves; order Psittaciformes; family Psittacidae; genus Neopsephotus; species Neopsephotus bourkii. The sequence continues at coordinate 597,630 of NW_026902023.1, read as the reverse complement.
CACTCAGTTAAGAAGTGAGAACTGCTTTTTTGGGGAACATGCTGCTATACCTGTTGAAACAGTTTTGTGCTTGCTTACTGTGTTTCATGTTTTTGCTTTGTCCTCTAAAATAGTACATTAATTCTCCTGAAAGAGTGTTTTAACTCATCCACATCCGTGAGCCTCACAGGGTCCTAAAATTACTATGCTACGGGACAGGAAGAAGGACAACGTCTTGCATCAGATCAGAGCTGTCCAATAGTGGTTGCTTCAGCTGCCTAATTGCATAAAAGATCTTAATGGTTCTTTACATCTGTCCTAAATGACAAGTGACTGTTAACACCCACTGCTGTCAGCAATTCATAACAATTCCCATAACCTATCCATAGCATTAAATTTTTAATCAACATTATAAGAAATAAGTTATGCACACAAGTCAAAGTGCAGTCATTCACACCTACACTGAGAAAAAAAGAGAATAGATTTTTTCAAGTAACTCTGTATAAAGGCAAACATAGTAAAAAGAGGAATTCAAAAGCAATTCAAAGAGACCTGAAATGCAGTCATAATGAATCATAATAAGAGACTTCTTAATTGAAAACTGGTGATTTTTTCACAATTTCATTACACCTAAAAATTTTGCACTTATAGTTCTCTGCTTCAATCACTAGGCATTAGACAACCAAGTTCCTTACAGTTTCCAGATAGCATATTAATGATTATTTGAGACCACTCATCATATGCTATTTTATTTTTACCTTTATTCACTTCTGGTTTCCTTTGCCAAATCTGAAAAATATGTTTAATTCCTTCCGACTTTAAAAGTTCCAAATTTCAGAATTCCTCAGGTGTAGGATTTCGGTGTATTGCATCAGGAAGTCAGCAGGATGACTTGTCAGCCTTGTTTTGCATAAGGCATTAAGTTGTATCTACCTCTAGGAAGGGAAGAAAGCTGGAAAGGAGCTGAGCACTGCAGGTCTTACTGACCTGGAAGAGAACAAGTCAGTCTTTGAACTGGCAATATTGGCCAGAAATGCATTCAGAAAAGCTCTGTTTGAGTCAGCTTCTAGATGAAATCAGTGTAGTGTTAGGAATACATAATCATGTCCAAGGTTATAAAACCTACAGTTTTTGAACTGGGCTTCCAATCCAAAGCTGGTAGTTTCCATGGTGCAGCAGCAGGCATTTGGATTTGTCAGCCTGCCTTGTTTGCACATGCACCACCTGTATTTAAACTTAAATTTCCTTAACGCTGCTGCCTTCCTAAAGATGATTGTCAGTAAAGGGCTAAGGGTAATACAGATGGTCTCTAAGAAAAAAATTACATTTATTTATAGGCAGTCTAGTCAACCTGATATACCAGGCCCTTCATACAGCCTGCAGTGAACACTTTTGATCGTTATTTCCATGACGTGTCCCATCTGTAAACTAGTCTGACAAAGCATTTTTATTGATTTTGAACCAAATGTTCCTGAACACTAGTTCATCATAGCATATAACCACTTGTTTCACTCTTAGCTATGTAATCTACAGATATTGAAATGGCTGCCTAAGCACACATTTAGCTTTGAGACTTTAAAAAAGCCTTCCATATAACCTTAAAAGATATCATGGCTTTGGGAGTCTTCTGTTAGTATGTTTTTAAATTATTTCAGAATTGGATAATACATGCACCAGCTGTACAAGGTGAGGGAATGAGAAGATTTCTTGTCTCTGGCTTTTGCTGAACAAAGTTAGTCAGAAAACTTTAAAACTTTCTGGATTTCATGCCTAACTTTCCTAACTTGGGAGTTAGGTGACATTTCTGTAAGCGGAGCACATGTGCACTACCATTCATCGGGATCATAGAATACTTGGAGTTGTAAAGGACATTAAGATCAGCTGGTTCCAACTCCCCTGCAAGTTTGCATCCAGGGGAGTAAACGTGGGTAAAATAACAGTGGTGATATAAGTCGCAGAAGGCATTGCAGTTGGTATTTGTTTTAGTGACTGTAGTGAGCACCTGCTGTGGGGGAAACCAAGGAGGAAGGAACAGATATTTTTGTCAAGGTGGATGCTCTTGACCTCTGTTTTGCTTTCCCACCTCTTACAGTGCTGGTCTCCTGACAGACCTCTTGGGGCCACCAGTCAGTAGTAAGGGGTACTCAGAAGACATTGCTGGTGAAAGGGCTGTCAGGAATGTCCTGTGAGGAATGGCTGAGAACACCGTGTTTGTCTAATTTGGAGAAAAGGAAGCTGAGGGTTGACCTCATTGCTCCTTACAGCTTCCTGAGGGGGGAAGCGGAGAAGAAGGTGCTGTTCTCCTCCTCTTGGTACCCAGTGGTGGGATGGGTGGGAATGTTTCAAAGTTGCACAAAGGGATGTTTAGACTGCACATTAGGAAGTATTTCTTTAGCAAGAGAGTGGTCAAACCATGGAACAGGATTCCTAGAAGGGTGGTTGATGCCCCAAAGCTGTCAGTGTTGAAGAGGCATTTGGACAATGCCCTTAACAAAATGCTTTAACTTGTAGTCATCCCTGATGTGGTCAGGTAGTTGGACTACATGATAGTTGTAGGTTCCTTCTAACTGAAATACTCTATTCCGTTCTATTTGAAAGTTGAAATTAGAGAATTTAAAAGAATAAATTATTTATTTAACAGGATTGAAAGAAAGATGTCTAAGTAAGTTCAAAAATCCTGTTATCAAAAGTTGGTGAGCAGAAACTGTCATTCCTCTTTAACTAGAATGTATATTTAAGAGGAACTTGAAAGGCCACTATCAAAATACTAGCAGATTTTAATTGGTTTTAATATTAAATTGAGGAATTTCTTGTGTTGGCTTCCTCATCTTTGATCAAATTTGTAAATTAAGTTTTATCTTTGCAGTTGTATCAGACTCTCCTCCAAGGGACTTAATGAGAGATGTATTTTGACCTTCTTTTGAGAGAGCTAGGTAACACTTCCTCAGAGGACTTTTGGTGTTAAATATTTAGAAGCCAAAGAGATGATTTAAATCTCCACAAATTTATGTCACATCTTTACTTTCAGGCAGATTTCTACCACCAATAGCATTGAAGGATATTTGCAGATCCTTAGAGCTGTATGTCTAATTAGCCAAGTTAAATGAAAATACGAATCTCTGTGGGATAATAGTTTATTAGATTATCTTTTCACCATTGACAACTAGGCTTACTCCTAGAAGGACTTTTCCCTAAGCAATTCACTTTACTCTTGTTATCCTGTCCCCTCCGGGTCTGAGAACTAAAGATGATTAGAGCCCATGAATCCCAATAATGAAAGAATACCAGAGGCTGCGAGGTTTTGATTAAGTAAAAGATTTGTCTTAGCTCAACTGCTTTCAGCTGTCCAGGGAAAAAAAAGCAGGAAAAGGAGAAGAGAAAAAGCATATACATCTTTTGACTTGGGTGAAAAACCTTGTTCATTGCAAATGCATGATGTTTTCCAAAAGAATAAAATAAGGAGACCTAGATGGGTAAGCATCCAAAAAAAAAGAGGTAAAGCCAGAAGAAAGAAAAAACAGTTTTCATGATCAAATAAAACTCCTTGCTCAGTAGCAGGAAGAAGCCATTTCTGGGTTTTCTGTACCATTGTATTTGTTGGATTTCTTCCATCTGTGCCTAGCATAAGGAAACAAACAAGCAAAAAAGACATTTTGAAAGGGCTGGTACATCTCATGCAGAGGATTGGAGACTCAAGATAATTTTCTCAAAAAATGTATATACTTTCTTTTGGTTTTAATATTGCTGTATATTATAATCAAGTTTTGGCTTCCTTGAATAGCCTACAGAAATGCTTTTTTGACATCATAATTTCTACCTCATCTTAATTCCTTTATATTGTCCTCTGCTTCTGTGAATTAAAACCTGTTTCTATATGGATTTTGCAAAAGCGATACTTTAACAACAGTTAGGGTTCCAAAAGAAAATGTCATTATGTACTGTTATATAATTAGTATTTGTATTTATGTTAATAAAAACCAAAAGGATAGAAAAAAATACTTTTCAAGAGAAAGAACAATGATTCTATCAACTTTAAACATACTGAAGTCACTCTGAAGCTACTGCAGTTTGACAGCTGCATACACTGCAGTATAATTTCAGAATAGACTTAAATTCTTTTCAACCTGTTTTGTTATTTTCTGAATACTGTTTTAATAGAATTCCAAAAGGATTGCATTTTCTGGGTTTATGCTATTCACAGGAATAAAATTATTTATTGAATTATTATTGGGTATTGTAGAAAAAAGAACCCTTCATCTTACATGAAAATATTTTAAAAATTTGTTTTTCTTGTTTAACCAAATCAAAAGGAATGACATGAAATACTGCAGTCACTTTGTTATTTTCCAGTCCTCAAAATCTTATTTCAGTTTTACAGATATTCATGAGCTAAGAGTGACCCAAGGGCAAGAATAATTATGTTACATAAGTTCCAAAATGAGATAGAAAAATCGTGTCTCCACCTAGAAAAGATGTACCCTTAAAATATGAATAGGCATTTATAGATTACTCTAGACTTGATAGAAAGGATTAATAGCCTTTATTTAAACTTTTTGAGTGTTGAAATTAGTGTGATGATTTCTTTGGTCAGTTTGCAATAACAGGTGAAATAACTCTTTATTAATATACAGAAATGTCTTATCTGAAAACCTAAGAGAAATATGACTGTACTTCCATTACCTGGGAAATTTATGATTCTTTGTTAGAAACATAAAACCATGTGGTGCCTTGTTCCAGTATTAGTTCTGAACTGCAACTAAAACATTTATGGTAGAATCATAGCAAATGTCACTCTTTAGTTCACACAATAATCTCTGCACTTTGAGGCAGCTGCACAACTGGCACTATTCTGCTGTTCTTTACCTTGAAGCCATTATCATCTCCTATTTGGTGTATTATATTTAGCTTATATCAAGGCAGGGAAAAAGCAGCAAGTATTTTAATCTGATATGCTTCCTTCTCTGTGTTAAAAATGTTGCGAAGTGGGAAAAAATAAGTGAGCAAGATTTCAAAATACTGAAAGTGATATTTTTTTTCTTGATGTTTCACCAAAACTCTTTGCAAATTCTTTCATTGCCTAAGGGAGATACTTAAAAGAAAGAGTGCTTTAAAAGTGTCCTGGGTTTAGCAGTGGCAGTCATTTTTCTCTTTCTTGGTAGCTGGTGCAGTGCTGTGTTTTGACTTTCAGCTGGGAACAGAGCTGAAAAACAATGATGTTTTGGTTTGGTCAAGGACTTTGTGGGCCTCATGCTCTGCCAGGGAGGAGGGAAGCCAGGAGGAAGCAGAGACAGGACACCTGACCCAAACTGACCAAAGAGGTATTCCATACCACAGCACGTCATGCCCAGGAGGGACCTCGGGGAGTGACCCGGAAGGAGAGGGGGTCGGCCGGGTCGGACTGGTGGTTCGGCGCGTGGTATTGTACTCCTTTCCTTTGCTGTTTTCTCTTATCATTGTTGTCGTTGGTGGTAGCAGTGGTGATTCGTATTGTACACTAGTTGCTAGACTGTTCTTATCTCAGCCCGTGGGAGTTGCATTCCTTCGATTCTCCTCCCCACCCCTCTGGGAGCGGGGAAAGGGGGCGGCAGCCCCTGGGGAAGGGGGGGGGCGGACTAACGCCTGGCACCACTCACTGGGAGTAAGTGAACAAGCTGTTTGGTTGGGTTAAACCACGACAAAAAGTAAGGCTGAAATGAGTCAGACTTACTTTTTTTGCTGTGACTTAATGGAAAGAATATTGCTTTTTTCTGTGGGGCATTTACATTTGCAAATTTGATTACTGTAATGCACAGCATTCCTAGTATAGACTATAATTCAGTGGCCTCGTGCCACAATGACCACTCATGCTTAATGTGTTAGAGGAGTGTCCTGTTGAAATCAGTAGATATAATGAGAGATGTATGTATATGTGCTAAGACATGGAAGAGTTGCATATCTGTTCAACTTGTGAACACTGTCCTTTTTCCCAGTAGGAAGTACCTTTACAAATAAAAAATATTACTGAACTTTGGGAGTTAAAGAATAAAAAAGAACAGTTTCTTCTGACCACAGAAGCATTATTTAGATCACAGCTGTTTTAAAATAGATTCAGGTTTTTGTGGAAAAGAGCAGTGTGCCTCTGCTGACGAGAGAGAGAGAACAGGAGGTTTTTAAAGAAAATCTTGTTTATCCTCAAATATTCTAATGTTAGTCTAACTAAGACCTGATGGCCCATGAGAACATTTGAAGTTATAGGAAGAAACACTGATCTTGAGATCTGCTCATGTCTGTTTTCTGTTTGTGCACACATCTTTCAGTGCATGTATTTTAGCTTTTAATACCCTGGAATTAATTTATTGGCATCCTGTGCTGAAGACCAAATGCACTTTGATGTCTTCATAATAAAATCTGAGTCTTTATGTTTATTACATTGATCTATGTGGCTGATTTGAAAATATAATGCTTCCATAGGAGCTGTTAAGACCTTGTGCTTATAAAATAGAATCAGTGAGAAAAGAAAAAAAAAAAAACTAAATAGAAGAAAATTAAATAAAATATTAAAATATAATAAAAAACATGAAATTGAATTAAATTTAAAGCAGTAAAACAAACTCAATGAGATGTAAGAATGAAGTTGACAAGGAATCATTCATTATGAAGGCATTCAATGCTTATTTTACTAGTCCATCTAGGTTGCAGCATTATGATTTCATACAATCACATAATCATAGAATGTTTGAATTGGAAAAGACCTTTAAAAACCCCATCTGGTGCAGTTCTGTTGTGTTTTAGTGTTAGTACTAGTAAATAAGAGGGGTTTTCTTTTCTCCATTGTTTCTTTGTGGGGTTTTTTAGTATGGGGGCATGAAGGGAGTTTGTTGTGTTTTTGTAGTGTTTTTCTGTTTCTTTCCATGACACAGGTTTTGTATTGCTGTCTTTAGAGTGCCTTCCCTGAAGACAGAAAAATCTTTTTTCACTTTTTATCCTATTTGCCCACAGAGCTGATAGATGTGGTCTTTATGCTATTTTGCTGCTGCAGTGCACTACATTTACCATTAAGGAGGCTGCATGAGGCCAGATATCTAATTAGTGACATTACAAGGGCACAGATTGAGGGAGAAAGGGAATGCAGTTTCTGATGAGGTCAGGTTGGTGATTACATCTCATGTTCTTCAGACAGCCTTGCACTGATCCATGGAAGCAAATTCGATATATCCCTATAGGAGAAAGACAAGTAGAGCCTTGTAAGGGTACGTATTTGTGATGTTCACTAAAATAATACTGTTTTTTTTCTTACTTGTCTGGAAGACTATATCTGCCTACTCAAGAAACAGTAAAATGATAGTCCTTTCATGTGATATTATGGCTAGTACACTTTCTGTCTCTAAAATTCCACTTCATCTTGCTATCAGTGTGTTGAGACATCACTGTGTTATGTTGCACATAACATTTCAGGCTTTTAAGGGGAAAAGGGTGATGGTTTTCTTATAATTTGCATTTGTAGCTTCCTGCCTGTTTATGCTTTCGGAATGACTATTCTATGGCTCAGGGTAAATGAGAAATGCTGTTTATAAAAGCCTTACTGGAGAAAAGGAAAAAGAACAAAAACCCTTTAAAATTATGCTTACATTAAAAAATGCTTTAAAAATATATATATATATATTGGTCCTAAACAAAACAAACAACTCTCACCAAACAATTTCCTAGGATTTGTTTTATGAAAGGCTCTCACAGATTTTTACCTTTACAAAATTGAAGACATTTTAACAATGTCATTTTACACACCATAAATGCTTGCTGATTTTTTTCTTTAATTCCCTACCTTATCATCCTTTTGCTCATCTTATGATATTATCAAATGCTCAAACCTCACACTTTGTGTAGTGTTTTCTGCCTTTCTTGTGTGTGTATATGTGCTGTTTGAAAGGAATAGGGGACATGACAAGGGAGATAATAACAGAACATTGAGGATAGCTAAAGTGACTTGACTTTCCCCTAAGAACTGTCACTGTAGCAATATTCCTACATTGGTCATGCAAAGTGTGTGCATTAGTGGTGATGGCAGTGAGGGAGGCACGGGGAGCTTTGATTTAACCAGACAAATGGTAGAGGACAGAAGGTGTCTTTATTCAAAGCACTGGTTACAATCTTGAGCAACTGGTGAGAGACAGGAAGCAACATGTGGAAATTGAAGTCAGAATACAGGCTAGTTCATCCCCACCCCTTACAAAAAACAGGCAGAAGCTCTGCAACTGCCCGTGTATGATTTGACTTGCACCCCGAAAATGAGGTAGCCATTATTTAGCATCCTCTGCCCTTGTGGCACTTGGAAATTTCCTGCTCTCTAGCAGTCAGTGGAGATGGAAGAGAGTTAAAGGAGGCTGAATGATTTATGTAGTGCCTGAACAGTTTTCCAGCAAACGAAAGAGTTTCTGATGCCAGGTCCATTCTTCAAAAAAAAATCATTAGCCCCAGTATTGATATTTTTACGAGTGTTGCCCATGCTGACATGAAATTAAGTTGTATTCTGGCATCCTGTCCAGGTCTTTGTGGCCTGGGAGCTTGGAGTCTGTATAGACATATGTTTTCTGTCTTAATGGTATGGTCCTTCTTCTTGCATTCCTGCTTCAAATTTCTTTATCCCAGTAGCAGTTCTACAGCATTTGCATTTTGGCCTAGCTCAGACAATGTCGTAGTCACTGTGCTCTTTTCTCTGCCTCATAGACCAAGATTGTCTGAGCTGTGTCTGTTTTTTGGAAACAGTACAACAGGCAGGTGGGAAGGAGTTCTTTCCCCTTCAGGTAAGATACTCAAGGTACTTACTACCAAAGCATTGTAGGTTACAGTGAAAAGCAAAGCAAATAAACAAGGGATAATGCCCAACAGGTGCTAGAGGCTGTGCAAATGACTTAATCAAATAGGATGAGTGCTGCAAAAAATTGTCACATACACCAAAGCACTTCAGTGTGGAAAGGCAGGTACAAGAATGCAGCTGCAGTTTAATTTTCTTAGGCAGAAAATGATTTACAGGCAAGACAGGAGAAAAATATCTGGCTTTCTTTCCATTAACCTGGCTGGGTTGCAGTCACGTAGATGTTTTTACACTTATGTAACTGACTATCTCCAGAATGAGTTGCATGTATAGATGGTCTTTGATGATTTATTTAGCACTGTAGTCAGTCTTGGCCAAAATGTGATTTGGAAAATGATGTGAGTCCCTGTGACAACTTAAAGTACCTGAACAGACAGCTTATGCATGGTTTGCTGCTGGAAATTTTTTGTATAGCACAGAAACCAAAGGCTATTCTGAATGGGAAGATTGTGTCCATGTTTGTCTTCCCTGTGTTTTAAGTTGAAGCCTGAAGGAGCTGAAAGTTTGCTGCCTCCCTCTGTGTATACCTGCTGCAGTACAGACATAGAAACTCTATAGGAGTGTTAAGTGCAAAAAAAACCCTGCAAAAACTATGGAGTGGCAATGAAAAAGATGAAGGAGATCATTGAAGTCCTAGGTTGATGGAGGAGCAAGAAGAAATTTGTCAGACAAAACATCAGGAGAACCTGTGAAGTGAGCAACTAACCCTTCAAGCTATGAGAGAAAGCAAGAGTCTTTTTAAATCCTGCAGCTCAGCCTGGGAGAAAAGTCATTTGTAGCCCCAGCCTGGTTACCCTGAATGCATGGACAGTCTTGGACATGCTCAGCTTCCTACCTTACGCACTTTGTGTTCTTCACAACTGTGTTTAAATAGGAACAAACAAACAAGCAAATAAACCACCGGATGTTTGGCAGTAAATGAAGGAAAGGCTACTGAAATTAGCTCATTCTGTTGTACAGCCGTATGATAGGTAACTATTTATGTGTCCTGTTGCCTTGTATTAAATTAATATCTATTAATATATCTATTTATATAAGATTCATGGTATTTTGCAGTATTTGTGTGGAGAAAGAATTTAACAGGCACTCATGCAGAGCAAGTTACAGGATATGCTTCTGAAACCCAAATGAACTCTAAGCATTACTATGATTACCATAGTATTATAACTTTCTCATTTTTGAGCTGAAGACTTCTAGGTTTTCCATAGTATATTTTTACTTTTTTTTTCAGAATATGTGAAGTCAAGAGGAAACCTGATTCATACAGAAGGCAAGAGGTACTGATAAAGATGATTAGCTAGATAAAATGGCAAGGCTTGAACATGGGCAAATTAAAAATATTAGCTGTTTATTCTGAGTTTAACTGAGGAAAATATGGAGAGAATGGGAGATGATGGAAAGGAAGTGTTTGCAGACACAAAGTATGAATAAAAGATAGTCTCTTCTAGTAGCAGAAGGGTAGAAAGCTAGACTAAGAAGTAGTGAAGGTCAGGGTACTTCTTTTGCATTAGGAGAAAAGGAGTTTTTAATGAATTCTGTTTGATAAGATATACTGATCCAAGCTAGGACAATTTAAGAGGTTATCACCTCCAGCTGTCCATCACATCCACTGAGTGGCGCTTACAAGTCCCAAAACTGTCTGAAGAGCAGTGGGTCTGGTCATAAAGTGCTGCAGTTCAAAATCTGGCATATTAATGCAAACCATCATCGATTTTAGTCTGTGTTAATATATTGATCTATGAACTACTCGGGCTAAGAGCTCTGATTCATGATCGCTGTGGGATTTAGTAGCATTTAGGGGCAAAAGCCAATTCAGCCATCTTAGCTGAGAGCAAGTAGAGGCCAGGAGAATAGAGAATGCCGCTAAGAGGTAAAATTGGTTTATCTGACTAGCCAGTCATGACAGTGATAGTCCCTGCTTTGCTTATATTCCTGTAAGGTATGGCAATATATATATTTTATATATATATTCATATAGTAAACTGGGGGAGTCATTGGCTTACCTCTCTCTGCACAGCACACTGAGTTAAAGCCAGTGTGGTATCAGCTCTCGATACCTTACTATTTTAGCCCTATACATTGAATACCTCTGTTTCCCTTTTCATTCTGTTCAGTTATGTTGAATGATCTTCTGGATATATCGGTGGCACCTTCATGAGCGTTGAAATGTCTGGCTCTCATGTTTTGCTGGCTGCCAACAAGGAAGATGTTATATTAGGTCAATGAAATGATGTTCCTTAAATAGCCACCTGATGAGCTGCTGATTTCAGGCTCAGGCTGGCACAGCATTCTTAGGGATAAGCTATAGCATGTAACACAGTAAGTAAGCTCTCAAAATCGTAACTTCGACAGTTTGTTCCACATGTAGCTGTCTTGAACAAGTTTCATGCAGTATATACAGCTAGCACTTCTATAATTCCAGGCTTTTGAGTTTGGTGTGTGTTTGTGGGCTTTAATAAAACCCAGGATTATGAAAGATAACCCGTTACACTGGAATATTCACAAAGTCAAGTAATCCAAATGTTTACCTCCCAACATTAATGCTAATAAATTAAAATGGATGGCATATGTCTTTTTGAAAGGAATATTTTTAAGTAAGAAAAAGCCAGATTCCAATTGTTGAAAACTTAGCAAAGCAATTTTGTTTTTCAGTTTGTTTTTTTGAAGATTGAAATTAAGTGGATTACTATGAATTGAAAATAGTGAATACCTACTTTCCTGTAATACTTAACATTTGAAGATTTTTCTTTGTTATTTTGATACAGAGTTGTGTTACAGGTGACCTGAAAGTAGAGAGAGGAATATTGCTTTTAAAATTTTGTTACCTTTAAAAATGGACTGAAAACACTGTCAGTATTTCACTACCTCTTTACAGTACAAACCTAAAAACATTTGTCTCACTCACCTGAAGTATTCCAGAGAATATGAGGGGATTTATTGCTGGTGACTTCATAAATATTTGGGAAGTGAATGTGAGAACATGCAAACATTCAGTTTGAAGTAAGTGAAATAATTTGGTAAGAATGTTCTCATTACCCTCTATAAGCTGTGAGGCTCCTTCATGAGGCTTGAACTCCCATTGTGCATCATCATCATAAAGCTATCATAATCTTCAAAAGGAAGCTGTGAGAAAACCACTTATAATCTAAAAATGAACTTTGGCACATAGTATGGGGTGGAAGTACTCAAAATTATAATTGCAACTTTTGGGATGTAGAACTCTATTAATTGAAGACGATAACATTTTACATTTTATCCAAAGATCAAAGGGAATTTTTCTTGGTCTTGGGTATTGGTTTTGTTGGTTGGGGGTTTTTTGTTTGCTTTTTATTCTCCAAAAAATTCTTAACTTTGTAGGAAAAATATTCCTTGAAATGGGTTGCCTTTCATTTTCTTATCAGTTTGCCGTATAACATTATTCTTCAAGTGTTTGTTCATCTCAGTAACCAAACTGCAGTGACAAAGGACAAACTGTTTCACACCTTTGCTCTTACTATTGATTTTTCCAAATACACCTTCCTGTTGCTGTCTATCACAGCAACTATGCCTTCGCAATAACAAAAAAAAAAGAAAGAATTTTACTTAGAACATGTTAGGTATTTTGTAATGTGGGAAAAACTGAAGAAACACTGAACTAATAGGATCATATACAATGAAAAAGGCACTCAGGTCACTGAGATTTCTTCCTGAGGATGTTCCTTGCATGCATTGAAACTTTTACAGTTTTTGCCCTCCATGGTTTGTGACTTTTAATCGGAAATATCACCACAGTTGCAATTAAATTGGAGTTATATGAGCACATACTTATCTCGGAATTCATATAGTGGAAATCTCTTTCTTGATTATGAAAGATGATTGTGAAAAGCCCTGCAAGGCCCAGAACTCAGAGGCAAATACTAAAAAGAAATTTTTAAATATTAGCTTGTAATTTTTGGTAGAGTGAAGTTAGTGAAGAGTGGGCTTTTTAAAGGGATTGTGTTTTCCTAATGAGAATTTTGAAATGAATGGTCTGCACTTTTTCTCTTTTCTAATATAAGAAAGAATGTATTAATAACATCACAAGTAGGGTATCATTATTTGTTGCATAATACCTTATTTTTTTCCAAATCAGGCATAAAGTCAAGAAAATCCAAGTTCTGACAATGTAGTGTAAATATGCATGTATCTTTGTGAATATAAGTTAAATTAACTCCAGTTATTTCAGAGAGAGTCTGTATATGTAGGCTTTTAACAGAATCGCCAAAATAGAGTAGTGAATCTAACTCTTAATAATTCACGTAATTACACCCTTAGGCTTCTCAAATTATGGCAGAGACTCATTCAGGAGCTGTTATTAGCTTAGAATCAAGAAGCATGTGGCTTTTCTATTCCACTGAGAAATTCTGAGTTGTAGTCCAGAGAACAGATTAAAGAAATTTCTTGGGGAACTTTGAAGAGAAAGAGAGAATTTACAACATCCAAATAATGTGATGTATGCTGCAATTCTTTAATTTTTTTTTTTTTTTTAAGAATTCTTAGGGCTCTGGAGATAAAGGTGAGTCCAATGTATCAAGAAACATGCATCTTCCATCCCATGCTGTAAAATCTTTTTTAATTCAACTGAACTATTTGTATATCAAATGACGTTTGTGTACCACTTTTGAGTGGGAAAGTGTGTTTTTCTTCTGGGATATAGAAACAGAATGTGGGGATTTTGAGAGAAAGTAGAGATTTCAATAGATCTGCTGTGGAATGTGCTGAAGCATAGCTACAATGTTTTCTGTTGTCAGCAGCCAGTGTGAATAATTCAGTATAGAAGATGTTTGTTGAGCTCCTCAAATGCAGTACAAATATTCCTTTTTAGCTTTTATTCATTGTTTTGCTTTCTTACTATTTTGTGGTGATCACTTAAGGTAACAATTTTAATTACCTAAGGAGAACTCAGAAGAACAAAGAAAGATTTTAAAAGTAAGTGAGGGAATAATGCATTTCAGCAAGTCAGGTGTTTGGTTTGGGGATTTCCTTAGCTAAACCCTTCTAATAGTTTTTTTTTTAAGTTTCTCTGTACCAAAACCTGTGTGTTTTGTTTGTTTACATGTAGCTAATGTGAACATTATAACATAGATTACTCTGGCTCCAATATATGCAGCTTCTATGGTATTGAATGAAATGTGAGCCAGTTCAGTTTACCTTGTGGCTAGATTTGGCTGGATGTCTCCAGATAGCCACTGCTGGGCGGTGAAACAGTTGAACATTTATGAATATATTCACAGTCTTCTTTGACAACACTTTTCTACTCCATCTATAAAGGAAAAACGCTGTTGCACTATTCTGTTTCCTTTCTAATTCATCCAGCAGAACAGTTTACTTTATTAATTATTCATTACAGTCAAATCAACCATTATTTTGAAGCTCAAAAAAGAAAGAGCAGGAAAAATGTAATGTTAACTAACTTGTGAGCAGAAGGTTCAGGGTCTACCAAATCAGACTTTATACCGTAAATTAACTCTCGAAACATAAAAGTTCTTCAGATGGAAATGGCAATGATGAATTGTTTTAAGCGAGAATGTAAGACCAGAGTCTTCTAATAAAAAGTCCTGACCCATGAATGTTCAACAATCTGCTGATCTCAATTGAGTGGAAAGATTGCCAAATTTAAAATGCACTGGCCAGGTGATTGACTGTTATTTCCAGCATATACACATGGTGGAAATAACTTTATTAGCATTCATATGCATCTATACTTCTGTGTTGTACATGGGTCTTCTTCAAGGATATGAAGTGGAAATGTTACCAAGAAATGCTGTTAAGAGGCACATTAACACAGTTGCAAAATGGGTGCAGCAAAAGTATTGAGGTTCAATAAGAAAGAAAAGATATGTTTAATTATGGTATAGCAAATGCATATTACAACATTTTGGCTGGAAAGACAATTTATAGTTGACTTATTTTGCTAAAATGCAATAACACTGTTGCAAATAAATGGAATAGAATACAGCATTTTTTAAAAGGAAGGAATGTCTTGTCATAGAATCCCTTAGGCTGGAAAAGACCTTTAAGGTCATCTAATCCAACCATAAACCCAGCACTGCCAGGTCCACCACTAAACCACTTCCCTAAGCACGTATCTACACGGCTTTTACGTACGTCCAAGGATGGTGACTCAACCACTTCCTGGGCAGCCCGTTCCAGTGCTTGACAGCCCTTTCAGTGAATAATTTTTTCCTAATATCCAGTCTAAACTTCCCTTGGCCAATTCCCTCGTGTTCCTTGCTTGTTATTTGGGAGAAAAGCCTGACCCCCACCTTGCTACAACCTCCTTTCAGGTAGTTGTAGAGCAATAAGGTCTCCCCTCAGGCTCCTTTCTTCTACACTGAAGAACCCCAGTTCCCTCCACCATTCATTGCAAGACTTGTGCTATTTTGCCTTTGTGCTATTCGTTATCTTTCTACTGACCCGCTCCAGCACCTCAGTGTCTCTCTTATAGTGAGGGGCCCAGAACTGAACACAGGATTCGAGGTGCAGCCTCACTCAGTGCCCAGTGCAGGGGGATGATCACTGCCCTGGCCCTGCTATCTGTATCTATTTCTGATACAGGCCAGGATGCTGCTGTCTGTCTTGGCTGCCTGAGCACAAGCTGGCTTATGTCAGCCATCACCTTCAGGTCCTTTTCAACCAGGCAACTGTCCAGCCACTCTTCCCCAAGCCTGTAGCATTGCACAGGTTGTCAAATAATGAAAACTAATACAAAATTCATCTGGTAGTCGATAAAGTAAATATACTTTTTACATGAGAAAGTTGAATTTATATTGTTAGTTGCTTTGAGTGAAGTCTGTTGAAATGAAATGTAATGAAATGAACTCAGACTCAGTGGGTTTTTTTCATAGTCTGAAGGTATTCTTAGCATTTATGTTGACATATGGAATAGGTTTAGGCTTTCACATACTGTGTAATAATAACCTGTAAAGATGCTGTACTAGCATATTTTTAGGTAACCATGAAGTTATGCAGGTGTTTATGAAGAGCTTTCTCCCAAAATCAAAGTCTGCTGAACCTTTAGTGGTCTTAATTTTATTATTTTATTTTTTTTTCTAAAAAAAAACCCCAAACAACCTAAATAGTAGCTGTGTTCCTTTATCTATGTGGGCAAAATGGTGAATATTACAGGAGATGGTATGATTGAGGCCAGTCAGCATACAGACTTGGTGTCATACACATCCTGTTCTGCCTCCTCAAAAATAACGTTAAAGCTTATTTTGCTTCTACTAACTTTCATGATAATTGAAAGTAGCAATCAATATCGTATTTCATAGAAACTAACTGTTATTGAACTAGGAAAGTGCAAATTGTCCATGGAGAAAGACAGCTGGAGTGGTATCCTGATTGTTGCATATAAAACAACATGTTGAGAAAATTTGAAACGATATGACAACTAGAGTATTCTGAACTGCATCTCATGAGGAAATCCACCAAAGCATTCCTCATTAGATGCAGAAAAATAAATAAATGCTGAGTGCTGCTTAAACATCTGTAAAGGATCAACTGGATACTAGCATGTAATATAATCTTTTCCCCTTGTGATCTAGAAACCTTGAGTATTTTAATTTTACATATGAAGGTATGCGCATTATCTAAATGAAAATCTCTGATACCATATCTTAAATAGAATTAGAGTAGAAAAAAGATATTTTTCTGAAATCCTGAAAATTATGGATGCAGCAGATCACAAAATTTTATATTTTCCATTAAACTTGTAGCTTTTTTCATGGTGTCTCCTAACATTCATATGATGGGGTAGAGAAAATGTCCTCTTCTTACTTTAAATGGAAGTGATGTCTATTAGTCCACAGCAACAAGTGGCATGTTCTCGTGATCCAAAGAACAGCAGGTCTCTGTCCCCGTCATTCAGCTCCTTCCTGCTGGGGAAAACCTAAAAATAAGTAGTATATAGTATACTTAGCATAAATTTTTACATTGCTCAGATTATTTTGGCTAGTTACATCTAACTGAATCTTGCTTCATTCTGTACTTTTTACTTCCCCCCTCCTGTTTCTTCACACTGATCTTTTTACTCCTAGTTCCTAACTTGTCATTTCCTTCAGTGAACTTTTAGCATAAGTCTGTGAATTTTCAACTAAAGGAAACTTAATGGTTCTGAACTAAACCTGCAGTTTCTGCAGTGTTCCTAGATGCCTGATGAATAAGGGCTTCTTCCTTGAGCAGAAAACTAGGAGATGTCCTTAGAGTAACAGGAAAATTAAAAATACTGCTGGGAAGGATTTTGGGGTAAAAAGAGTGTCAGCATGGGAGTTACCAGTGCGCTTACCAGTACTCCTTTGAGCACAGTGATCCTTGGCTGTTTCAAATCCCTTGAAGAGCAAGCTACCATTTCAAGTTTTTTAACACTTCACATTGTTTAAACTGAGAACAGAATAAAGTATTTAGATCATAGTATGGTTTGGGTTAAAAGAGACCTTAAAGATCATCTAGTTCCAACTCTCCTGTCATTGGCAGGGACACCTTCCACTAGACCAGGTTGCTCCAAGTCCCATCAAGCCTGGCTTTGGACACGTTCATGGATGTGGTGTCCACAGCTTCTCTGGGCAACCTATTCCAGTGCCTTTTCCACCTTCATAGTAAAGAATTTTTTTCCTAATATCTAACCTAAATCTACCCTCTTGCAGTTTAAAGCTATTCTGCCTTTTCCTATCACTACCTGCCCTTATGAAAATTCCATCTTCCCCTTCTTACAGGCCTCCTTCAGGTACTGGAAGGTCTATAAGGTCTCCCTGGAGCATTTTTCAGATCTATGCCTTTAAATTCAGATGCATGAGCCATAATGTTGCCTGGTTAGATTCTGGGACCTGAAAAAAATGCATTTCAGCTTGACCCATTAACCTTCCACATTGTTTTGTAGGGCCTGAATCCTCTGACCTGCATGACCACCAGGACATGCTGCAAAACTAACTTGGTATTTTTTATGCTTTTTAGCATTGAAGCATTAGTAGGATTAAGTTTTAGAGTTTGTTCTAGGTTTGAGAGGGGTTCTGTAAAACCTATTCTTAATCAGAGATGAGCAAATGAATTGTCAGACAAATATTTTACCATTTGACAAATTTAATATTTTGATTTTATCCAATTCAAACAGCCACTGTATTTGATCATTCTGCAGAACCTAATAGGTTGTGTCTGTATTGGAAACTAAGTTAGGAGGTAGGAATGTCTTTGTAAAAGCCTGAATAAAACATCCATAATACCTGAAAGCACTTTTACTGGTAGCTTAAACTTCACATACTTAAAACTGACTGAATAATTGGAAAGTATTTTATGAGTGAGTGTCTAGAAAAGCTGTGGGCTGCATTATTCCTATATGCAAAACGAATAAGCAAATGTCCACAAAGGTCCATGGTTTGCTAGTTTGCATACTTATCCTGAAATGTGATGTGCACTGGCAAAGTTTGCAGGGACAATGTAGCTCAGTTAGGAGGAAAATGACTGAGGAAAATGGAAGTTGGTTTCTTTTTTCCTCCCTGAAATAAGGCAATCTCAAGTGTTCTTCCCAAGAAAAATCAACAGGCACCTTGGAAAAAGTTGAAGGACACAGCTATAACTTTTTCATTTCCAATTGTGCAACTTTTATTTTGGTAGAGCAAGTGTGTTTCACTGATAAGAATTACTTCTAAAATATAATTGAATATTTTAACTTTTAGTATATGCATAAATTGGTTTATTATTCCTCCTCATCCATACTGTAGAACATTTTACATCAGGATTACATTTTTTCAAACCAGGTCTTTTATAATCAAACCTGTTTCACAGTTTAATCTTATCATTATATTACAGTCCAGTACTCTTACCATTTTTATTGTTAATCAGAAGCTGGCAAGATTCCGTATCATGTACCTCTTCCTCGCTTCAAAAATACAATATCCTGAACCAAAAAATTGAAAATAAAAGAAAAAAAAACCAACTAAGATTAACAATAATTCTAATAATACAATAAGACCAGGTGAAAAATTAACAGTTAATTTGACTCAAACTTATGAAGTTCAGTGATTTTGAGAAATGTCATTTGTAATTCATTGTTTCATTGGATGCCTAAGTTTGTGTATTAGATTGCTCTAAAGTGATAATAATTTTTCTTTCATATATGCTTTTTGCCTGATTTGATTTTATGACTGACTATTAAAAGTGGCAATGCTGAAAAGTAAGCTAACACTTTTGCAAAGATATTCCTATTATGTGACTTTTCCTTTGAGATTTTTTTTGCTTACATTTTCTGTGCCTGTTTGTACAATGGCATTTTAATGGGTTTAATGTTTGCAGACAAATTTTCAGGCAGGAGTCTGTAATGGACTTCTGAGCTGACAAGTTCTGTTAAATAAGTTATTTCCGACAATTCCTTATTTAATTCTGATGGCTAGCAATTTTTTGATATATTTGAGCTTCCTTAATAGACTTGAATAGTATTGTTAATACCTGGAGATACTTATAGATAAGAATTAATAGCTTTTTTTCTTAGTCTGTCCCAAATTGCTTTAAAAAGGGCAAAATAAAATCAATGTGGTTGAAAAGTATCGTTTTGACTTAAATGGTTATGACATTTAAGGTTGCAGTTAGGTGATCTAATGCTGATATCAGATGTAAGTACATGTTTCTAACACATTTCTGAAATTTTGGATGCAAGATTAAAACTGTCAGATCATAATAGCTTTTCTGCAGTTGAAATTGTGGCACTGCTTAAGACACATAAAGAAATCAGTACTATTGCACTAAATAACCAGATAATTGCTGCAATCATTCTGAGATTTCTAACATGGGTATCTCCCATGGGTAGCACCTTCTCAACTGATTATATGTGGTGTTTAAAATAAATAACAAATCTACTGTTACTGTCTACCTAAAGGCTGTAAAAAGAGGCCTCTGATAAGCCTTCATAATTTCAGTCAGTAACATTTTTCTTTTAACTCAATCAGGTACAGAAAATGTTAGTACGTCATAAAGATGCCATCTTAATTAACAGTTGAAGTTATTTGCATACTTTAAGTGCAAATACAAATAAATTTACTATTATAATGCTATTGCTGTTACAGACTATACACTTTATATATACACTTGATACCTAGGACAACCTCCATAATCAGTAGAAGCCTTCTAGTGCATGAAATCATGAACATTTTGGAATGCCTAAAATGCCATTTTTCATTTGTCTGTGACATTATGAAGGTAAATGTACTCTATGCCTTTTGTTATAAACACATTATTTTCTTTCATGGAAAAGCAGTATGTCGCTTCCAGTATTACTTCTTGATAGGTTTCTGTACCAGAAGTTTCAGTGTAAGATTTTAAAAGCTTCAAAGTGACTGAGAAAGCAATTGGGGTTTTATTTGTTTGATTAAAAGCATGACTTTAAAAAAAAAAAAAAAAAAAAGAAGAGGTAGCTTTTGACAACTGTAAGTTTGCCCAAACCAAATCTCGTGAAAGTTTTATAGACTATTAAAGAAATACTTGCTGCTCCAATAAACCTCACATCTGGAATATAATTGGTAGTCATAATCTGACTACCCATTACATCTTTTGATATGAGAATATGTATTTGCATTTTTTCAATTTTAAAATCGAAAGCCTTAAGTTAAAAGAGAATTTAGTATGTCATGCTACAACTGTGCCGTCTGTCTTTTTTGTTTCCTTTGCCCAGAGACACGGGGTTTGTGAAACACTGTGGCTTGTCACAAGTTTTGACCAGGAAACAAGAAAGCAAAGTTGGATGTAAGTTCACACACACACACATATAAAAATATGTGAGAAAAAAAAAACCCAACACTTACCAATGACAAACAGATCAGATATTTTAATACTTTCTAATAATGGTTTGAATAATATCCAGAACAGGGAACACCCTGGACAACCTTATTTAGGCTCACCAGGATGAAATAGAGTGTGGCTTTTTCTCCTTTCTTGTAACAGGATGGACTGTTTCTGTATTTATTTCATTGATGCATATCACATGCGCACAAAAAGAGTCAAATACAGTAGTTCTGTATTAAGCAAAAAAAAAAAACCCTATAAAAATATTTTAATCAAAATCTCTATTTAGATATGGGAAGTCTTTATGTATATTATGACCATACCATTTGAAGTGAATTGGTAAAATAAGAGGTATTTATAATACTATAAAAATAAGTCTGCCGTGTCCAATAGAATACTCTTACTTATTACATGTGATTTGTAAGTGATTTCATCTTACTTATTACTTACAAGTATCAATAAGATCACATTTCTTTCATTTAACAACTTGGAATTCAAATAGCTTCTGTTGTGCTAGAAAAACATGGCGCTGACTGGTATGAGTGATGAGAATGCTCTATTGGACCTCTTTCTTCACAAAATATTGATAAACCAAACATTTATTCAGTTCAGCAAACAGAATGAAAACTGATCTGTGAGTTCAAATGGTATGAAAATAAAAGGGTAAAAAAATAACTTGCAAATAAATACATATAGTCAAGAAAAATAATCTCAGCCTTATTTCTTTAAAGGTTAGATTACTTAATGTTATATTGAATTCCCACTAATTTAAATATTGTGCAAGTATATGGGAGTTAACCATACTCCAAGTTCAGCAGGGGTTCATAAAATTCTGTTTACATCCTTAATCTCCTGCTGAAATCATGTGATTAGACATTTGCAGTATCAGACAATTTCATGTTTTTTTTTTTTTATCCACATCATTTATTTACCCTTTTGATTTCAGACATAAAATTGTCATTATTAACTCCAGGTTTTCAGAAACAATGAAGTGTTTAGTAGCACAAATCATCTGCTGCAAGGTATAAAGTACCAGTTCTTCCTATTTCTGCATTTCCTTTTTGTTACAATTGCACATACTTATGTACAGCAAGAGAGCCCTTAAGAAAAAAAATTTATCTCAAAGGAACTGAAATAATCCTGTGTGTCTTGTCTGACCAATCACTGTGCAGCTGAAAATGCAGTTCAATATTACATATAAATCTGCATACAGAAATGCTGGAAAAGATTAAGTTGAAGAAAAAAAAAAGGTTGTGATGGGAAGACAATTATCTACCCTCAAATAGCTAATTTCCTACTTACTATTGCCATATGATTTGGTAAAGAGTTCAGAATGTCCACATATATTTTTAAAAATCTTTGTGCAGAACACCAATGCTTATCAGTTTCTTCTCCCACCCTCTTGATTTGTATTTTCAATAGTTAAAAAGGGAAGAAGAGCTGCAAGGTTTAGGGGTTGAGTCTGACTGCTGAGTCTGGTGCAGCTTTTGATCTTCCCTTCTTGTTGTTCCTCATCTGTTGGCAATTCCATGGCAGGTAATAATTCTTTTATCTCTCACAGTTTCTGGTTTGCCCACTTCACCATCTCCATCCAAGTCCTACCTTCTTTAGTAAAAAGCTTTTCATGCGTTAATGCTGTTACATGACAAAAACCAATCTTCAGATGCAGTCTGATAAGTCCCTCACTTGCTAGTTTCAAAAAAAAAAAAAAGTCCTTTAACTAGTAGTAAGGAGAGAAATTAAAAACTATATGGACAAATGTTTCTTTTGAGCCCACAGACTGAAGTTGTCTCAATTACATTTTGCTATTGTTTTTTGCCAGTATTGCAAAACCTTGCATTATTCATGGTTTATATATTTCTATAATATTGATGTTTCTACCTAAGTATAAAGCTCTTTAAAAATTATTTATTTTGCAATTTAATTTGACTTAGTCTAAGTATAGATTAGGAGAAAACCTGAAGCTATTTTTTTCTAATTTTCTTTAATCTTACGCTATGGATTGGATCTCTCCTGTGCACTTAAGCTGTGTCTTCATCTGTTCACACAGTATTCGGTCTTATATCTCTGGTTATATATTTCTCTAAAGCTGTCCTTTCATGTATTAATCATAGAAACACAGAATGGTTTGGGTTGGAAGAGACCTTAAAGATCACTTAGTCCCAGCCCTCCCAAAACATCATGTTTTAAAAAAAAAAAAAGAAGAAATAATTTAATAATAAAACAAGAATAACATCAACAAACTAACACAAAATGACTTTGTAATGCTTCAGTAGCCCCATCTCTCCACTATGAATATAACAAGATAAAGGGAAATTGGAGTCTTGAATTATTCTCTTTTTGAAATATGCCCTAAAAACTAACCCTGGAACCTGATTATATTTTAAAAAGAAAATAAATTAGATTGTAACATATTAATGTGTATTACATTTTGCAGTCAGGTCAAGAACAAGAAACAGAGAAATGTTTGGGTTGGGTTTTTTTTATATCAAGCATTCCTCATAGACTTTTCACAGTATGCCTACCTGATAAATCCTTTTATCCAGTTCTGCAAATGTAAGAATAACCACAGACCTGTAAAATATGGACTATATGGAAAAAAGTAATGCACTTAATTTTTTAGCTTACATTTAGATGAATGAGCACAGAAAATAAAAATATAAAGTTTACAAGTTTAAATAAGAAAAACAAAGGTATACATGAAGTGTATGAGAGAGATACCAGAATTAACAGTAAGCATCATATATTGTTATTAGAAGAAAGTGAAAAACGCTGGTGCAGTACTTGAGAATATTATCAGCAAGCAATGCCAGTGAAAGCTCACTATTTAATTTTCAGTTCCCAGTAAAAAAAAAGGATCTAGCTAGCACAGTTAGTATTGATTGTAAGAAGAAAGCTCTCAAACCTGTAATTAAAAAGAAAGAAGTTACAGAAAATCTGAGGTGCTGTCAAACTCACTGGGCCTAATCAGCTTGATTCTAGGGTCCTTGGAGGTTTTCAGGACCTGTGTGGACACAGCCGTGTGTTATTTGATACCTGATACAGTGCTTTGAGCAGCAGGTGGGGCTGGAGACCTCCCAAGGTCCCTCTGAGCACGGGTATCCTAGATCCTGTCCAGAACCTGTATTTTTACTCTGCCGCCTTTGGAATGATATAGGTTCACTGAACGAAGCCTATGGAAGAGCTGAAAAGAATTAAATGGCTAAAGAGAGCGCCTAGAAACTAAGGGATGTAAGGTCTCAGTAACAAGGGCAGTCTCAGATTAATACTTGCTCCTTCTACCAGTACAGCCAAACCAAAATTGGCATGCAGTTGACACATACAGAATGTGTCAGAACAGACAGACAGACAACAGAAAAATCCCATCCTCCTCTTTGTCAATAACCCGCACAACAAAATGAACAGCAGAACTGCAACCAAACAAGCGCATTTAATTTATAAGTGCAGTAGCTGAGAATGGTTAGCTGCTTTTCCTATCATTGGAAGATTCTGTAAATCCTCCAAATTTTGACAGATGTGCCTCCCTGTTTCTTAATAATTTGTGTATTAACTTATCATCTGGATGTTTATTCCATGTGTGTTCTAAACCAAGGACTTACAATATTGCCTGAAATAGAATGTATGCTGTCTTTATTATCCATAAAATTCCTTTTCGTTTACTTCAGTGAGAGAAGTATGTTATGTTCGAGGTCTCTTTGGGTTTTGAGGAACAAGGGATGAAGTTCTTATGGAAGAAAATCAAGTGATTCAAGGAGCAATGTTTGATGGCCATAAATACTCCTGAGCAGACGCTCCACAGCCACCCTGTGAGAAAACAAGCCAATGATGGATGTGGAGAACAGGCAGGGAAAGGAGTAACAGATGGGCAGCAGCATCTGCAAGTTGACTGGAGACCATTGCTTTCCTCTGTTTCATTGTTGGATGATCTTGCAATCTTAAGGACAATAAGATGTAGACATTATGTTCTTGAAAGCTGAAAGTCTGCAATCTTTTCTAGCTGTCCTGTGGCCAGTAATAGTCTGTGTGGCGCTTTCCATTTCAATGCATGTTAAGAAGGGGGCTGATGGAGTTGCTCAAGTTTAAGCTAAAATATTGTGAACCATCACTCAAACTAATTTGCCTTCATAAGATCATCTTCTTGAACACAAGGTGTTTGAGTTTCTGTGGTGCCCACTGAAGCCAGGTTAAACTGATAATTCTCTGAGAACTGCTGAGTATTATTGGTTTGGTGTAGAATGAGGCTCTTTACACAGCCTGTAAAATTATGCTGCTGGTAAGTAACTGTAAGTGTTCCTGATTGAAAGCTAGAATTCAAAAGTGACAGGAAGATAGCTGCAAAAGTGCTAGCATGACAAAAGTTAAAGAACTGTTTGACATCTTAAGTTTACCAATACCTAAGAGAATGACTGAAAAAAGAGGGGAAGCTAAACCAGCTTAAGAAAATGAGGTGACAAGAAGAATAGGTACTCCTTCCATGAAGGAGCAAAATGTCAAGCGTAGGGTTGGTTTTTTTTCTGGGTTTCTTTTTTTTTTTTTTTTCTCATAGCTGTCTAGCATATGCTTCATGAGTCATAGAAAATAGTGCAAGGGGATTTTAAATTCCCCACACACAATGATGGTCTAGACCCTTCAAGCTCTCAGTGGAAGGCAAAGATTAAGTTAAATTTTTGCAAGACTTAGGATTTGACCAAGACCTCTTAATATGCTCAGTTTGCTGTTAGAATTAATTGCTGGCAACCTTGAATCTCTTATGTACTGATTAGTCTTTTCTACTATACTGGCAGCTTTACTACAGCCTCGGAATGGAAACTTTACATTCTATTTTCTGTTCCTTTTTTCCTATTAAATAATAGCCAGTGACTGCTGTTTGTGTAAATTACTGCCTCAGTATTTAAAAAGCAGTCTCTT
This sequence comes from Neopsephotus bourkii, assembly GCF_033783945.1. Lineage (NCBI taxonomy): Eukaryota > Metazoa > Chordata > Aves > Psittaciformes > Psittacidae > Neopsephotus > Neopsephotus bourkii. The sequence continues at coordinate 572,105 of NW_026902023.1, read as the reverse complement.
AAAATGAAAAATGTTACCATGTAAAAGGTTTTGCTAGTTAAAGAGGATGATTAGACTATCTATGAATTGCATCTTTAAAGAGTGTGAATGAGTGCCTGGCTCTCAGGAAATATGAGAAACAAAGAGCTACTTGCTTAGAGCTAGTGTGGTGAAACATACTCCACAGACTTACAGCATTACATATGTAAGTGCTCATGAATAAGTGATGTTTCTGTGTGCAAGGTTTGCACTCCACTTTAATCTTCAGTTAGAGTTCTCATCATGTTCTGAGTCTCCACAGAGAGAGGCATTTAAATTCCAAAGAGTGGAAAGCCACCCTCAAGTCACTTAACACCACAAATGCACTGAAATGTGCATACAGAGATTGTTTTTGTAGATCTGTGAATAGGCATATTGCACATATTACAAATGTATATATGTATGATGCATTTACACACACACTTAACCCCCATCCCATGGTGCTGTGTGTAAATTTCTCTACATAAGCAATAATCAATCCCAGTAAAAGGTAAATTTAGATGCTTCTGGGAAATATCTGCTGAGGCTTTTCTTGTTCTGCCTGAGTACAGGTAGAATTTTGAGAGCTCTGATGGATTATATGTACAAATGGCTTTGAACACCTTTTAGTTTTGCTGATATTCATAACTTACGCAAGTTATTTTTGCTTATGTTCATATACAGTAGATTCCATTCTGTAGATTATGGGAAAGTCATGCATAATTGTATTCACCTATTTGGCAGTTTCTAGAGATGACTGCAGAGTTATATGACAGTGGGTGTAAATTTAAGTATTAAGATTTTTTTTTAAATAGGTTTGCTCCTTGAGAATTGTGGGTACTGAATGCAATACAGTACATGTAACTGTAACTTTTTGGGAATACGTCTTACATTGCTTAATGCTGAACCCAATCTAAGAAGGAAGTCTGGGCACCAGTTGTGTTACCAGGTTCACATTGTATATTGAAAAAACAGCAAATAGGCCATTTTATGTAATACTGGAGGAACTGTATGCAGGAAAATAAAAAAAAAAAAAAAAAAAAGCAAAACACATAAATACTCAAAGACAAGCGTATTTGGATAAAAATACAAGAGAAGATTAAATAATATCTGTCATTGGTATTTCTTTGGCACTTACTAGTGTCCTGGGTTTAGCAGTAGCAGTCATTTTTCTCTTTCTTGGTAGCTGGTGCAGTGCTGTGTTTTGACTTTCAGCTGGGAACAGAGCTGAAAAACAATGATGTTTTGGTTTGTCCAAGGACTTTGTGAGCCTCATGCTCTGCCAGAGAGGAGGGAAGCCAGGAGGAAGCAGGGACAGGACACCTGAGCCAAACAGACCGAAGAGGTATTCCATACCACAGCACGTCATGCCCAGGATGTAACTGGGAGTGACCTAGAAGGACTAAGTGGACTGCAGGGTTGGAGGAGGTATGGGTCAGTGCTTGGTCGGGCTGGGGGGGTGAGTTATCGGTCACTTGGTGATGAGGTCTTGTATCCTCTTCCCTTGTTATTTCCTTTATCATTACTATTATTGGTGGTGATGAAATTATTACAAAGAGGGCAAGGGCAATGAAGAGAGACTTCAGAGCCCTGGGACGGCTGGTTAAAGGGTCTGGTGCGCAAGTGGTGTTTGCCTCTATACTTGTTACAAGCAAGGGTGAAGAGATAAATAGGAGGAGTCTGCAGATGAATGTGTGGCTACGTGACTGGTGCCAAAGGCAGGGGTCTGGGTTTTTCAACCACGGGCTGCTGTATGAGACACCTGGTTTGCTGGTGGCAGGTGGGATACACCAGTCCCAGAGAGGGAGAAGAGTTTTGGGGCAGGAGTTAGCAGGGCTTATTGACAGGGCTTTAAACTAGATATGAAGGGGGGGAGGGGATTTATCTGGGCCTGTTAGGGGCAAGACCATGAGAAACATGCTAGGGCTTAAAGGATGGTGGACTAGGGAGGACTATTGTTCTAGTATTAATGAAGACCAGAAGGCTTCCTGCCTCCCGAGGGAGCCATCAGCGTGCTCTGCTCACTCCCTGAAATGCTTGTACACCAATGCACGCAGCATGGGGAATAAACAGGAGGAGTTAGAAGTCTGTGTGCAGTCTAAAGGCTATGATCTAGTGGCAATTACAGAGACATGGTGGGACAGCTCACATGACTGGAATGCGGTCATGGATGGCTATGTCCTTTTTAGGAAAGATAGGTCAGTAAAGCGAGGTGGTGGAGTTGCTCTTTATGTGAGAGAGCAACTGGATTGTATTGAGTTCTGTCCGGGGCCAGATGAGGAGCAAGTGGAATGTCTGTGGGTACGAATTAAGGGACAGACTGGTACGGGTGATACAGTTGTGGGGGTCTATTATAGATCTCCTGATCAGGATGAAGGAGTTGATGAGGCTTTCTATAGGCAACTGGAAGTAGCCTCGCGACTACATGCCTTAGTCCTCACGGGGGATTTTAACTATCCTGATATTTGCTGGAAGACTCACACAGCCAATCATTCACAGTCTAGGAGGTTCCTCCAGTGCATTGATGATAACTTCTTAATGCAAATGGTGGACAAACCAACTAGGAGAGGAGCACTGCTAGATTTAGTACTCACCAGCAAGGAGGGTTTGGTTGAAGGGGTGGTGATCAATGGCAACCTTGGCTGCAGTGACCATGAGATGGTGGAGTTTAGGACCCTGTGTGGGAGGAATAGGATACCTAGCAAGGCCACAATTCTGGATTTCCGAAGGGCCAACTTTGGCTTGTTCACTCAACTGCTAAGAGAAGTCTCATGGGAAAGGGTACTAGGCAGTAAAGGGGCTCAAGATAGTTGGTCAGCATTCCAGGACCGCTTCTTCCAAGCTCAGGATCTGAGCGTCCCAATGGTCAGGAAATCAAGTAAGGGAGCTAGGAGACCAGCATGGTTAAACAAGGAGCTGCTGGGCAAACTCAAGTGGAAAAGGAGAATCTATGGATTATGGAAGGGAGGGCTGGCCACTTGGGAGGAATATAGAACAGTTGTTAGAGGATGTAGGGAGGCAATTAGGACAACTAAGGCCTCCTTGGAACTTAATCTTGCTAGTCAGGTTAAGGACAATAGAAAGGCCTTCTTCAAATACATAGCAAATAAAACTAACACAAGAGGCAATACAGGTGCACTGCTGAACGAGGTGGGTGCCCTGGGGACAGAGGATATAAAGAAGGCAGAGATGCTGAATGCCTTCTTTGCCTCTGTCTTTACTCCTGAAGACTCTCCCCGGGTTCCCCAGATTCCTATTGCCTCAGAAGGAGTCAGGACAAAGGAGGAGTTTGCTTTGGTAGATGAGGATTGGGTTAGGGATCAGCTATGCAATCTGGACATCTATAAATCGATGGGTCCGGATGGAATGCTCCCACGGGTGCTGAGGGAGCTGGCGGAGGTCATTGCTAGGCCACTCTCCATCATCTTTGGTAAGTCGTGGGAAACGGGAGAGGTGCCTGAGGATTGGAGGATGGCAAATGTCACACCAGTCTATAAGAAGGGCAAGAAGGACCCGGATAATTATAGACCGGTCAGCCTTACCTCCGTCCCTGGAAAGGTGATGGAACAACTTATTCTTGACTCCATTTCTAGGCATATCAAGGATGAGGGGGTTATTAAGAACAGCCAACATGGTTTTATGAGGGGGAAGTCATGTTTGACCAACCTTTTAGCCTTTTATGAGGAAGTGACTAGGTGGAGGGATGATGGTAGAGCAATAGATGTGGTTTTTCTTGATTTCAGTAAGGAATTTGATACTGTCTCCCACAGCATTCTCATAGATAAGCTAAGGAAGTGTGGGTTTGACGATCAGGTAGTGAGGTGGATCAAGAACTGGTTGGAAGGAAGAAGGCAGAGAGTTGTGGTCAATGGTGCAGAGTCTAGCTGGAGGTGTGTGACTAGTGGAGTCCCTCAGGGGTCGGTGCTGGGACCAGTGCTGTTTAATATTTTCATCAACGACCTGGATGAGGGAACCGAGTGTACCCTCAGCAAGTTTGCTGATGACACTAAACTGGGAGGAGTGGCTGACACACCAGAAGGCTGTGCTGCCATTCAGCGAGACCTGGACAGGCTGGAGAGTTGGCGGGGAGAAATTTGATGAAATTCAACAAGGGCAAGTGTAGAGTCTTGCATCTGGGGAAGAACAACCCCAGGTACCAGTACAGGCTGGGGACTGACCTGCTGGAAAGTAGCAAAGGGGAAAGGGACCTGGGGGTCCTGGTGGATAGGAGGATGAACATGAGCCAGCAATGTGCCCTTGTGGCCAAGAAGGCAAATGGCATCCTGGGGTGCATTAGAAAGGGTGTGGTTAGTAGGTCAAGAGAGGTTCTCCTCCCCCTCTATTCTGCCTTGGTTAGGCCACATCTGGAATATTGCGTCCAGTTCTGGGCCCCTCAGTTCAAGAAGGACAGGGAACTGCTTGAAAGAGTCCAGCGCGGAGCCACAAAGATGATTAAGAGAGTGGAACACCTCCCTTATGAGGGGAGGCTGAAGGAGCTGGGTCTCTCCAGCTTGTAGAAGAGGAGACTGAGGGGTGACCTCATCAGTGTTTACAAATATGTAACGGGTGGGAGTCAGGAGGGTGGAGCTAGGCTTTTTTTCAGTGATATCCAGTGACAGGACAAGGGGCAATGGGTGTAAACTGGAGCATAGAAGGTTCCACGTTAACATCAGGAAGAACTTTACTGTGAGAGTGACAGAGCACTGGAACAGGTTGCCCAGGGGGGTTGTGGAGTCTCCCACATTGGAGATATTCAAGGCCCGCCTGGACAAGTTCCTGTGTGATGTACTCTAGGTTACACCGCTCTTGCAGGGGGGTTGGACCAGATGATCTCTTGAGGTCCCTTCCAACCCTTGGGATTCTGTGATTCTGTGATTATTGGTGGTAGCAGTAGTGATTTGTGTTATGCCTTAGTTACTAAAGTGTTCTTATCTCAACCCGTGGGAGTTGCATTCTTTTTGATTCTCCTCTCCGTCCCTCCGAGAATAGGGGGGGAGTGAGTGCACAAGCTGTTGGGATGGGGTTAAACCACGACAACTAGTTTCAAAGTAATGCTTTGCTTCAGACAGAGGAAACTTCAGGAACTGTCATCTGTTTCTTCGTAATTCCCCTCTCCTCCTGTGTAATTTACACATGTAGGGATTTTTTTCTTTGTTTTTGTTTTCTGTGTTTGCATTGAGACTGATAGTGTTGTTCTTAAATCGCTAAGAGGGAATACAGGCCATATATAAAGGCTGCATAAATTTCTTAGGAAAATTAGAAAGACATATTTCTTTTTTTCCCAGATATTATCACTAGAACAAAAATATGAAATTAAAGAACAGGAAGAAGTGGGTGGATGTCAGGAAGTCTCCAACGATGTGAGAAAAGCCAGTGTCTGGATAATTGCTTTTGACAGGTGTGCTACAAGAGCCAAACAGGCAAGAGCTTCAAAACTGTTTGTCATCTTTCATTGCAACTTTTTAAAAAAAAAGAAGAAAAATGACTGAAGTGGAAAATTTATGTGTTTTGAGGTTATGAGGAAAGTTACCAAAGGCCCCAATTTAAAGATTTCAGAGCTGTGAACATGAAATGAAATGTTGCACGATTTATGAAGGTTGGAGTTCAGTGAATGTGTGTCTGAAGAAATGACTCGCATTTTAATGAACTGTATTACACTAGAGAGTCAGTAGCTTGGTTATCCTTTCTGAACAATGACTTCTACTGCATGTGGCTGTCAAAGAAAGCTCATTATACCAAAGAAGTTTAATTCAGCTCTACAGATAGATATGGTGGCTACCAATTCATAGTATGTGTCTAAAGGCAATGGAAACAGCAATGAGGGGCATCCAAAATGTTAATTGCTTGTGTTAAATAGCTTCATGTTTTCAACTTAGAATTCAAGAGGCTTTTTTTTTTTTTTCAGGAAAAAAAAGAACTTTTAATTTGGTCTGTAACCTAAACCTCAAGTCTACCCTGCAGCTTTGCATGGCAGCTAAAAATTTTTGAGGTTCGTATTGTACAGATTGAGAGAAAGCATTTAACACAAATATTGCCTCTGAAGGAGCAGTTAGTAACTTATGCTACCTCTGTAAATACTGTGGGTTTGTTTCTTTACATGCTTCTCCCAGGTTGTAAAATTCCTGACAACTTTCCTTGCTTACTTGTTTCAGTGACAAATGTTGATTTCCTACACTGTAGTCTTAAAATGAAGTTCAATCTTTTTTTTTTTTTTTTAATTAAATTCCTATAAAACCCTCTTTTTCCTCTATTGGTGCTGTTGTGAGCCTGGAAACTTTGCTTTCTTGAATTCTTTTCTATTTGCGCTCTGCTTGATCAACTATTTCTGCTTTCTGAGTAGACATCTACATTTGTGTTGTGTGTAAAAATATGACTATAGGTAAGAAGATATTCCCATTGATACCTCTATTTCATGTGCATATATGTTTCCAAAGAATAGCTATCCTCCAAGCCTTAGGATAACAAAAAAAAATATTGTAGTGATACTCCCTTTAAAATAATACTGTAGCAAAATAATGTACACAAGATTAAATGAAACACTACTTGAAATTCTGATACATATTCATAGTTCTGAGGTTTTGTTTATTCATTCTGGTTTATCCTTTTTATAGCAACATCCTGGTGAGATTTTTTTACCTTCTACATCAAAGAGTTAAATGAAAATCCTACAACTGCAGAACAAAACCAGGCTTAGTTCATATGTTAATGAGTCAGGATAATTGCAGCTTTCCCTAGGTAATCTCAGTGTCAATTATTCATGAACAGTTGACAGCAGACATGACATTTCCAACTGTCAGCTTTCAGTCGTTTTGTTTACAAGTCTGAAATGCTAAAGTATGAAATGTTAGGTAGGAGTTAGGAATTGCTTGAAGTACAAAGTGGGAGCCTATGCCTGGCAGTAACTTTGACAGTGTTGTTGGGATGAAGCTATTGCTCAGGTATTATGATCCTTTGAGCTCCAAAGTCTGTGCTGACCCATCCTAGCACAGAGATAGTGCTATGCTATATAAAGGTGAAGAACCATATTTTGCTTACCTTCCTCTCAGTGCTTGGTCCTACTTCATGCACTGTAATGCACATCTGGCAAATACTACCCGGCTCCCTGCTCAGTGCCCCTCTATACTTCCAAAAAAATCTAACAACCATCACAGGCATATTCTCAACTTTCCCTTTTGTGAAACTAGGCTCCTTAACCTAACTGGCTGTTCAGAAGTGAAATGCAAACTTTGCAACCTGCAATTTACAGGTTCTCTCACTAAAAGTTAGACTTTATCTACTGAAAGTTAAATTCCCATGTACCCTTAAGTGTCTCTGGAACAGTCTTATTTTATGACTGCTGTTCTTATATCTGTGAAGACATTAGAATATTTTCCAATACTAGCACCCTAATTGAAATTAATTGACAATAATACAATAGGGAACAAGTTTTTAAAGGCATTTAAGTGCCTAAAGATGCAGATAGTTACTTAGTGAGGTTTTTCAAAAGATTATACACACCTGACTCCCATTATGAAAACGTTTAAGGAGTCTCAGTCCATTAATAAGCTATTTTAGATTTTCAGCCTTCATACTAATTTTGAGATAATGACTATTTAAGAAAATGTTCACCCAGGCTGAGCATTTACATTTTTTTCTAACCAAGTTATTTTTCATTTGAATGCATGTAATACTTAGCATAGCATTGCAAGTATTTTTCTATTTTTGTATTTTTTTTTATTTTTAATAAGCAGACTGGGAAAGTATAGTGTAAGAATTTGATTTTAATAATGATTTCGGTTCCTTGACTAATGGAAGAGGTTAATTTTAAGGGTACATGAAAACTCAGTGTACAAAACCTTATTTCCAGAAATCCAGTCTCTGCTAAAGCACAGCACCCAGGACATGAACTCAGTTCTCCATTATAGCATCGCAGAATGGTTTGAGTTGGAAGGGAACTTAAAGCTCATCCAGTTCCAATCCTGCTGCCGTGTGCAGAGACACCTTCCATGAGGCCAAGTTGCTCAAAGCACTGTCCAACATGGCCTTGAACACTTAATCTATCAGCTTGCACTCAGCATTTACTCAGTTAATCTTTCATTATTCACAAAGTCTGGTAGCCCATATTAGTGCTGGTCGCTCTGGACTCTTGCTTTTTCTAGTTTCAAGACATTACTCTTCCATTTTATTATTTAATTGACAGTGTTCAATTGTCAGAATGAAAAGAGATATGTGGAATTCCCCAAAAGCAATGCTATTTTAATACTTTATTAATATCAACCTGTCCATGTTCATGGTCTTGTATAGTATGATCTTTCATCAGTCTTTTCGAAAATACGCTATTCTTCATGTGTCTGGTTTGTTTTGATTCAAAGAAGTAGATAGACTTGGGGTTCTGTTTTAGGAGGGAGATTATTAGTATAATTACTCTACCTGAAAGCAACCTTTTTTGAACAAAACAATAAGTTGCAGATAGCAACAAATGTTTAAAATTGTTTAAATTAATGTAATTCAGACAGACTATGCGGTCAAACACTCTGAAAATACCTATTCCAAAACCTCAGAATCTCAAACATGCTTCTTTCCATTATCCATCTCTGGTTTTATATGAACCCATTTGTGTTGTTTAGGAAACGTGGATGCACTGGAGGACTTACTCTCACCTTGCAGCGTGCACCCAAAAGTCCCTCTTTTGTCGATGGAACATGCAGCAAGAAAATCGTAACTGATCAATCCATGGTACATATGGACTATATATATATACCTCAGCACTCTGTAGTACTGTTACATGTTTATGGAAATGTTTATATTCTTAGCTTTCATGCTGATGCCTTTTGAAGGTAGAAAGGGAAAGAGGAGGGCAAGGGTCCTCATGTAGGTTTTGAAGTTTTTATATCATTGGTGCCTGCAATACGTTGTTGCAGTATAGTGCAACTTAAAATAACATTGCCAGACAGACTAAATCAACAATTTTATGAAATCTGAATTAAAAAGCTGAAGGAAAGAGCATTCCATCTAAGAAAACTGAAAATATATTAATGTTGATAAAATGAACTGTTTTCTTTGACTTGTAGTATTGATTTGAATGGCTTGTAAACCACTTGATAGTCTAAAAGTATTGCAAATAAAAGGCAAACATGACCTTTTGCCATGATTATGTTCCCCAGATAGTTATTCCTGTTTGTATGCATAGACAAGCAGATACTGTACTGACTTTTAAAGGTCCTCCATAGAAGCTGAAAAAAAAAAAAAAAAAAGGTAAAAGTTCCTATTCTAGAATAGATAATAACATTAAAAGCATCCCAAAAGACGAGTAACAAAATTTTTACTTGGAAAAATCTCATCTCTCAAATATAAAGCAAATCTAAGTAGTATGAAAAAATAGTCCAAAGGGAATTGTTTATTTCATATTCTGAGCAAACCATCTGTCATTGTTTCTGACATATAAATATCTACTATCACCTTCCCAGAACTGGGACAAAAGTTGGCCTTTCTCCACAAGATTCCTCATTTTTTAAATAAACTGTGCAGTAGAAACACTAGTATTCCATAGCAAATTATGTAAACTGTTCAAAAAGCACTTGTTCACAAGTTTTTACAATTATTTCTGCTGACCAACTATTGCTAAATTTCCAAAGAACTTCAGTCATGGATAAGGTACCACAGAAGATTTCTAAAGCTATTTCAGTTCTTACCTTTGATTTTACAGAGTGTCATTAAGGGGATTGAGCTTTGCACATGAGCCTGTGCTGACCTCCGTTGTTAAAAGTCTCAAAGTACACACAAGTTACTCTTCAAATGCCCACAGTTCAAACAACTGTCTTTAAAGAGACATATGGGGCTTCTGAAATTTTCTTTGTTAACACAGTTTTCTCATGCTCTTCTTAAAGAGAGGCCAAATTATTGTTTGTGCCTCAGTAAATGATTGCACAGACACTACTAATTTTTAGCATCCAGAAGAAAGGGTGAGATTTATCTACTGGCCTCTTAAAGAACAAGGAAAAAGTAAGTAAAGGTAACATTAATTTTGAAAAGATGAGTTCTGCAATTCAAAATGATTAATTTGTCATTCTCTTGAAAAAGCTCTAATCAGTCAGAGTAAGGGACGCAACGTGTAGTAAACAAAACCAAGACATCTACAAAATAGCTTAAGCTAAAATAACCTTTCAGAATAACCATTCTGCAAATACTGATATGCAGAAAATTGCAAGTCTCTTCAAAACCTCCCACAGTGCTCAGCTGGCATTTTCTGATTACTAATTTGAGCTGAAAAATAGCTCTTCTTTATGGATGTCAGAAGTCAGTATTATACTGACAAATATTTCATCTTTGCATCTAAATATGATGATGTTGAGCAGTTTTGCGAAATCTGAATGCCTTTCACTGTGTTGCCTGTGAAAAGTTTTCTGTGAGCTGTCTTTAGTGTGAGTTGGTGCCTTATGGGGCAGTCCTGGCCTAGCCATGCACTGGTGCATAAGGCTAAAGAATGTTTTCAGGTGCTGTTTCCTTCAGGGGATATGAGTAGCAGATAAATTGCTTTTATACAGTGGTAACTGCTCTAGAACAAATTTTAAGGATCCCTCATAGCAGAATGATTAACGTTACAAACATTCTTTAATCCCTAAGGAACATACTTGAGAAGGAAGAGGAGATATGGGAGAAGGTTATCCAGACAGCCTGGACAGTCAGCAGCAGCAGCCGCTGGAAGCTGTTTCTTGGTGTTTACACCACCCTGAATACATATGTGCAGACAGACCAGAATCACGTTCTTTTCAGTCCCTTCTAAGGCCACACACATTCATTTCAACTGGGTTTTCACTTCATGTATTATAAGAATGAAATTGTGCTATCAGCTTTGAATATCACATTTACCCTCTGCTTGTATTGAATCTTTATCAGGTACCAGATCTGATATTAAAGATATATACACCTGTGTTGTCCTGGATTCAGAAGTAGCAGTCATTTTTCTCTTTCTTAGTAGCTGGTGCAGTGCTGTGTTTTTGACTTTCGAGCTGGAAACAGAGCTGATATCACCGATGGGTTTAGTTGTTGCTCAGTAATGTCTACTGTGACCAAGGACTTTCCCAGTCCCATGCTCTGCCAGAGAGGAGGGTAAGCCGGGAGGAAGCAGAGACAGGACACCTGACCCAAACTAGCCAGAGAGGTATTCCATACCACAGCACATCATGCCCAGGATGTAAACTGAGAGTTACCCGGAATGGCTAGTTCACTGCCAGCGTCAGGCTGGATATTATCCATCAACGGGTGGTGAGCGGATGTATTCTTTTCCTTTGTTATTTCCTTTATCATTATTATTATTGGTGGCAGCAGCAGTGGTTTGTGTTATACCCAAGTTACTGGACTGTTCTTATTTCATCCCGTGGGAGTTACATTCTTTCGATTCTCCCCCCCACCCCTCTGAGAGAGGGGAGAAGAAAGGGGGGGAATGAGTGAGCAGCTATGTGGTTCTGAGTTACTGGCTGGGCTTAAACCATGACATATGTTAATTTTGAAACATTACTATCATAACTTAATATAGAGTTTGAGACCAAAGCAGAAATTCTTTATTAGACAAAGGGGACAATGGTTGGAACGGTGAGATCAGGCTACCCTAACAATGAACAGTACATTAGTAATATTACTGGTTTTAACCACAGGTAAGGGATTATACAGAGACTTGCCATGGGCTTGGCAAGGCAGGCTGCAATCCATCATATAGAGATATATATATGTATTGTAAGCAAGGAATAGATATATGCCAGAATCCAACATCCTTCAACTCTAGGTATAAAAAGTCTGACTGCCAATGAGTCCACACAGGAAAGCACTTTTCTTTGGAAGAGGAGGCTGCACGTACAGCCCCATCCATCTTCTACATGAGTCAGGTAGAACACACCCTGACGCTGTCAGTGCACTTAGATTCATGAATCAATCAGATCTTTATCTGTCTTTTCTATTAAAGCTCCTGTTTCAGTGAAACACACAACCACACTGAAGTCTCCTACTAGTACATTCCCGTTCAGGAAGTTATTTCTCCATGTGTAATGTATACTTTCGTGACACTTAACCTTCAGTAGGAAATCTGGCTACAGTGAAGATGCATTCATCTGCTTAGCCTTAGGGTTTATCTCTGAAGGGATGACAAAGTTAGCAAGGAAGTGCAGCATGTTGGTGAGTCCATATCAGTTCCCTATGCGAACTTTTAAGTGTGCAATAACTCTTGCTAAGTAAGCATTAGTGCTGTTCTACCGTGCTGTCAGCTAACCCTGCAGGTCACCTCTCATGTTCTGTAGTAAAGAAGTACCCTCTACCTTGTGTGGGCACAATGCCTCTCATCCTGGCCCACGATTTTGAATCAATTCTATACACAGAGCATTTAAATCATAGCATGCAACAATTATGTATTTTATTGTATATTTATTATGTTATGCCATTATATATTTAAGCATTAGAAACATGAAAATTTAAAATTAAGCAACAAGATAGCTTTTAAAATTCAAATTGTATTATAATTTCACTCTTTCAGTGTGAATGTGTTCTTACCTATTATTTTCTTTGCAAATTCAGGTGGCTGTAAGGTGTTAGAAAAGCATGATCCAACAAAATTATAATAGCTTTGTCCACTATATAGTTATAAATTAGAGAATCATAAAATGGTTTGAGTTGGAAAGGACCTTAAAGATCATCTACTTCCAACCCCCATGTCACAGTTTTCCTAAACTAACCAATCTTTTTTAATTATTCATAAAATAGCAGATCTCTACTAATTAACAGGTAGCTCAAAGTTATTTAATGAACATTGTGTGAACATGCTTACCATTATGGGCAACTTGGAAATTGATGCCGTTGTACATCAGCTTTTGAAGTGACTCAGATGCAGTTGATTCCTTGGTTGGAAGCAGAAGTGCAGAATGGGCTTTCTGCTAGTACCTGTGCCTGAAGGAATCTGATGTTTTCTGGTTTACTTTATTTCACTGAATTCACCCATGTGTTTTTATTAGGCAAAAGATGTGGAGAAACCTCAGTCATCAACCAGACAGCTGTCATCAAATACTTCTGGCTGCAGAAGCACCAGCTCATAGCATAAGTGTACTTGATTCTTAGCTTTACTCTTCCAGAGCTAGTTTTGCAACATGATTGAGACCTGCTGCTCAGAACTATTAAAAAAAAAAAAAAAAAGAAACAGCAAAATGTACTCTACCGATCCTGTTAAATCAGTGACAAAACTCACATTCAGTTCTGAAATAGTTAACCCACAGTGACCCCACAATAGGTCTAATTGTCTACAAACTGAAAGAGTTTCTAAAATGCTACTTTAAGCCTACAACATCAGGTCCTAATGTCCCACTATAAATAAATTTTAAAGCCTATAATTATATGTTTATTCAAATTTCAGCAATAGGTCAAGGAAATGTATCTGCATTCTATGAAGCTTCTGCATTACATGCACTGTAAAATGTCAGAAAATTTAAGTTCTTAGTTATTATCTCTTTTAACTGCTCTTAGATACACATAAATATTTAAACATTTAAATACCATTATAGAAATTCAAAATAATTTAAAAAAAATGAAATCAACGAAATTACAACAGAAATTGGATTTTGCGTAGCAACATCTACTAGAAAAATAGGCTTAAGCAATTTTTTGCATCTCTCCTGGTTTCTGCCTAGACTGTTGTGGTTTACTTAGCCAGTAACTAAGGACGTCACAGCCACTCACTCACTCCCACCACCCCAGTGGGATAGGGAGTAGAGTCTGGAAAAGGTAAAACCCGCAGGCTGAGATAAGAACAGTTTAATAAATGAAATAAAGTAAAATAGAATAATAATAATTATGGTAATAGTAAGATAATAAATGTATAATAGAATCATAGAATAGTTAGGGTTGGAAAGGACCTTAAGATCATCAAGTTCCAACCCCCCTGACATGGGCAGGGACACCTTGCTCTAAACCATATTACCCAAGGCCTCGTCCAACCTGGCCTTGAACACTGCCAGGGATGAGGCATTCAGAACCTCCCTGGACAACCTATGTTCAGAGCAATGTTGAGATATTCCAGATGCTCCAGCCAGTGAGCCAGCTTCATTTGGAGCTTGACTCAGATGCCTCTGTACAAATGCCCGTAGCATGGGTAACAAACAAGAGGAATTAGAGATGTGTGCACATCTGCGGCGGTATGATATAATAGGCATCGCAGGAACATGGTGGGATGGCTCCTATGACTGGAGTGTTGGAATGGAAGTTTACAGGCTCTTTAGAAAAGACGGGCCTGGCAGGCACGGAGGGGGAGTTGCCCTTTATGTTAGGGATAGGCTGGAGTGTATGGAACTCTGTCTGGGGACAGATGAGCAGCTAACAGAGAGTTTGTGGGTCAGGGTTAAAGGGAGAACAGCTATGGGAGACATTACTGTGGGGATCTGTTACAGACCGCCTGATCAAGAGGAATCTGTGGATGAAGCGCTCTATAGGCAGATAGGAAAAGCCTCACGCTCACAGGCCCTTGTTCTCATGGGTGAGTTCAACCACCCTGACATCTGTTGGAATGACGGTACGGCCCAGCACAAGCAATCCAGGAGGTTCCTCTATTGTGTGGAAGACAACTTCCTTCTGCAAGTAATAGAGGAACCAACAAGGAGAGGTGCCATGCTTGCCCACATGCTCACCAACAGGGAAGGGCTCGTTGGAAATGTGATGCTCCAAGGCAGCCTTGGATGCAGCGATCATGAAATGGTTGAATTTGGGATCCTTAGGACAGTGAGAAGAGCATGCAGCAAACTCACTGCCCTGGACTGCAAGACAGCAGACCTTGGCCTCTTCAGGCACCTGCTTAGTAAGGTTCCATGGGATATAGCCCTAGAGGGCAGGGGGGCTCAAGACTCTTGGTTGATATTCAAGGATCACCTGCTACAAGCTCAGGAGTGTTGCATCCCAATGAGAAGGAAGTGCAGCAGGAGGGCCAGGAGACCTCCTTGGATGGATAAGGAGCTGCTGAGGAAAATGCGAATAAAAAAAAGAGTCTTATGGAAAGTTGAAGCAAGAACTGGCGGCCTGGGAAGAGTACAGGGATGTTGTCTGGGAAGCTAGGGACCAGGTTAGGAAAGCTAAGGCCCAGTTAGAATTAAACTTGGCTAGGGATATTAGGGATAACAGGAAGGGATTCTACAGGTACATAGCAAATAAAAGACAGACTAGGGAGAATGTAGGCCCCCTCAGGAAGCTCTCAGGTGAACTAGCTACACAGGATTTGGAGAAGGCTGAGGTTCTTGAATGACTTCCTTACCTCAGTCTTTACTGGCAAAGGCTCTGACCATGCCACCCAAGTCTTGGAAGGCAGACGCAGGGTCTGTGAGAATGAAGACCTTGGGCCCACTGTAGGAGAGGAAATGGTTCGAGACCATCTTAAAAATCTGAACGTGCACAAGTCCACGGGTCCTGATGAAATCCATCCGGGGGTCCTGAAGGAGCTGGCGAATGAAGATGCTAAGCTGTTGGCCATCATATTTGAAAAATCATGGCAGTCAGGTGAAGTTCCCAGTGACTGGAAAAAGGGAAATATAACCCCCATTTTCAGGAAGGGGGAAATGGATGACTCAGAGAATTACAGACCAGTCAGTCTCACCTCTGTGCCTGGCAAAATCTTGGTGCAGATTCTCCTGGAAGGCATGCTAAGGCACATGAAAATCAACAAGGTGCTTGGTGACAGACAGCATGGCTTTACTAAAGGGAAATCCTGCCTGACCAATTTGATGGATGGCCTTTTATGATGGGGCTATAGAACTGATGGACAGTGGTAGAGCAGTTGATGTCATCTACCTGGATTTGTGTAAAACGTTCGACACTGTCCCAAACTACACCCTTGTCTCTAAATTGGAGAGACATCAATTTGATGGATGGACCACTCAGTGGATAAAGAATTGGCTGGATGGCCGCACACAAAGAGTTGTGGTCAATGGCTCAGTGTCCAGCTGGAGACCAGTATCAAGTGGTGTCCATCAGGGATTGGTGTTGGGACCGGTCTTGTTTAACATCTTTGTCGCTGACATGGACAGTGGGATTGAGTGCGCCCTCAGCAAGTTTGCCAGTGACACCAAGCTGTGTGGTTCGGTTGATACGCTGGAGGGAAGGAATGCCATCCAGAGGGACCTTGACACACTTGTGAGCTGGGCTGATGCCAACCTCATGAAGTTTAACCATGCCAAGTGCAAGGTCCTACACCTGGGTCGGAGCAATCCCAGGCACAGCTACAGGCTGGGCAGAGAAGAGATTCAGAGCAGCCCTGCAGAGAAGGACTTGGGGGTGCTGGTCGATGAGAAAATGAACATGAGCTGGATTCAGTGTGCGCTTGCATCCCAGAAAGCCAACCATATCCTGGGCTGCATCAAAAGGAGTGAGACCAGCAGGTCAAAGGAGGTGATCCGGCCCCTCTGCTCTCATGAGACCTCACTTGGAGTATTGTGTGCAGTTCTGGTGTCCTCAACTGCTGGAAAAAGTCCAGAGGAGGGCCACAGAGATGATCAGGGGACTGGAGCACCTCCCACGTGAAGATAGGCTGAGAAAGTTGGGGCTGTTCAGCCTGGAGAAGAGAAGGCTGCATGGAGACCTCATAGCAGCCTTCCAGTATCTGAAGGGGGCCTATAGGAATGCTAGGGAGGGACTCTTCATTAGGGACTGTAGTGATAGGACAAGGGGCAATGGGTTAAAACTTAAACAGGGGATGTTTAGATTGGATATAGGGAAGAAATTCTTTCCTGTTAGGGTGGTGAGGCCCTGGAATGGGTTGCCCAGAGAGGCTGTGAATGCTCCATCCCTGACAGTGTTCAAGACCAGGTTGGATGAAGCCTTAGGTGATATGGTTTAGTGCGAGGTGTCCCTGCCCATGGCAGGGGGGTTGGAACTAGAGGATCTTAAGGTCCTTTCCAACCCTAACTATTCTATGATTCTAAGAGGAAATCAAGAAAGAGAGAGGAATAAAAAGACAGACAAGTGATGTACAGTACAATTGGTCACCATCTGCTGACTGATACCCAGCCCAGCCTGAGCAGCAATTGATCCCTTTCAGGTAACTGCCCCCAGTTTATACACTGGACATGATGTACTGTGGTACGGAATACCCCTTTGGCTAGTTCAGATCTGTTATGTCTCTGCTTCTTCCTGGCATCCTGTGCCCCTCCTCACTGGCAGAGCATGAGACTGAAAAAGTCTTTGATCAGGGTAAGCACTACTCAGCCACAGCTAAAACATCAGTGGGTTATCAGCATTTTTCTCAAACTAAAGCTGAAATGCAGCACTGCATCAGCTACTAGGAAGAAAAGAACTATTACAGCTGAAACCAGGACAGCTTCTCAAATACAAAGTGAATTTATGGATTGGCTTGAATTACAGGCTTTTAAATTCCTTTTTCTTTCCATATTTATTCCTTTACATGATGCCACGGAGTTACAGCCCATCACTGTTTTTCCTGCTTCTCATTTTGCCATTTCACTTCCTTTCCTTTCTTTCATATTATCACACATTCCTTCTTCTTTTCTTTTTCCTTCTTTCTTCAGTGTTATTTTCTGTTTAGCACATAAATCATTTACACCTACAAAATAGTCCTTCTCCATTAATTCTCACTCATGGTATAGTGTCATAAGGTCTTTCCAGTAGTTCTCCACCTTATGCTTATTCTCATTTATGTGTAGGTTTCCTTGCAGCTCACCTTCCTGGTCATCTAAGTCCACACTATTATGTTATGCTCGGGAAATCAGTGAGCCTGATGACAATTCCGCATGTTAGTTCTCCTTTACTTTTGCACTCAGGAGCTCACATTAAGGAACCATTAATTTTTTAAAAGTGGTAATTACTGAGTGGTGAGTACAGAAAAACGAAACTGTTGTTGTGAATTGCTAGTTAATTATACTTTGAAGTGAAACTCTAAGCTGTTTGCACTAAAAACATTTTATTTTCTTGCCAGTGAAAAGCAGATAATTTCAGAGATAGTAAAGCTAGTAGCTTTACCTTCTGGGCTGCAGTGTGATGATCATGGAAATGCAAGCCAGTGTGCAGCAGGACAATCTCATCCACTGCTTCTACTCCCGGCACTTGCTACTTTCATCTTTCTCTGTACCAGCAGAGTACACTAGTGGAATTACATGGGGAGATAGACCCTGGGTCTCATTTACATGTGGGAGGGAGGAAAGATTTTCATCTTTCCTGATGCTCCTGATCAAGCTTAAGATAAGGAAACATGGCTTCTGGTACTCACAAAACATAGGGATGGCCATGTGTACCGGAGGACAGGGGAGAGGAGAAGGCAGGACACTTAAGAAGGCACCTACTATTAAGTCAGTTTAGGGTGATGATAAAACCTCAGCATTAGGGATGGTGACATGTTATGAAGTGATGTTTGCACCCACATATGAAATATCAAACCACACTCTTAATACAGCCAGCAGTATTCAGAAGGTGACAAACTGAGCAACTGGACCAGGATTCTTGTGCAATGACTTATGCATCCTCTTGCGCATGGCTATGAAACCATTCTCACACCATCAGTCACAGCACCTCAGCTGAGAGCCAGTACTTGTAAAACATCTGTCATCTGTTGTAATAGACTTAGGAAGTGTTCTTGCTTTATTTCACTGGGTGGTTGGATGGATTAAACCTAGAGCTGAAGGCTGAGCAAGCTGGTTCTTGCACCTTGCTTCTTGAAGTTTGGTGTGGAATATAAACAGTTTTTGATATGAAGCCAAGTCACTAAATTGTTTAGAAGTTCCTCAGAAATTCAAAAGTATTATTTTATCATACTAGTATTTTAAAAATACGTTTATAACTTTCACTTAAATTGAATAAGGGCTTGTCTTAAATAGCATTCGGTTACGTAATTCCTTAATTTTAAATCATCTGGTATAGATGGCCATATTCGACTTTTGTGGTCACAAAGCAACTTTGCACTCCATCAGTAAAATAGATCCCATACTCCACAGTTTCTTAGCTTTGGAAGTGGAATAATTGTCTTTTTACTAGAACCATGACTTGCTTTAGACTATCATCATTGAAGGAAGCTTACTAAAGTGCTTCTGTCAGCTCTACGCACATAGGTCCTCCTGGTGTAATACCAAATCTCTGGAGAGGTCAGCCACATTGAAATAGAATCATAGAATCATAGAATAGTTAGGGTTGGAAAGGACCTTAAGATCATCAAGTTCCAGCCACCCTGCCATGGGCAGGGACACCTCACACTAAACCATATCACCCAAGGCCTCATCCATCCTGGCCTTGAACACTGCCAGGGATGGAGCATTCACAACCTCCCTGGTCAACCCATTCCAGTGTCTCACCACCCTAACAGGAAAGAATTTCTTCCTTATATCCAATCTAAACTTCCCCTGTTTAAATTTTAACCCATAACCGCTTGTCCTATCACTGCAGTCCCTAAAGAAGAGTCCATCCCCAGCATTCCTATAGGCCCCCTTCAGATACTGGAAGGCTGCTATGAGGTCTCCATTCAGCCTTCTCTTCTCCAGGCTGAACAGCCCCAACTTTCTCAGCCTATCTTCATACAGGAGGTGCTCCAGTCCCCTAATCATTCTCGTGGCCCTCCTCTGGACTTTTTCCAACAGTTCCATGCCCTTTTTACGTTGAGGACACCAGAACTGCACATAATACTCCAGGTGAGGTCTCACAAGAGCAGAGTAGAGGGGCAGGATCACCTCCTTCAACGTGCTGGTCACGCTCTTTTTGATGCATAATTTCCCAAATTATCAGTTTCAAAAGGCTGAGCTGTCAGCAGTGCTGTAGTTTAAATTGAAGTCATTGTTGGTTCCTAAGTTTTTACTTTACAGTTACATAAAGCATAATTTTGGTTTATTCAACTGATCTCTCATAAACAAAAAACCTGAGTACCTGGAGCACATCTAGAACAACCCTTTGGTAAATGCAACAAACCTGCAATCTCTGTTTTAGCATCACTCATACTTCCCTGTCATTACTTGATGGGTGTTTTCATGAAGAAGCAGGATAGTTCATAAGACATCTGACCAGACTAAAGCATCTATCTTTTGTGTCTGTGCAAATTGAGGTGTCCATCTGAAAACAAAAGTGCTGGCATTCACTTTGGGTTTTAATGCCTTACTTTACAGAGGTGCAAATGGAAGTGTAAGATAAAGCAAACTTGAATGAGCTGTGAAATTACAGAACCTGTTAGATTCATGTCTTGTGAAATGATTTTAAAATTCCTCTTGGATCAGCTACCAAGTATGTTAAAAAAACTTGGGGATTTCTATATTAGAGGGTTGTAAAAATAAAAAACATCTCTTAAGAAGTTGACAATAAAATGCTATTATCAAGTTCATTGAAGCTATGTGACAAATAAGCATCCTTCCAGAAAAGAGAATTTTAAAGTAATGTGTTTTGGCTTTTTTCCAGCTAAAACTTCACCTTCTTTTCTAATAAAAATTAAATTAACCTGGAGTGAAATTGTATTTTATATCAGCTGCTCGTCAGTACAACTCTGAAAAGGAAGTGGATCTGTCTGTGTGAGACTTGCCTGTGAGAAGTTGCCAATTTTGAACTGTGAAATGAATACTCAGCATGATTAATTCTACCAATTACAGTGGCAAGCATATGATCCAAACTGGCAAATACTTACTATTTCTTAGTATTTCTGACTGGAGTATTCTATTCTAATGAGAAGCTTACACATAGTAAAATATTTTGTTTTCTGGCTTTGATTTGCTCTATCAGTAATGGATTAGGTTGTAAACTGAAGTATATTAGTACTGGAATTTTTTTACAGTGACTGACACAAAAACAGATGCAAGTCCAATATTTTATTCCTTTTATTGTCACATGTGAGGCCTGCATGCATAGCCAAAGTTTTATACACAACTGGACAAGAGTTTTAATTCTTTATTGCTGCTTTTACAAGGTGATCTAACAGCTGAGAACGCCAATGCTTTAAAGGATTTCTTTGGGTTATTAGAACTCTTTTACCTAAACTTCATCACAGTTTAAAGGAAGCTTAAGATCTAGTGAGGGCAAGACAACTCCACATCTTCAAAGGGTAGTTTTGCAAGCCTGCATAGCAAAAGAAAACTTAGCCTGGGCTGAATAACCTTGGAGAAACAAAGCTGTCCCTGATTCACCTGTCAACTGGGTCAAGGCAGCAGCTGGAAAGTTACAGTCCTTTCACGGTGCCAGAGAATTTTGGTTTCAAATTAAGCTGAAATCAAGCATGAGTCACACTTTCGTTCATATTAAAATAAATTGCTGTATTATTCAGCTTGAACATGTGAAGGTTCAATGTGTGTATGTGCTTTTAATATGTATGTATATTAACTCACGATGAAAATGAGAAACCTCTTACTCAAGGGGTACTGGTGTAGGCAGAGAGGCACAAATGTTAACTTCTAAAGGGTTTTTTCTCCATGTTTAAGGTAAACATTTATCTCTGAAGCTGTAGAGTTTTCTTTGTAAGCTTTCCAAATATATCATTTGATATAGATATAAACCAACTGATTTATCAGAATCAACAGACCACTTATATACTGTGCTAAATGAACCTGAGTTTTTCTGACCCTTTGTGAATAATTCAAAACCGCTGACCTCATTTTCTTGTTCTTTCAAGAAAACTTTCACTTTCATTCTGCCATTTCATTCTATCTTTCTATTTTATTAATTCAATGTTTCCTTTGCTTTTTCTGTCCAGTGTTCTGAGTTCTGGATGGAATATGAGGATAGGAGGGGACCTGCTCTGAGGTTAGTAGCAAATCAGTATTTTTGTAACATAACCTGGCATGGACAAGACTGAAGAGAGGTACCAAAATCACAAATACCAGTCAAGGATCAGCTATAGAAAATTGTTTGAAATATTTTTCTATATGTAGTTGTGTAGAACAGTAAATGCAAACATGTTTGCAGAAAATCTGTACAAAGTAATTTTAAAACAAAATTCCAAGCCAAAATTATTGCTACTTAAACTTCAGTGTGGGCTTTCATAGAACATGTTTCAGCATGTCAGAGGCTGTTAAGGTGAAAGTCAGCCATTGAAGTCAGCTTTTATTCCCTGACTCTTTAAACACACTGAGCAGTGCTACCAGACTGCCCAGTACGATGCTGGCAATGTCAAGTGGCCATGATGTGGGTCCTGTGTTATGTTGTCATTACAGAGGCATGAAAAGAGTTGGTGGGAATTATTGCTGATGCCAAACTTGTAAGTAAAGTACCCTGCCTGCTTTCCCAACTATCACTCAGGTGTCCCTAAATCCAGAGAGCTGCAATTCTTCTTGGTTTGCTTCATTCATAGAGTAGTACTAACTGGAGAAAAAAAGAGCTTACAATCAAAAAAAGTGGGAAAAAGAATCAACAATTAAGAAGCAGATAGACAGTGCTGTTGGGGAAGAAAATGATCTTTGGTTCTTGGTAATGTAACATGCCTGGGAAGAGTTTTTCACCATCTGCTTGTGATAAAGACGCAGAGAGCAGCTATAATGTCAATGGTGGGGAGCAGTGGATGAGCAAGTCGCCTCAAAGAAACACTCTCTGGGTGCAGGGTCCTGCTCCTTCCCCATGGCAGGAGGCCTTTGAACTGGTGTTCTGCAGTGACTGACAACTCTTTCTAGCAGTACAAGTGAATGCATGTTCTGCAGTGATTTTTTCCCTAAGGACATTCTTTCCTTTTTGTTAATACTCTGTACGTATTTGATCTTCTTGCCTTCACAAGACAATAAAACATGGCTTGTCAGCAGTTTGTTATTGAAAGAGAAACACAAAGGGCAGAGAGGGGTTATGTGCACCACGAAAGTGTTGGGTTTAGATAAAAAATTATGAGGCCTGGCCCTTTGGCAGGGTTAAGCTCAATATTTTAAAATCGTGGCATTCTGTAATCAAACCAAACATGAAACTGAGTTGATAATCATGCAAACCATTGTTTTTATTGAATCAAAAGTGTCATTTTGATCCTTTTCTAAATGTTGCAACAATTGAACCAAACCAGATTTTTGGTTGCAAGCTAAACACTACAAATAAAAATAGACAGCTCTCTAGCAGGGACTTATTTAGTACAAGCCTTATTTGCACTTGATAGGAGCTTCAAAGCAATGTCATGTCACAGCCTATTCCTCTCTGTCTTCCTCCTTCCCACCTGATTCACAGGCATGTAGAGCACAAATACTCCAGCTATATGACATCAAGCTGCTTCTTTCTGTGCTATAGGAGCAGGGAGAGGTTGTGTGGAGTGGTGGCAGGGTCTCTGTCCTTGGAGATGTTCAAAAACCACCTGGACATGGGCAGCATGCTTCAGCAGGAAAGGGGTGGACTAGGTGGTCTCCAGAGATTCCTTCCAGGCTGAGCCAGTCTGTGATTCTGTTTCTCAAAGGCCTTACTCCTCCTGGACATCAGTCAAAACATTTGCTTGTACAGGAATGCTGACCTGCATAGAGAAGCTTCAGTGAACTAACTGCATCAGCAAAGGAGGACCAAAGCTATATATTAAGCACAGGCAGAGCTCAGGAAAATGAGAGCTTCTAGATTTACTCCTGTATCATTTGTTGAAGTGAAGAAGATGAGATACTTATGCAACTGAAAATAATTAAGAAAAACCTGTAAATATTACCAATATAATTGTTATTATTCATGTTATTATGGAGAGTAAGGCAGAAAGAAAAGCAGTCTCCACCTTACAACTGCAGAACTGATAATGGCCTCTCACATATATTTCAATGTATGCAATAGAAAGGACTTAGCTGTCATTGAAACACAGGAGGTTTGCTTTTAGAATGATTTAAGTCTGATCTTGATATATAACTCCAATAAAATCAGTGGAGATATGCAGCTCTGACAGTAATATGTAAAAGGTAGCTGACTCTCATTTTAAAATACTGATTCATATTAGTTTTACTTTACCAGTTTGATGGAGCTATTCAAGATTTATATCGGTACAAGCAAGATTAGAAAAAACTTGACATCTGCAACTTTTATATTTAGTATTAACTTTTATATTTATTATTAAGAAAACTGTGATTCTCAGATTGATTTCATCCGTTACTGTTCCAAGCCTCCCAGTCCCATAATATGCCTTTCCTGCTAAAAAGCAGTGAATATATTTTATGACTTTTGATGCTATAGCATTTAATAGAAATCTGACCCTCTTGCTTATCTTGATAAGTTGTCTTCACCTCCAGCACTGAAGCAGGAACATGCCATCACATGTAATTTGTGTTAGTCTAGATCTCAGTAGTCAACTATGAAAGAATCCGTAAGTTGCCCTTTAACCCCCAATGGACTTCAGCTGCTTGTTCACACAGAGGCAAGGAGTTTTGTCACTAATCACTGTGACCTAAAACTACAGCCGGAGACAGCCATGAAATAGAACCAGACAGTGCATTAATTCTTTCAGCATGCTCTATTCATATATGAGTGAGCAGAAATTTGGTTCTTGGTGACTGAAAAGCATGCCAAGTTTCACTGCTTCAAGGGCAAAACTGTTTTTCTTATTTTGAGTGGTATAAGTAACTTCTTCAATAAATGTTATAGGAGTTAGTCTAGAAGAGCTAATTTTTCTGAGCTTTGGCTGTGCTTAATGCATAGCTGTGGTCCTCCTTAGCTGTCACAGGTAGTTCATTGAAGCTTCCCAAAAGTACAAGTGGTCAGGTCTTTCGGTTAAGTTACCAAATTTAAACAGAAACAACAGACGCATTCTCTCTTTGTAGCTCAGATTTATTTTATCTGTAAGGAAATAACCAAATAATTAATAAATACTAAAACTGCTTTAAGGCAAATATTTTCTAACTAGTTTCTTCCTTTTACAAAACAATGTAGAAAAACAAACTTCAGTTGTATATGTAATCCTTAGACAACTTGACTGGTCTTTGGATCGCTCTTCATGGCAAAAGTCAGATTGAGAGTAGACAGCTTGACTGGTCTTTGTATCGCTCTTCATGGCAAAAGTCAGATTGAGAGTAGCAACATACTATTTTAGAGCTAAGTAAATCAGTTTTAAATCATGATTCATGTAATACTGAAGCCTGTGCAATTTCATTTTTTTCTTTTTTCCCAAGTAATTGAAACAGATTGAAACCATTTCAAAAGAGATTGCTTATATTATATGGATTTATCATCTATTGTATAGGGAAATCATGAAGGGGAGGAGGAAAAAAAAATAACAAAGACCTACAGATTTTGCAATATTATCATTTGAGAAATAGTAGTGCTCAGTCATGGGGATTGATTTTTGATGTATGTGTTGATGCAATGCTATGGATTCAGCATGGTGTAAGTAGCTCAGAAGAGTCACAGTAACTGTGGAGAGGAAACCATTCCCTCCCTCTGTGTGTAAAGAGAAATGGTATCCCCATCCATACAGATAACTTACAGGTGAGTGACTTAGAAGTACTGCATGTATATGAAACCCAACAAAAAATATATTTCAGTAAGAAAATTGCATTTGTTTTGTAATATAAATTAATAACAAATCAAAATGTTCAAGATGACTAACATTAAAATCAAGAAATAAAACATTTAGAATTTGCATGAGACAATGTAAAGATGAAAATGGTAATATGCTAAACCCAGATAATTCACTGAACTATTTTATTATTTTATTTTATTTTATGTAATAAGAAACCAGACTAGAGCCACAGATTCAAATTACTGATAACTAGCTTGAGTTGTTTCAGCTCACGCATGGACTGTCAATGTGTCTCTCAACTCATTTCACACTTGACCTCCTGGAGGGCAGTGGAGCTGTATACAAACGTACATGAGCCTTTCTGGTCCCTGACTTTGCTAAAAAGGAAAAAATGCATCAGAAAGTCTATACTGAATTAATACCTGAACAGAAAATCCTTATCTCTGAAAGACTGGAAGAAAAAAAGAAAGGAAGGAAATAAAATCATGAATTGAAAGCTTTGCGTACATAAAGAGCTACAGTGCCTCTTATGAGTAGCACTCCGATGCATTAACAGTGGAGGTAGGAGTTCAGTTTAACTATCGCTGCAGCTTAAGGTACACAATTACATTCTTCAGCATTGACATTTTCACCTTGATAAGCATAATAATGCCATGCAGATGCAGACTAAAACCCATAATTTCAGCACTGTGCTTCTACTCACGTTGATTATAATAAGGTACAGCACTGAAGCATGCACGATCCTACATTTAATTGTCAGCATAGCCCTTTATTTAAACAAGAAGTTAGTTAACAGCGTGCCTTCTACGATGAATGTGGGAGGCATCTCAAACAGCTGTGGCTAAACACAGAAAGTTAAATGCGCTAGTAAAAACATGTGCAAAAAGCTGGTGATGGCTTAAATGCACCTCCTGTTCCTCTGTGGGGGACAATGCAAATTGCAAACAAAATATGAAGTGTTTATATTTGCAGGAAAGGGCTGGCTCTTTTTCTTTCTTTTGCTTTTTTAAACTAGGAAAAGTTTCCCTGCAGTTAGATTGACATCAGGAAAAGCAGTAAGCCAGGTGGTGACAGCGAAGGACGGATTCTCATATGTATAGCATGAAGTGAAAAATACTGTTTTAAAACCCCTGTAATACACATACCTAAGTCTGAAAAATGAATGTCATATTAAAATTAAACATTATAATGCAGAAGTATATATAATATATATTGTGCATATATATACTTATATATGTTGCATAGGTAATTATAAATAGAATACATAAGTATTACTAAGTCTGTTCTAGGAGGAATACAAAAACAACATATAGCAAATAGAAAACTAGATTTAAACTAGGAAAGTCATACATATATACATAAGTATTTCATTCATAAAGGTATATATATTAATCTTAATTGAAAACTAGCTGATAAAAATGGTTATGAACAATACAAAAAGTTACAGCTAAAAGATACAATCTTTTGGATCCTTTAACTTGGGCTGTATAGTTTCTTGATTCTTGAAGTAGTATAGTTCAAAAAAAAGCCCACCCAAAACTCAAAGCAATTGGAACAGCATTGTTTACAAACACGACATAGTTTTCACTTATGCTGCTGTAGTGCTTTGGTAATAACTTAATTAGCCTGTGAATTTGTAGGGAATACAGACTTCAAAGCAACCACTGTAGCAGATTTATGTACGTTGCTGGCCGGTTTATTTCCAAACCTAACTGGGTATAATACTTCAAGGTAAAAGCACTGCCTTGGATTACGATGGATGCAGTTCATAAACTTGCAATCAGTTGAGGTTTTGTTAAAATGACTCTTTTTATCCTTTTATATAAATGAAATAAGAACTCACTAACAGGCTAGCAGATTTTGCAAGCCAGTAGTTTCCTATTGGATTAGGTTTCCTATTGGAAAGCCTTTGTAAAAGACCATTAAATGTGTCAGTGGTGCTGAGGAACACTGAGTGGTATTCAGAGGATGATGGACCATAGACCAGGCACTGCAGAGAACTTCTTTCTCCTGCATCCCTTCTGTTTCTTGTTCACATTTTGTCGGAGGAGCCCAAGAGGTTCTAGTAGTCACATCAGTTACTAGTGGTACTGAAACTGGAAGGGATGACATAGCCCACCACTCTTTTTTCTTCAGCTACAACACCTACTCCCATTTTAGGAATGCCCTGCTGCTGGCCATAGGGAAAGGAGCAAACCTAAGGAGCTTTTACAGAGATGTTGTACAACTCACAGTACTGGATGTTGATAATAAAATACCTTTGCCGTAGTATGTGTCTTGCAACATCTTGATGAATGTGCTTGCTTGGTAGACCTTTGATCAGAGGTGGCTGCAGCAGAAAGCAGCTGGAGAGCAAAATGTTCTCCTAGTGGAGAATAATGTTACTTTAATGGTAGGGTTTGCAATTAATTTTAAAAGTATCACAGTATCACAGTATGTTAGAGATTGGAAGGGACCTCAAAAGATCATCTAGTCCAATCCCCCTGCCGGAGCAGGAACACCTAGATAAGGTTACACAGGAACGTGTCCAGGCGGGTTTTGAATGTCTCCAAAGAAGGAGATTCCACAACCTCCCTGGGCAGCCTGTTCCAGTGTTCCGTCACCCTCACTGAGAAGAAGTTTCTTCTCAGGTTTAAGTGCATTATAAATTAAGTGCTCGTAGTTTTGAAGTGTACTGCAATTCAAATGTTGGGTTCTCTAAACTTCTTGAGCTTTAATTAACCACTACATTCATTAAAAAAAAAAAAAAAATTCTGTCATGGGAGAAAACAGTTGAATGTGTTTAGATGAATCATTTAATATCTGTCAACAAATGATTACCAGATCTCAGAGGCAAAAATCATCTAATTGGCCCTTAGCATTCAGTTGTAACTCAGGTTGAGTGATGGGGAGGATACTGTTACAAAAAAATTGTCACATAGTATCTTAATAACTAAATTATGTAAAATTTATATGGCAAATTATATTGAAGGCAACATGCATAACCATTTATTATTCAGAACGCTAGGTGAAATGAGACAACAACTAATGCCCGTAACAAACAGTACTCTTCATACATTAATACTGATAAACTGAAGTAGTCAGGCTAAATCATGCTTCGCCTTGCCTATGTAAGCCAACTGGCACCTCTTATGTTGTCCTAATACACCACAAAAGAGAGCTTCTTCAGTGATTTCATTACATCATTAATTTTGCAGCACATTTTGTGTTTCTATTATGCTTACAATTACACAAAGTGATGTTTATTACTTCATGTGAAGTTACCTTTCAAACCTAATGATAAAGTTGATGTTGGAGGGGGAGCACATATGACAACCTTCTCCTTGAAGAGAATCTAAGAGAATGCTAAGATCCTTTTGCAGGATGCTATAAAATCAGTACACCACCATTATCATAATGCAGCCATTTTCTTTGCATTCTTCCTGTGAGTGGTCATCTCACCTTCCTGTTAGGATTGTATCCTCCTCTTCTGCTTCACTGCTGCTGTGACCACAGTTTTCTGTGCTGTAATGTGGGTGAGATGAAACTGCTTTCTTCAAGTGCCATTTTCCTCTGTTGACTGTAGCAGAAGCTAAATAAATTGTCTGGGCTACAAATTCTAATGAACACTTCTAATGCAGAGGTTAACTCCAAGATGGCATGAGCCTTAGCAATCATTATATAAAAAAAGTTCATCTAACATCAAACTAGTATTTTGTTGCCGTTTCTCACACCTGTCACTTCAAGATCCTAAGGCAGTAAAATTATTATAGTTTCATTTATACTGTTCTTGGTTTTGCTCCCTTTCTACACACAGATATCAATCATTATCTATAAATAGACAAGCCCCATACAGAAAAATTATGCTTGTACAATCACAAACGTGGCCCAAATTCTTGTTTTTTCAAAGTTTGCCATCACAAGCCTGAAATTACCTTTCTCGCTACACAACCCCCCCCCCCGTTCTAGAATTAGTAGGTCAGATTCTGATGTCATTTAGACATGAAATTTCTGTGAGATTAGTCTAAATTGCAGAGCCATGTGTGGCATAGATTTATTAAATTTAGATGTGGTATTCCCAAATGGCTTCTTCATTGCTGTCTGTATGCATAAATTGGCCTAATTTTCTTCTCAGTGGTTCCACAGTAACAGAAGAGTATCTTCCTTGATGCTGGCATAATGCTACTAACATAAATAAGATCAGTACTAGGCCAACTGCCTCTTCTACAGTGTGAAGAAACCCAGATTGCATTTGTATTTGATTTTTAGAGGGGAAAATAATGCCATGATTCAGAATCTGTAATTCCTTCTTCTTGTCCAAAGATTAATTCCATATGTTCTAAATTAATTGTAAATTTAGTATCTCTGGGTAACAGTTTATATTTGAGCTCATATGGGTTCTTGGAAGACAGGGGCCTATTTAGAATGGAGTCTTAATCAGAAAATTGAAATCATAGGTGTAATCTTTTGAACACGAAGCTATAACTAATATTTAAGATCAAATATCAGTTGATTTGGATTTGATTATATGATCCGTAATAATGTAGCTTAAGAAAATTAATTTAAAATTTTATTGAAACACGTATAAATATATAAATGCATGCTTGCTTGTTTCAAGTCTTCTAGTTTTCCGCAGAGGTTATACTGTATATAATTTGGTTTTAAATGGCTCTTGGTTTTTCCACAGTATTATTATCACATTCCTGCAAAAAAAATTGCTTAACTAAGATCCATTATATTCTAATGTAACTATAAATTCATGTATATACACAGATCATATTGTATAATCTGAGATTCTTGTTTGTGGGTTAAAAATAATCTAGTACATGTTCAAAAAACTACTGCTGGTATAAGTCCTGGTGCAAGGATCAGACTGGAGCTCCTTTCAACCATCATTTTTATGTTTCTTCCTTAGTTTCTCATGAGCTCAGCTGATGGTGGGAGAAGGTGCCATAAAAATAACAGAAATACTGTAGCTGCTAAAATGACAGGAATAGCTATAGCTGCATAGTTGTCTCTCACGGCTGAACAGCTTGTGTAGATGTCAGAGAGGCTTAACAGCTCTAGATTTTCTACTATAGCTAATACTAGAAAACACATTAAATGAGGAAGTTTAAAATACGCTGCTGCTTGTTTTTCAAAATAAATATTTTACTCAAAATGTATCATAAATGTTAAATCCCACAACATCAAGCTCCTGAAAGATATTTCCTTCTCAAAACACTGTAAAAGGACTCATGAACCTCACGACAATCAACACTGAAGAAAAACAGGTCAATTGCACAGGGTTGCAATGTGCAAGAAATTCAGTGAGGTGTCTTAATCCCCTTTTTCATAGAGTTTGTACTCTCTCAATCCGAAAGATCTATCTTGAAATAGATGTTCATCATTGCCTCCCAAACCCCACCGGACACTTGATATGCAGTCTGTAATTTTCTAGAGCAGAAGGGATAAAATTAAAACTGAAGTGACTCACAAATCTTAATTTAATTTTTTTTAATTGCATAATTTTAAACAGTTATTTCATGCCTTCGAATTAGTTTGAATATAGCTAAGTTTATGTTTCAACTTTAACCCTCTCTACATTCATTTCTGAGCATTTTTGTGATGTGGGCATAGGTTTGGGGTCTTTTTTTCTTATTAGCTGTTTTATTTGATTTCTACATTTATCAATAAATGTCAAGGCTGCCATTATGCTAATTCAGAACACTGAACTTTTAAACTGGGTTTGATAAGGAGGAAAATGTTAACCAACTTGTCGTAGGAGTGAAAATAAAACAAACAAAAAACCAAGCCTTTTAACAGTATGAAATAGTTTTTATACTGACTGAATTCAATGTACTGTTTAAATAAGTCACAGATGTTTTGTGTCTGCTTTGAGATGTAAGCGTGAAGCAGGTACTGCCGAGAGTATGAATTCCTAGAACAAGTGGCTTGGGTCCATAGATAGTTGACAATCTTTATAACAGCATCTTTAATAGTTTTATATACCCCCCCAAAAAATGTTTCTGAAGCATATTCAATTAAGTTTTAAAAATTTTCATCTGAATACATAACATAGGCACAGAGAACAATGTTCATTTGACCAGAGACAATTGCCACGAGTGTTATTCCATTTCAGCTGTCAAACTCACCATATGAGTGCATGAAATAAAAAAGCATATTTAAGGTAAGATTCAGCACATCTTAAAATAGATACCTAAAATCAGTCAGATGATCTGCACCGTAAACAATGTCTTCATTGACTCTAAATTAATTTGAGGATGACAAGCTCTGCTGTAATGTCTGCACCACAGGCAACTAAACTTAGGTGAGATTAATTAATCCTCATGACACAATTTTTGCCCCTAAGTCTTTGGATGGCTTTGCTTTGGATGATCGCTTTTACTGAATACAGTAACTTGACAGCAGGATTGCCCTTAAAATGGGTGCACACGCAATTTTGTGTTGCTAAAACACAGCCAAATGGTTTGGGGTGAGTGTGATACCAGGATGTTTTAACATGGTCCCTCTGGGCCAGGAGCCACCTTCCCAGGAACATTCCGAACACCATCACCCTCGGTGAATAGCCACCTCCCTTCCCTCAACTTTTTTCCTTAGCGTTGTCTAGTCTAGTGGAAGGTGTCTTTGCCCATGGCAGGGGGATTGAAACTGGATGATCTTTAAAGTCTCTTCCAAACCAGAACATTTTATTATTTTTGGCATGTCTGTGCCTTTTTTCTCTCAACTGTTGCTGATTCCATGTCTTTGTTTTAAACT
Source organism: Neopsephotus bourkii (assembly GCF_033783945.1). NCBI lineage: Eukaryota > Metazoa > Chordata > Aves > Psittaciformes > Psittacidae > Neopsephotus > Neopsephotus bourkii. The sequence goes on along the minus strand of NW_026902023.1, from coordinate 540,007 downwards.
GTGACTAACTGTAATCAAATCAGAAACTGACTTCCATGTTCTCTCTCCCTGATGTACTTTCATTAAAACTGTAGCACATGGATGTGACTTTGGGAAAGAATAAGGAAGAATCTGTGAAGTGTCCTTGTTTCAGCATCTATTTTCTCTTGAGAAATACATTTTGTCTAATCAATTGCTCTATACACACCTCAGCACTCAAAGTTTTCTTCTTGTAACTTCTCCAGACATTGCTGCTGTCTCAATTAGATCTCCGTAGAAATGAAATAGTGACTGCTTAGTTATTTTCCATATAACATTAATTTCAGATATTCTAAACCTTGGCCTGTTTTAATACATCTGAGCTCCTTGACCCAGTTTCCTGTTTATTGCAGCTTAATAATTACACTGTTCACTAACCAGACAGCATGGCTTCAATTCATTTTTTTCAGTATTAAGACTGTTTGCAACAAAAATGTGCTAAAATTAAATAGTAGTAACTCAATTTTTGCTGCTAGTCATTTAGGAGGGTTTTGTGTGTGTGTATGTGTGTTGGATTTTTAGTGGTTTTGGGGGTTTTCTTTTTTATAATTCATTAAGAATTAAATTATGTTTATTTGTTCAAAATATCCCACTGGTCTCTAGTATCTTGAAAGAGAATAATACTCTTAATATCCTGCACTCACCTCCAGAGAATGAGTCCTGGTTTCAGGTGAATTTCTTCTACTATTTTTTAAACCCTGGAGATTACATTCACTTTCTTCTGCCCATTTTTCTCTCAATTCCTGTCAAGGAAGCTGAATTTTGGTTTTGGAGGAGGAACCTGTGCTAAACTAGTATCATAAAAAAGCAACGTGCACAGTAGCAACTGACAAATCTTGGAAAAAAATGTATAAATGAGATATTCAAACTTTATTTCAGTGTTTTTTCTTTTAATGAACCCAGTTTTCATAGCATCATAGACTAGTTGAGGTTGGAAAGGACCTTAAGATAATCTTAGTTCCAACCCCCCTCCCATGGCAGGTACGCCTCGCCCTAGATCATGGCAATGGGATATTTTAAACCCATATGTCAAAGGCTTTTGGCCTGTGCTTCAGTTTGTTAGTTATTCATGAAATTTGGATAGCGATATATATTGAGACTTTAAAAGAGACTGAGGTTAAGACTGTTTTATACAGGCTCTTGTCATTCAATTGTTTGGGTTTGTGGGTGTTTGGTGTTTTTTTGTTTTTTTTTAAAGGCACAGTTTGTCAGGTATTACTAAAGATGGAGAAACAAAAATGTTCAGGAACATATAACACGTTATCCAGTCCTTTCAACTTTTGTAGTATTATTTTAGTTAGCAGATACCATCTTGTTATAAATCTATGAAAACATTTTTTTCTCTTAATAGTTGTTCTTAATTTTTCTTTCTTTTGTTCCATTTTTATTCTCTTGACTTTGTGCCCTAGGTTCCTTTCCTTCCCCTCTGTCTCCTTGTTTTCTTTTACTTTCAAAAGTCAGCTACATTTTTCCTCTGGCCTTGTGGAAACCACTCTCTGTCCTGTACTAGGATTTGCTTTTTAGCCTTTCAACATAAACATTCATTTTAACTTGCACACAGGCACTGTCACTTGCTCTTCTTTTTTTCATACTAACCAATATTGAAACGGTCTCCATAAATAGTCTCCAGTTATGGAGACACTTGGACACTTGCTACCATCCTCACGTATTCAAGAGGAGAGTAAAATATTTCCTATTATCCTACTCGAAAACAGAAAAGAGTTGACAAATTGGTGTTTCTCCTGGGACAGAGGTACCAATTAGGGCTCAATTTGCCCGAGTTGCTGTCAGATGCTCAGGGAAGCCTGACATCTCACTTCTCCTGGAGCTTAACCACAAAGCCCACCCATCCCAGCTTGCCTGTTTTATTGCCAAGTCAGCCAGGCCATTTTAGCATGACACGTGCTGTTAGGGCCAGCCTTTCTTTTAAGAAACTGACCACATATGAGATATAAATTTGTTTTTCCAGTTGTGTTGGAAGAGCAATAAATTACTATGGAGGTACTGGCAACCAGGAGTCAGTAATGTCTTAAACTGGCTGTTTCTTCTACAGTGTAATAAAACATTGATGAGGATGTATTCCAGTTGTAAATTTACCATGGCCTATTCAAGATAAAGGAGAAAAACAGAGCTTTTTAAAAACACATCAGTTCCAAAGGTAAGTATATTCCATTTTGGTACGAATTAAAAAAGAGCTGGCACCTTCCCCTTCTCTTTTGCATTATTATGCCCATACTTTAAATAATATTTTAATTGATTGTTTATCTACTATTCCTGACCTCTAAGGTAACTAAAATAGGCCTCTCAGAAGACAGAATTTCTACTTCATCAGACACATTTAAAATACAGGAAAATACACAGATAGATACACCCGCTTGGTGATGCAGCTTTTTGAAGTTAAAACAGTTACTAAAGGAAAAATATTTACATGTACTACAAAGAGAAAGTTTATAAACAGATTTAGCAAAGCTGAATTAATATATGGCATGACATGTATGTGATCAGAATTTATTATACAAGACATATCATAGCAGCAAAACTCAGTAAAAACATGCTATAGGCTACTGCTTTTTTTTATGTATATTGTCCCATAATTTTCCCATGACCAATCAGCACACTCCCACCACTGTCCCCTGCATCTTCTTATCTTCCTTATTTTCTCTCCTGCCCTTCTTTCTTCCCTTCCTCCTTCTTTTCCTCCCTCCACCTACCCTATCTCAGTTTTATCTTGCCATATGTGTTCACTCCCCCAGTTTCACTTTAGATTTGTTAAGAAGCACTTAAAGCACCAGCTTTCTCTCAGAAGGAGAAGGGACACAGTCATTCACTGTAGTGCTTGGTAGGAAAATTGCAGGTAGTTTAAGAGAACAAACCAAAGATACCACATCACAGTACCTGTTGTAGCTGGAAGCAATACTGGCTAACAGTAATATCTGGCTTGCTAAACAGAAGGTGGGGGCCAGTTTGCTTATTGCAGGTACACCATTTTGCTGTACACCAGCTGGAACAATCGCTATGTAAGTAAATAATCGTGTCTGTAAGGTTATTTAAGAACTTACTTTAAACACTAAGATTTAAAATCTCTCATGTGAGCACAGATGGAAACAATGCTGTCACTGCAAAGGTTGCCATTAGAAACAGATTGAGCCCAATAATCAGACTGGACTACTAATGGCTACGAGTACACTTTGCCTAACCAGTACTGGCAGGATGCTTTCCTTACAGTGATAAATGTACAAGCTGTGACTCGCATTTCATTTCCAACCTTGGCAGGCTAAAACAGTCTGCTAATGAATGAAGACATCTTTAAGCATGTAGTAGTATGCCAACAACAGTTGGTAATCCTCCATATCCATCTTATTTCATTCCATTTACAACTCCACTTGTAATCAAGCAATGAATAAACTACTGATGCTTGGCCAGCAATACCCACATGACCTTAGAAAGTGTTTGAAATCTGCAAAAAAGCAAAATATGCTTGTCAGTGATATTGCTTATATTTTCACTTTAGCATGCAGACAAGCAGTGCATTTGAAAGTCATTCTGAAAATAAACTGCAGCAAAATCAATCAAAACTTTCATTATTAAACATGACATACCAAGAAAAACCTTTTGGAAATGGTTATTAAGAGTAACATTCAGAATTAGATGTTTGTGACACAGCATGCAACAGAGTACATAAAAAACAATAACATAATTTCAGTAAAACCCAAAGATTGTTTCATCATGATATTGTCACTAAAGAGCCTGAATTCTACAGAAAGCTGGAAACTTTTGGTTGTGTATTTCTCAATACTAAAGATAAAACTGTTTTTCTTATTTAGTATTAAGGAGAAAGCAAATCAGAGCAAATAAAGGCACAGTAAGTTTCAGTATTCAGTCACTGCTTAGTATGCATTCTCTTCTCCTTAAGCATTTATAATCTACTATAGGTAAAATGGAAGTATTTCCCTATTCTTTTTCTGCCTTGAAGGAGCTGCGCTGCTGCCATTCATTAAATGTCAGCTGTTTTCTGACTAGAGGAAATAATTTAGTAATAATTACCGCTGCTATTCATCTTACAGCACAGCTCAATTTCAATGCCTTTCTTGTAATTTCTTTATTAATTCTTTCCTTTTTATAACTCAATCAATTAAATAATCATCAGTAAAGAATTACTGATTTTCCATCTCTTTATGATCTCCTCTGAAACTCCCACAACCCTACTGTGACCAAAGAACCTTCTTAAGTGATATTGCAAAGTTTGTCTTGCATTTGCATCACAGTTCTTAGTTTAATTGAACTACCTGAAGCACCAAAAATATGTTACAGAAGGAAGGGATCTCTTTCAACGCCCATCTGATAACTCGCAATGAGGAAACCTCCTCACCCCTTCAAACTTCAGTGAAAGGGAAGAATTACAGCACATCAACACTTAGTCCTTAAACATCAGTCCTGCAGAGAACTCATATACTTGCATTGCAGATTCATTGCTTGGAAGTAGATTTTAATCTTCGTTATAAAATCACCATCTATGCTAGGAATTTTTAAAGCATTTTTACAATAACAGTCCACTTGGAGGTCATGTAAGTCATGTACATTCTGTGAATCTGAAATTTCAGATATGGCTTATCTGGTGTTTATTTGGTATAATACTGCATTTAACACCTTCAAGATGAGCAGCATGTAAGTGGGTATGATCAAGTGTTTATTTAAGCTTTCAGATGATAAAATAATTAAGTCCACAGTGAAACAAAGGTTCTACCAAGCTGTTCACTAAATTACTTATCATATCTCTGACTAGCATTTATTGCACTTCTAGTAAATAACATTATTTTAACTGCAACATCTTTGCAGTATGAACAAATAACTAATTACAATGTAATACCTAGAGCCAAAGGTAGTTTATATGCCAAAAAAAGTTTTTAGCATTCCTGGCATAAGCGTACCAAAAAATTTCATTGTTCTTATTTTCCTTAGCTAAGGAAAAAAAAATAAAATATATATATATAATATATAAAATATATATATATATAAATCAGTGTGTTGTCCATCTCTTATTAACACTTTCTTCAGATATCTTGGATAGGGAGTGGTACTAGGATATGAACAGTGGAGTAAGCGCAGCATCTGAGATTGCTCTCATTTGGAGGTGGAGGTGTGCAGCACAGGTCAGTGCTGGCCAGTATGCTGAGCCTGCACTGAGACTCACCACGTCCCCCTCTGACCTTTGATGCTAGGAGTAGCACAGTGACACTAATGCAGGCTCCAGCACTCTAGCATTAGGTAATTCAACTTTGCTGCTCCATTTCCTTCCTTCACACACCTAGCTACTCTGCTCCCAGCCAGCCGCCACAGCCATGGAAGCAACAAGACCTCTGAGGTGCTATCCCCATGGCTCTTCCAGAGACCTCATTACCATCACACTTTGCTGCACAATTTGAAGCATCTGGAGGTAGGGAAGAGGTGAAAAAGCCTCAGGCATAGACACAACAGGTGGGAGGGTGATAATAGCCTGCAAGCTACCTGATGAAAATTGGAAAAAGCATGGGGTACCACACTAAAAATAAACAGCATGGATTCATTCAAACTCAAACTGGTCTATTTTTACAGGTTACAGTTAGTTCAAAAAAGAGCTGTTAGTCCCTACATCTGTCCTCTGCTTATGAGCTTCACAAATCTGAACAGATTTCTTACCTGCCAGAAGTCTGAAGTCTGATCATCCTCCATAGTCTCACAGCAAGGATCGGGTTTTGCCTAGCTTTTCTTCTCCCAGATGTCTTTTGGATAAAAAGATACCCAAGCAGTAGCAAGACCATAACTTTATTCCCCCCATTCTTTCTCACTTGCCAGCAAAACTTGTAAATTTTTCAAAAACATTCTTTAATTGAAGGTGGATAGCTAACAGAATTAGGATCTTCGCAACTTAATCTCCCCTGGATAAGAACTCTGATCAGTGCTCATAATGGAGAATTTTGCCATACTTGGGAGTTTGGCTTGGTAAAGCAGTGGGTTTGTATGCAGCTGAAGAATAAAATTCAATGCCAAAGCTGAACTGTAGAAAAGATTTGTCTCTCTTAGTTTCTAATACAGGGTAGGTAGCTATTAACACCGGTTTCATACATGAAAAAAATAAAATCTTTAAAAAGTAGCACTACTCACACCTACAGGTAATGCCGTTAACTGTTGGGCTCTTCAGAACTGTTTTTTGTTAAAATGAATGAGACAGAAAATAAGGATTTATTTTATTTCTTGTTATGTTCAGAGTCTTTTCTGTTTTTCAGGTATGAGCCTGGTGTGAGATTTAGTAAATCTGTTGATTCATTACACTGCTGAGAAGACACATTTTGCTGCATTCAACAACCCTTAAAGTTTTGATCCAGATTCCTGGGGATACTGAGGAGATAGATACTGATGGAGAGAGCAAGAGATGGAGACAGGGAGGATTCACTACTAGAAAAAAAATATTACTCACTTTCATCAATAGGAATAAAAATACCAGATTTTAGCAAATGTATCAGTTTAAGTGGGGTTTTTTCGAAGGAAATGTATATACCGGTAAATTTTAAACACAGTTCTAGCTGTGGCTGTGTAAAATCATTTTTGTTTTATAAAAGAGAAAGTTTGGAGTTTGTTATTATATAGCTTCTGCAATTTACTGATAAAAAGCTGTCCATCAAAAGGGTTGGTGACACAGATATAACTCACTGGTGAGCTATTAGCAACACAGATTGATTACATGAAGAGTGTAGAAAGATAGCTTATCTTTGTGCTGTAGAATTTTGTATGACTGAAAAGGTGAGAGGAGTTTGGAAAAGACTTTTGCGTGGATCACTCCACCCAGGTATTCCTTAATGGAATTGCAGTGTTGACCTGGGTTTTATCAGTTAATCTCTTCAAACCTTTCTTCTTCTAAAAAAAGGAAGAGAAAAATAAAATATATTTAATGTTACATTTTAAGGACTTTTTAAAGATGTCTTTTTCCATGTATAAAACTGGTGTTAATAGCTACATACCCTGTATTAGATATTAAAATAATCAAATCTTTTTTACAGTTCAGATAGCTATGGTCTGAAGTGAATTACTCAAGGAGCCTGTGGAATTTCCATCAGTTATGAGTGCTTTTAAAGAACATATATTAGCAAACATCTGTCCACACAGAGAGAGGTATGGCTGATCCTACTTTTTGGCACGAGAGTAGACTTCCCAAGATCTATTCCAGATTTTGTGTTGCTTTTGTGACCTTTGTCCTGGGAGTGTAGCAAGAATCCATGCTTTGTATATTTCTGACCTTTGGGGAAGAAAGTATATTGTGAAGTCAATATTCCTCAACAAATAAATATTTATTTTAAGGTTAACATTCTCCTGTGTTTAGTAACAGCATCTTCTGTGTTGCTTTTATAATGCACAGTGACCTCTGAAATCTTAACTAATCTATCAGTTAAGAATGAGCTTTTTGAATTGAATAATTGTCTTGATTTTCTTTTCTGTAAATTTATTAGTGCTTTTGATATACGCCGTATATGCACACTTCAGAATCAAATTTGGCAGGTCTTATTAAGAAGATAGAAGGAATGAAAGTGCCAAAGTGAAATCAACCTCATTGCCTCCATTTTTCTTTCTTACCCACATATTTTCTAATATGTCTTTGTAGTAAAAATGTAATATAGATGCCCTTCAAAATGCAAATATGTTGACAAAAAAAGGCTTTGCATCATGGCTTAAGTTTAGGTCAGCAAGCAACAAAAACTGCAAATTGTACAGGGTATTCACAAGGAAAAGTGGTTTTAATGAAAGCTGGTGAATTCTCAGTTATCATAAAGTAAGCATTTATTATCAATTTACAAAATATTTGTTTATTTACATCATTAACAGCTACCATAATTTGGAGCTGCTAGAATGTTTTCTCAGATAAATCTTCCATTTGGAGATCTTATTGTAAATGGATTCCCAAAATGTATTTGCTAACTGAATGATAAACATAGTCACAATGGGAAAATAAGCCTCAAACTGACGTAATTTTCATTTAACAAAAGTTTGTCATTATTTCTGTTGTATCTTTCACTTGGTACATGAACATGAAAAGAGGAAACGTGCTGAGTGTTTAAATATTTAACAAAGAAAAGTGATGGAACACCCAAGCTATCTATCAATGTCTGATGATTTTCAGAAGTAAAAGGTAATATCTAGGTTAGAAGAAAGTGGAAAGTTATTGTGAAACACTTTGTGCTTTCTGTTTTCGACAAATCTTGGATGGGTATGCATTTTACACACAGATCCATTACAATATTTTAGCTTAATGCTATGCCATTTTTTATTAAAAATACCGATAATTCACACACACATAAAAATAAGAAACTAATATTGAAGCTAAACCTGATACTATGTATAAATTTAGAGTTCTTACAGTGCTTATGTCCAGTCAAGCATACTTTTTTAAGAGAACTCACTCACTCCCTAAACTTCCCTTTCAACAGTGTCTGTCAGGTTAGGATGCTGTTGAAAAAGCCAGGCATCTAGGGTACTCCCTTTGGTTTTCCTGGGGGCCATGATACCTGTTGATATTTGCTCCAGTAAAGGTTCAAACGTGTTTAATAGAAAACAACTTCTTTCTGTTATGTAGCTACCTAGTCAAGTCTGCATCCTTGCTTTGGTTTGGGTGTTTCTTGCACATTGCAGGAGGACAATTAAACCTCTAAAAGTAAAATTACAGTACGACCCAGGAAAATTCAGTGCACATGGTTAAGGAAACCATTAGAAATTTTATGGTGGAAAACTGTACGTCAAATATGGATCCTGTCAGAGGCAGATGGGAATTAGGATTCATTGGGCAACGGCCTACTGCAGCAAAAGCAGGGTGACTTAACTTACCTGGGCTATTTTTACTCACACACAGTCTGACCCATTCAGAACTAGGCAGCTTTCTAGTTAATTTAATTCCAAGCCTATGCCCTGAGCTTGACTGTAAGAGACCTGGGTTTGCTGTCTTTGCTGCTTGAGAAAATCTGAATTCTTCTTACCTTCCAGGAGAATATCCCATAAGATATTCATGAGGGACGAAAATGTTCCCCTCCTCCCATTTCAGCCTGAAAGCTGCTCCACTTTGCAATAACTAATTAAATATTCAGTGCACCAAAAAAAGACTAAACTTCAGAGCAATTCCTTAGCCAAGGGCTATGGGTACCCCCCCTGAAGACAAAGAGCCACAAATCCTGTTCTTACTCCAATGAAAACCTTGACATGGTAATCAGGGAAACAAGAACTAAAGTATTTGTTCTCCAGAGAGTGAACTACTCTACACAGAGATCAAAATAGGACACATCCTACTTCCCTAGCCAGGATTGTAGTTCTTTTAGAGATACGCATGAAATGTTTCGATTAATCTCTTCATGCAAAACTAAGACTTGACAGTAGGGCTCCAGCAAGTAGACATGAAGTTTATTCCATGCATTCTGAGCTTGACTAGCATACTGAATCAGAAGCAGGCAAAGCGAAAGTCCTTGCTGTGAAGACCAAGGTGCTTCTGTCTAAATGCAGAATGTTTACACATTTACTTGCAGTGTAAAGATGGTTACATCGTTTAGAAAATTAATTATTTTACTATTTAAATAAATTATTGAGGGGACTGATGGTTCCAAACCTTAAGGGCTATTGTTTGCTTAGAGCAAAGTAACACAAAATGTTTAATTCTTTTATTATGTAGCATTAATAACTCAGTGTTAATAATTAACATAGAAATATGGCCTATCCTTATAACCCTGAAAGGATAAAATGCTTTGTTAATTGGTTAACTGTGGTAATGATTAATAATAAATAAAGGCAGTGATATTTCTTTCCTAGGGATATCATATCTGTCCTTTTAGCAGTTCATAATAGACCTCTGGGTTACTTGCTCTAATTAGAGGCTTTAGACACTCTTATTAAACATGTACTAAGTAAAACTAAATTGTATTATAAGGCAGTATGCACTTTATCTGGCATATATAATGAGAGACATTTCCAGCAGTAGAATACACAAAGCAGGCTAGTCTCTCAGTGGTACTTCAAAATAGAATTGACTGGGAAAACCACAGAATTGTATGGCATTGTAGCCATATGTACCCAGAAACTCTTTTTCCTCGCTCCTGCGCTTACTGTTAGAGCTTTAAACTAAAAAGCTTAGGAAATCATGACCAGGGAAGCTGTGCAGCACTACACCTATACTAGAAAACTTTCACTGTTGTAAGTGAATGTCTATGGCCAAATCTTGATAGTAATAGGTAGTAATTTGAGGGGGGTCGGTCCTTTTTTCTTTTTTTTTTTTTCCTTTTTTTTTTTTTTTAAACAGAAGTCGTAAGAGCAACCCTGAGTTCCCAGGGTTTATTGGTCCTACTAAAGAAACACCTTTTTGCTGCTATGTTTTGGCACCAAGGAACTGCCAGCCTGGGCCATGCCTAACCTGCTTGTGTATTAGAGATTAGTTCTGTGGATGAGTTGTTAGAGTCTGATATGAGCATGAATATGACACTAATCTTCATACTGGAATAGCTAAATGTCATGTCCAAGTTGATTGATGTGTGTGTTGTCTTGACTGCAGCCTCCCACAGTGAAATGAAGGAGTGATAAAGGAGGGAGAGAGAGAAAAAAGGCAAGAAAGGGGAAAAAAGAGAAGCCTTTACTTAGGGATTAGTTTTTAGTTAAAATGCTTGCCTGTGGCAAGAGGAAATCGCAGATAACTTCAAGGGTAACAGGTTAGTCTTTCTAGTGTTTGGATTCTTCTGAGCTCCCTTTAAATATACTCATGATTTGCGGAATTTATTTATATGATAGAAAATACATTATTTAGTGGTTATGTGGCTGGAGTTTAAATGACTGTCAGCTAGATTTTTTTCAGGACTTTGACAGAAAGTTGTCGGAACTTATCCAGGAGAAGGGAGTAACTAACTACTTCATCAGCTACTCTACAATTGCAAGTAGCAGAAGTCATCGTTTCAAAGTATTCTCCCTCTCAGTTTTGATAGATTATTCTGTTTTGCCAAGTGAGCGGCTTTATAATCATGTTTTGCTTTTACCCCTGATTTTTTTCTTTTAGAAATGTTGCCTGTTAGTAGGAAAATATTGGTTTTTCTTGAGGGCTCCACTGGAGTAAGTAAGTTAAGTTTCCCAGATCTGGGGAAAAGAAGGAAGTTTATATTCTGTAGTCTTCCCTTCAGAGTAAAGGGAAAGCTATTGTAGAAGAGACAATACAATTTAAACTTTTAGAGATTGTCATCTTCAATTTTAATTGTTCCTATGAATGAAGGTTTATTAAATTCATTCCCTTAGTTCTGTATAATGCTGAATTGTAAATTCTAAATATTTTTCTTTCTGATAGAAATTAATTTTAGTTTTAAACTGAAAACTATTATTGTCACACATATTTGATTGACATCATTCACTACTCATGTTGAAATGTAACAATGAAATAGTTTAATGTGGCTTGATCATTTCAGACTACTTTGTAAAGGTGCTGAACATAATCTCAATTCCACAAAAATATTTGACCATAAAATCAAAACCACTTTTAAATAAGGAAGAAAACTAGCTATGTACTTAAGCATTTTGAAGGCTACATAGAGCCAGAAAACACAGAAACACACCCCTTTCCCTGACAAACAACATTAATACCTGCTTGTTTTAATAGCAGCCATACCTAAAAGTCTATTTTAAACTGAAATGAATGATTAGGAATTTCAGAGATTAAACTCTACTAATTTTTTTTTATAAAGTTTTTTTCATATGCTGCCATGTTTTATTTTTTGTTTCTTCAGAAACCTGTTACTTGGAAGTAGCAATGTTGAAGCCAACACTGGAGTGATACAGGTTGAAATATAGATCTTAAGGAGATCTGAGAAGGACAAAAAAAATATTAAATATAAAATAGCTTTCTGAACTTTATTTAAATAGTTTAAATGTTTAAATGAACAGGTTTTAAATATAAAAGTGGTACTTCATCCGTCTCACCCCTCATGTTTCTCACAGGGTTGAGTAATGAGTTATGAGTTTACTGATTGATAGAAAAATCAACCTTAAAAGAGAAAGAATAAGTTGTTCTAAATAAGAACTGTAGCTAATTAAATATACATAATTTAATTCTTTCATTTTCTTTGGCAAAGCTTTGCAAGACTTAATATTACTTTAATCAGTATATTCAAAATGAAGCAATAAAAATTGAAATTAAGTTTAAAAAATGGAAATTAAGCAAACACTTGCAAAGAATTCTGTTCTTTTGTCAGAATGCCAAAGTAGAACTATGAGTCAACTTTATGAAATTTATTAGAGAACTAGTTCAGTCACATGAAAGAGAAAATATGAAATTTTGCTGTTTTAATTATATGCCCAATTTGGTGTTATTACAGTAGTTTTTCTTGATTAAAATGTTTAATGGGAACACTACATAGCACTATCTGGCATATTGACAGTTTGAAGAGTTGAATGAGCCAGCTATTGAGGCCACTAAAGAGCACTCTCATCTTAATCCTGAACACTTTGTTCTTTCTAATGGAAATGAATGTGAAACAGCTGCCTGTAAAAAAAAATAAAATAATACCATTGAAAGTAATTTCATCACCGGATGACACAAAAATCTCTTATATATAGTAAGGATTCATTTAGGATGTTCTTGACACAATGCAAGGATGTGTAAGAAAACCATTCATATTCGTGTGGCTTTTTCTTCGATTATTTTTTAATCTATGGATAGCAATAGTGTTGGGAGTTTTCCATTAATTTTAGCATATTTATCTTTGATCTTAGCACCCTAGATATTCATAACTGCACAAAATTAACAATATTGCATGGCAAAATTATAGTTGAAATGCATATAACTTCCTTCCTTAATTATAAAGCTCAATAGCATGAATGTTCTTTAAATCTTCTGAAAAGTCCATCAAATATCACTGTTAGGTTTTTATGTAAGTAAAACTTTTCCTTTGCTTCCCAGCAGAAGATTCTTTTTTCTAAATCTATGAAATTTTTGTCTGATGAGCAGAAATCTTCACACTGTTCAGCAATTGTGCTCCATAGTTTAAATGCACCTAAAATACCCTTGAGGCATTCTCTGAGGTTATTAATTTTAGGTGCGGCTCCTACCCAAGCCTTGTTCCATGCCCAATGCCAAAACACTGCAACTGTGTTTTCCTTATTAAACATGGCACTCTGCAACCAAGAGGACAAGAAACCTTGTCCTTATTTCAGGTGTTGGAAGATATATTAAAAAAAAATAAAATAAAATAAAAAAGTGATAGAACAACAAAAGAACATTTTGAGCTCTGTTGGGCAAAAGCTGGTTAAATTGATCACTCACTTTGCTGCTGCTGTCCCAGCACAGTGAATTAAGGAGAGGAACACTCACATGTGCTATTATGACTAACTGGACTGGTAAAGAACTGCAGCACATAAGAGAAGATGATAAAAGGCCATAGTTTACTTTGATGGAAGCGTTGCATCTTATTACAACGATTTTCTTTTTCCTTCCCTTTTTTTTCCTCTTCAAAAGCAAAGGTTAAACAGCTCGTGTATCCTGCAGGATGCAGCTGCTATGGAGATCTGCAAAAATTCATGCACATGCACGATTGGTGCATGAATACGTGTAATCTCATTAAGAAGTGGATAGATAAGGGTACTGACTTCAGCTTAAAAACAGAAAACGGAAACATAGCAGGCATGCAGCTGAGCAGCACTTCACACCTAGTTTTCATATATTTAAATCAGAGATGAACAGCATTTGCCAAACATTCCCAGATTCAGTTCCCTCAGTGAATAGTGATGGATGAGCAGGAAATCTAAAGCTTCAGTTCTGATGCTACTTGTGGGAAAATAATGAAGGCTATAAAGAAAAGAAAAGCAGAGACAGAGGACTACAGGACACTCCTTGCTGCAGCAATAAACCACAACATTCTGTCACACAGCAACTTTGAGAATCAACTCCAAAGCAGAAGTTGTCTCCTGGTATCCTTTCTTCAGCTAACTCCCTGTAGAGTTAACAAGAAAAATTATCATCAGGCTCATCAGGCAAAGTGAACTTGGAGGGTGTGTGCATATTGTGTTCTTTCTCACTATCATTTCTTTTTTTCCTGGTTCATTAATTCTGCATATATAAAACCAAACTGATTTTTGTCTATTACAATGTCATACAGAAGCCCATCTAATAATCTGTTCTCTTTTGCTCTTTTGAAGTCTATAACATTATCACTTTTCCCCACATTGTCCTCATTTCTGATAATTTTCTAAGCAGCAGTTTTTATCTTTCCCCAGATCCACTTCAATCCTCTCTCTTTATCTGTATGGGTATTTTCAACATTACCCTGCTAACTATCCACTCCAAAATAGTAATATGCTGTTCCTGTTCTTCCACAGATGTTAAGGATGACTGGACTAAGTGATGATTCCTGCAGCTTTCTGCTAGCTACAGTACTTTTTGATCTTTACACTTTACTTGTCATTGCCTAATGACAGAGTTCTCATCCAGCATAATTTTTGTATTATGTTTTCACTTAAGAAATGTTGCATCAAGTGGCTTATCAAAGATCATGTGCAGTGCATGCAGTTTGTGTTCTTTGCCAATATTGTTTGAATCTGTTTGAAAAGAGAAGTGCCCACCACAAATACCTGCAGGGCATATTTATCCCACCTGCACTCCAACCCAGATGAAGTTTTGCTGTGCTGGGATCAGGGAGCTGGCACCAGTTGCTGAGGTTGTGGTGTGAAGCACCAGTGAAGTAGAACAGAGCTGATGAAAAAAAAAATAAATAAAAGAATAGAAAAAAATCTTCACTGTTCAGATACTTCAGGCCTACTCCAGTGCCTTGACCCAAATAACTCGATCTACAAATAGCAAATAACTTCTGCTGTGTTCTAAATCAAAGGGGAAAAATAAGCTATTTGGGTCAGAGCATTCAAAAAAAAAAAGGCCTACCCAAATGACTAGTCTCTCCCAGACACTGGGGTGTGCATATCTTGTGGATCTTTTTAATTTGCAATTTTCCCATGGCTCCAGACAGATGTGTCAAACAGAGCTGAACATTAAAAACATTACCTAAAGCCACAGTGATTTTTAATATCTACTGTTTATATATTTATCTGAAATACAACATTCTGTAAAACTAGCAGGGACTTCCTAAAGGATCTAAAGCATGTGGATGGAGGACTAAAAATAAACCCCTCAGCTTTATCTTGCAATTTCCACCCCATAGATTACTTTGGTGTTCACTTAGTATAATGACATTGTCTCTTTCCAAAAGATAGAAACATCCTGTCTTCTCTCCAAATCCAGCTGCTGTTCACGCTGGTGTATTACTCATCATCCCCAAAAGATTTTTTGAGGCTATGCACAAGGGATGGTGTTCAGAATGAAGAGCTTGCAAGCATAGTGCTTCAGTAGAATACAATCCTTTATATATTTCCTATTCATTAAGTTCTACATTCCCAAGGAACTTTAATACTAAATTTACACTCAATTCCTAGGACTCAGCTGGATCTGTATCATAACTTACAATGGCACAGTGAGGAAATACCCCATTACTATAAAGAATGAATTAAAGGTGCAAAGCTTCTCCAGAAACAACCGAAACTGAAAGCAGTCACCAATTATGTTCATTAAAGAATCCATTTGTATTTTTTGCCAACTTGGGAGCCATTTGTAGGAGAAAAAATAATAGGTCTGGTTATATCAAGTGACGGAAATCACATTTGAAAAGTTCCTGATTTATACTAATTCTACTTTATGCACTTCATTTGGGACTTTTATAAAGGCTGTATAATTTCATCATATGCAAAAGTAATATAACAAAAGAAATACATATCTTAAACCATTTGTTTGAATCTTGTTTGCTTCATTATAGTCAGGGTGTTCACAAAGATAAATGACAACAAGAAGTATCCTTGAACATCCCAGAAACTGCTTTTATATAGTATCCTATTATTCTTGTTCAGGAGGGGATAACAGGGCTGGATGAGAGTTGTTTGGAAGAGTGAAGAGAGCTTGAAAATTTATCTGTAAGTAAGCAGCTTTTTTTGGGAGAGGCAGTAGCCAGAGAGACATGTAGAGAGTTCAGGGAGGTTAGGGAATACAGGTGACTGGCCCAAGAAAATCACTCCACAAAGATTGTAATTTTCCCAGTGAACTGACTTGGGACAAATATTATAGCCATCCAAGTCCTCTCAATTAAATCCACTCAGTTCCTGCCCCCATCACAAACCTGCGAAAATTCTGATTTCTCTAACCTTTGTTTAAACAGGTCTTACAGTTTTTCCCCTGCACCTGATGTGATTTATTAAAAGATCAGCTGACTAAACAAGTAAGTCTAGATACTAGTTCAATATATGCTGGCAAAAGCTGTTGTAAAAAGGTGGTTCAAACAGCCTGGATCCTCGCAACATGACAGTGTTCATTTATCCCTACAAAGAACGCAAGCTACACAATGCCAGGATCCCAGCTGCCTCTATCCAGACCCATCTCCCACAGCATAAGAGAAAGATGCCTTTGAGCCCCTTTGCATATTAACTGGATGCCTGAAGAAATGCAGGTAGTAGCCCTGCTTCCCTGAGCGCCTTTTTACAGTACCCACAACATATAATACTGTGCCACTAACACTTTCTACTTTTTTTTCCCTGCATCTGATTGCTTGAACCAGAAGGAAAAGCAGCATGTCACACATTTTAAGTAAGAAGATACTACATACTAACTCACTGTTTTCTAAGCTTTAAAGATGAAGACTATTTACAGCAAGTCCTTAAGCAAAATTGAAAATAACAGCATGAGAAACACCACACCTGGTTGCTTTAACTGGATGAGAAAATTATGTTGCCTGCATACATACATCTCTACTTTTTTTTTTTTTTTTTTAATCATCACAACATTATTAACTGTTTGGAGCACACGCTGCAAAGATGAATGTAAGAAATTTTTTACATTGTGAATTTTCATAATCATAGCATCTAAGAGTATTATATCCTTCCCCCCAGATATTGTCTAAATGTCAGGTTCACTGACAACTGGTCCAAAGATGGCAGAACCATTTCAATCTCTGAAATAATTAAAAGCCAAGACAGTGAACACTTACTTAGAAACTGTTGCGCATCTATATGCTTGAAACCTTTTTCAGAAATCTCTGAAAAAAGTTTACAAGAACACATACGTAAAAAGAGAAACAGCTTTTCCAAAAGACAAACATACAGAGCAGCAGGCTCTGGTACTTATGGACCTCATATTATCTTTTTCATTAACTACTAGGCAAAATCAGGCCTAATCAGAATTCAGTTTATATTCCTGATCTGAAGAAAAAATAAATAAATAAAAGAAAATCAATAGTTAATATTGTACTTTATTTTTTAATACTAAGAATGTAAATTTCTATTCTGATATTCTGCAGTATACAGGATGTGAATAACTTAGGACAATCTAATTTAGGTTTTATTTTGCACCTATAACACTGTATTTTCTCAGCAGTGTGCATTTTTAAGTACTTTTGCACATGGGTATACAGGCAGAAGTGGGTCTGGCAATAACTACTGAAGTTAAAATTACGTATTGTATATTAAACTGCTTTCAGATACCCATAAATTACTGCAAGTTTTCATTTTGGAAATTAGCATTTTATAGAAAAAGCAGCCTTTAATTCAGGTTTAATTTTAAATGCAAGATGAAGCCCTGGTTAAACGTTCGCTTAAATGTAGTTCTGCCTGCGATGAGACCTAAGCATGTTTTCCTAATTGGAGTTTTAAGCCCACGATTTAAGTCAACTGCATAACGAATTCAGTCACTTATATTTATTTCATTTCTAAGTTTCACAGCTCTGTGGAAATACTTAAGCATCTATTCCTCCTGTAATTTACTCACCTTTTGTAAGCCCTTGAGTAACTTACCATTTGTGACCCATTTCCTTCATACTGCAAAATGGATAGCATAGGAATTATGAATTTTTCCATAGTACGATCATCACTATTCAGCAGATGGCTATTCAGCTCCCAGCTTTATTGTGCTATGTAAATTCAACAAAAAAGCTTCCTTCACAAAGGAACAAGATAGAGGAAAGAAAGAAAGCATTATCACCTTTGTTTTTCAAAATAATTTCAGTGGAACGGATGAAAATCTATTACATGCCCATCCTCCCGGGGAGGTACAAAAAAATACCTTGGCATTACTCTGAGAGAAGAAAAATGTGACTTTTGTTTTCCAAAAAGCAAGTGAGTTTCATCAGAATGCCTTCAGGTGTTTTTTGAAAGATCGCTAAGCATCCTGACCATTCAAGACATGCACAACCTAGTTAGAAAATAAGTCCAAGTAGTCTAAATTTTGCTTTGTTGCTTTACTGACAAGACCATCCGCTCTCCACTCTTTTCCTCTAAATATACATGATTTGCACTATAAAAGGATTGTGAAGTGCAAAAAACATTCTCAGGAATACAATTCCGTGTCTGCATATTAGCAGCTGGCAAAAGAAAATCACTTCTAAAATGTGTTTCAGTTCAATCAAAAGACAAAAAAAAAAAAAAAAAAAAAAAAAAAAATCAGAAAAGGTCAGATGCAATAATTTTGCAATGAAAAGAGCTGTGTATTCATTCATTCTCCCCTCACAGACAACTGGCACAATTGGCTTTGGCCAAACTTGCCATAAAACTCAGCCCCAGGTAGAGAAGAAACAGGCTTTTCAGTCTGAATGGTGAAATTGTCCAAGACTAAAGTAATCAATGAAAGCTCTTGAGCAACTTGAACAATTGCATGGTCATGACCAGACCACTGCTACTATAACAAAGATTAATTTAAATGCATCTCCATGGAAAAAGTAAATATGTGTAGGAAAAACTCTTCAAGGTTACACAGGCAACACCCACTTTGTCTTAGCACTTAAGTACTGTTTAGATTGAAATGTATAGATTTCCAAACTGCCTTGCTCTCCAGACTTCCAGGTTATCTGTGTGTGTGTGTGTGAACACTATGAACATATACATATCTGGAGGTGAACATAACCAAAATAATAATTTAAATACTAGAGGCTGTACCTTTAAGCCTGTAATTATCACATTTTCCTTAAGCCAACAAAGCAAATAGTTAAAAAAAAAAAAAAATAGAGAAAAAAAGAAAAAGCTTTTTTTTCTCTCAGTTTTTTGGAAGTAGTGAAAACATGTCAGTGTTTACAGGTTTTTCTTTTGGTTTTGGTACACATCATTGCCTTTAATTCAAATATAGGTAAGGACCATCATTTCTTCTACATACCTGTTTCTGTGTGTTAGTATTTAAACAGTGCATGGTACAAATTGCTTACAAGAGTAGCCAGGTGAAACAAAGTGAGTTTTCTGCCTTCTGCACAAGAAGAAGATGCTCAGCCAGAAGAGCCACTGAAGCCTGGCGGAGAAGTCACCTCACTCTTGGGCAGTGCAGAGCAGGAAGGAGGTTTGTAGAGAGAGAACTGTGCAGAATCAGTAAGTCTCATCATGAAAATATATACGGAAACCCTGCATGCACAAGTGTCTTTGTATGTATACAAACATGTACATATTTTGTTTGTTTTTCTATGTGTGTGTATATATCTGAAAACATATGTGTGTGTGTATGTGTATGTATGAAAACATATATACATGTCTACAGGAAAACAAGCAAAACAGTCGCAGTAATTCTCAATGCTTTTTTAATAAAATGAAATGCCTAGCAAAGTTTTTTAGGAGCATTCTGGTATTGCAGTATCCCTAAAAATTTAAAATTAACTTTTTCTCATTAAAATGTGTGATCTGAGAAGTGCATTCATTTGTTAATTTGAAAATAATGAATGCTCTCAAGGCTTTTCCCAGATTCACATTATTTCATATAATTTAGTATTTCACCCAAATAAAAAACAGTAAGATTGCAATAGTTAGTTTCCATACATGGCAACTTCTCACAGAGTAGGACTTTTTTTTTTTTTGAGATGTAGGTACCAACATTCTCTCATTCAGTGAAATTAATTAACAATATATAGTAATGGAAAATTACAGAACTTAGATGAAAGCCATTCATTAACTCTTCAAAGCTTTAAATTTGGGGAAAGATAAATGATTACCAAAACAGAATAACAATTAAACTAAGCATTAAACATAATTGTACTATATTTATGTTGTAATTGCTACATTTCCAGCCATTATTAATTAGAGTTCACATTCAGCTAAAGAAATCCCTAAGTCTTTCACCTCGGTTGGTGTGGTTGAAAGAAAAAACTGCAGACAGAAAAGGTAAGTTTTCCCTCTCATGATTTTATAGAGAAATTTTCATTATAGGCTAACCAAGCTCCACGTAAAGTTGGACTGCAAAACAAATTCTCCTTCCTTCTTAAAATGTGATTGATTCTAGTAGGTTTGGTTTTGGTTTTGTTGGGATTTTTTTTGTTTGTTTGCTTGTTTTTTGTTTGTTGTTTGTGGTTTTTTTTTTGTTTTGTTTCATTTTTTTTAAGATTTTGGAATATAACAGATGTCTGGATTAAAAAGAATTACATATTTCTAGGACCATAATTGTATAAAAATAGACATTGGACTTGCTCAGATTATTCCAGCTTGCATTTTCATTAAAAATGTGGATAGATTGCTCTTTTAAATACGTGATTTCTACTAACTAGGGGGAGGAGGGGAATGACAGCCCATGAAATCAATTATGCAGATCAAACTTGGATTTTTTTGCCATTCTGGTATTCTGCCACGATGCCTTATGGGTGCTTCAAATCTAGTACCTCATTTTTCTGGTCTGTTATGTTGGCTCGGTTCCCAGATTGTTGGCATATGCCCTTATGCACAAGGACAGCTATTCTCCATCAAGCAGGTGAGTTTCCTTTATGTAATTTCCTGCAATCAGCAGTTGGATTTGCAATATACAAAGATCCAAACATAATTTCCTGTATAAATATGATTATCTTTCACATGCATTTCTGCTGAAAGTAATCATTCTTAAAATGCATTGTGTGCACCCTTGTTGAAGTTATGTTTTAATCTTTCATGTCCAGAATTTCTTGGCCTTCTATCCTTTGCATTTGTGCACCATAATCACTAGGAAAGGTCACCTGTGTGTCTGAGGCATCTGAACAATTTGCAGGAACAGATTTTTCTGGAATTTGGAAATGTGAATGAATTGAAACCCAAGCTACTTGATTGCACTACTTCTGTCTGAATCCAGATTTCATATGCATGCTACAAGTAAAAATCTGTTACTGAGAAATTTCCTATGAATTTTATAAAACAGCTCAAAACGTACTGAACAATGGTAGTACATACAGTCACTATTCACTTCATGTAACCACATCAGTTATTTCTAGAAGCTATTCATCCTGGTATTTCTGGAATGTGGAATGTCTTTTAGATGTACTACTATTCCAAGATATGAACAACCTGAATCATCCCCTCCCAGTAATTTTGAAGTAAATCAGAAATAACAGCAGCAAAATTAATGTGAGTAGGCCAGTGTGTGATAAGGAATCAAGCCCAACATTTTACACAAGACATCTACTTAGGCATATACCAAAACATTAAAAAAAAGGCTAAAATATTTGGGAGTTACCTTGAGAAATATTTGCACTGACATTTAATCACCTGACAATAAATTATATATATATAAATGGTCTATGTATTTATTACATGAATTGCTCTACATGTTTACAAACATATCTCATTGCTGTGATTTGTGCTGCTTGTCTCCTAATCTGAAAGCATCCTGTTAGAATTTATGGGCGCATTGCATATCTCTCTGAGATGTATGTTTTATTCCATAGTATTTTCTAAGCATGCAGTTAATAGAGGCCAACTCAAAATACATAATTAAAAAGCTGAATATTAACCACACACTTCCTTCCATTTAATTGATGCTTATGAATATTATTCTTTAATGACCAGAGATAACATGACTTGAATTAAATATGAACTATAGTAACAGCAAATAATTAACATACCAGACAACACATTGTATAGATACCATTCTATACTAGAGAAGTTATTATGCATGTGACTGATATATTTAATCTCATATTTTTTTAAATGGTATTTTACTTTGATGCGTAGGACCAAGCAGATTCACTAGACTTTATCTTTCCATCCTTGCACATTCACTTGGTAAATTCATTTTAGACAGTTAAGAGAATGAAATTAGTGAGTTAAGACAAAATCACTTTTATATGCTAATAGCTAGAGAATCCTATTGTGCAAATGGTAGGATTTCATTTGGATGTTAGCATTTTTTCCAACTTCTTTGCTCAAAGTACTGCATGGCATTCAAGGCTGCCTCCATGGGTGCTGAGGCTGTGCAGTACAGTACCAACACAGCACACAGTGTCCGTATTGAGACCTGGGGCTACAGCAATATTCAGCTGCCAAATCCATCCTGGTGTTTACGTCACAAGTGTCACAATAGGTGAATAAATAAATGTTACATAAAGGAAACATTCCTACCATCCTAACCATTGACCATATCAGAATGGTAGGCAGCTGAGAAGGGAGGACTTTTCTCTGAGGACATGTCTATATGAAGGAAAGATGAAAATTAATTCCTATCCTTGAACTGATCTGAACTTCTGAGTCTAAGTGGTTTATCAAAACCCCAAAGTTGCCTGCTATTTGGAAAAAAAGAGTAGAGGCATATCCAATTGGAGTACTGAGGCACATTTGGTACAGGTCCTGTTCCATGTATTTGCATTGGCTTGAGCTGACCAACCATGCAGGTTGCAAACCAGTACCAAAACTTGTCCTTGCATCATTTTCAAATTCTTAGAATGGAGCACATGATAAATGCTATCACAGCATGAACAGCCTGGGCAGTTATCTTGGAAATGTGATAAGCATTTTTAAACGTTCCTTCCAATACCTGTTTTGCAAAGTGGGCAAGGGGCAGATTTGGCTTCAGAAGGGCCACACCTCAAGAGAAGAGGCTCTGCTTAGCAGGCTGCTGGTTATTTGAAGCCTAGTTTTTCCAGGAAGCTCTTCTGTCCCGCAGCACCCCATTGGTCTAGCTGTGCTTCACCTAGTACCTGCACCAGAAGCAATACAGCTGATAAGCATGGCTCTGGGCTTGGAGCTAGTTCTTCTGTGTCATGCTGCACTGGGTGGTGTAAACATGCCCTCAGTCTCTGTGATTAGGTCTGGCCCATTTAGCATGAGGAATTCAGTGTGTTTAACCTGACTCCATTCTGTCTCTGAGTGCTGCCTCATTGTCAGGACAAGGGATTCACCTGGCCACTTCTTAGCTCAGTAAGTGCAAGCCTTATGTATGCTCTCAGCTTCAGGCACATACGAACAGCCTTGCAACCAGTTTCTGCAAGCTCTGCTATCATGTGAAGATTAAACATCTGAGCAAATAATCACAAAGCCAAAAGTGGCCATTTTCTCAATAATACATCTGTCAGGATGAAATCCTGATCCTCTGTGCTTTCTGTGTGCTCTGATTGCCTAGGGAACCAGCATGCTTATTTTTGCTCAGAGGTTATAATATTGAAAGTCTGGGTTTTGTTTAACAGTCAATCTTAACTCTAGCGCTGACATTTTTTGCTGGAGCTTCTTACATGATCATGTAATTATGTTTTATATGTGAAGGACACACTTATGTCCTAAAAAAGGATGTAAGCCCGTTAGTTTGTCAATCAAGCAGTAATTTTGCCTAAACCAATTAATTTAAATCAACTCACAACAGCTACAAGGCAGGAAGGATTATTTATTTGTTAAGGGCAGCTATGCTCAGGGAAAAATAGATAAGCGCTAGATAAAACTTTAATTATTTCGTTTGATTTTTTCATTGCCACAATGAGAAAGAGAAGAAAAAATCATTCAAAGAGCAACATTCAACAATCCATCTATGGAAGTGCTGGATTCACAAGGTGTTGATTTTGACTTCATCTTATCCTGTGGTTCAGAATTATATTTGTAGCCCTTAAGCTGATTTCTAGGCTGACCTTGGTCCTTCTGAATAACTACTGGGCTGTACAGTACAATACTGGACCAGTTAATGGCTTGGCGAAGATTTGGGAAGGGCTTTAACCACGCTTACTACAAGCATGATGACCAAGGGCATGTGGGATATGCAAATCTGGTTGGAAAAAAGGCTGCTTAGGCAATCAGGAATTGTTAGATCAGGACTGTCATCTTCTGAGTAATCTTGAGCGACTCATGCTCTCGTCTGCCCGTATGCAAGGTTGGATCTGCAGCTTCCCATGCACCTTGTCACCTACTGTTTCAACCCTTGCCTGTCCATAGAGACAAGTAAGAGTAATCCCTTCCAGCCTGTGCAGTGGATTTTTTAGGTGAAGCGCAGCTTGCGCAGAACTGGCCCCACCCTTTACACCTGAGGTTTAACTGCCAGGGCCTAGCTAGCTAGGACAGTGACAGCAAAGTCCACAGGTTATAGATTTTGTAAGAGTGTCCTTCTCTTTGATGGAAGACCTTACAAAGCTAGACGAACTCCATCAGTCGATGTTTGAAGATAGGAGTTTTCCTTCTCCTATGAGGAAGGCCTGTCTTCGCTAATGAAGATTCAGGAAGGTCTTTAACCTACATATTCGGAACAAGACTGTCATGTCCTGGGTCAATCTCGAGCAACAATTGATGCAACAGCACAACATTAAGCGTCTAGGTGGGATTCTGACTTAGAGGCGTTCAGTCATAAGCCAGCAGATGGTAGCTTCACGCCAGTGGCTCCTCAGCCAAGTACACGCACCAGGGGTCTGAACCTGCAGTTCATCTTGTAATGAGCAGGATTACTATTGCAACAACACATCAGCAGTAGGGTAAAACTAACCTGTCTCACAATGGTCTAATTACCATCTCAATAACTGGTCTGAATTCTAACCTGTGATACATACTGAAGATAGTAACATTAACCTACCTGTTCCTGCTTTCATGGGTTCCTGGTATCCCCTCTTTTATTTTCCCTGCTCTCATAATGAATTAAAGTACATCTGGAGTCAACATCCCACTTCCTGCAGATAAGCTTTCTGTATAGATAAGGACTGCCATTAAAACTCATGTTACCCCAGGGCCATCTTTCTGTCACCCCATGCTAAAAACACCTGGTTTCATGTGCAAAATAATATTCAAAGAAAGAGCTACATGAACATAACTATTCTTATTGACTCTCAATATTGCAGAAGCCACAACCACTGTCAGAATTATCCCCCATTCAGCAGGCACTGTGCACAAAGGCATAATGCACAGGAGTCTGGGAGAACCTCTGATGTCAGGGCTCCTATTCCCATTGCAAAGTACAATGCAAGGGAGTTCTGTGTGAGTGCAGTTTGAAAAGATCTCCCAATGAGCTTGATCCATTTCTTCTCTTTGGTCACAAGTTATCATCAAACATATATAAACTAATCTTACTGCTCTGATCTTTCTGTCATGCTTGGGACATAAGTTACCATGTTGTCACCTCTAGGAATAACAATCATATATTCCTTGAATATATTTTTTTCTTTAATAACTTTTTGCGTACTCTTTCTTGCCTTCAGAGGACTGGGATTTCTATTTCTATTAATGATGGGTTGGCTAAGAGAAGTGCTCTCTCTTTGTGGACTGTATACTTGCTGCAAAGCTGCTTTGAGACCTGGCTGTAGACCAGAGTGTCCTGTAGAGGAGGGAAGTATTTTAACTTTAGCCATAAAAGTTAATCACCAAAAGTTTTCAGAGGGCTTGATCATTTCTGTTGCTAATTAAACCAGACGTCATTGCTTTCTTCCT
The DNA here is from genome assembly GCF_033783945.1 of Neopsephotus bourkii. Taxonomy (NCBI): domain Eukaryota; kingdom Metazoa; phylum Chordata; class Aves; order Psittaciformes; family Psittacidae; genus Neopsephotus; species Neopsephotus bourkii. The sequence continues at coordinate 514,321 of NW_026902023.1, read as the reverse complement.
GTATGTCCAGAGACACGTTTTTAAAGCCTGCCTGCTCCAGATGCACATAATCTGAAAACACTGAAAGATCATACTTGCCTTTCTGCAGTCTTCATTTCAGGACCTGCATCTGCAAATTGTCTGACCTAGAGAGGCTGTAGCCACACCTTCAATACTTAAACCTGCAGATATTCATTGGCACAGGACGTATTAAATCATTACATGTGACATCAAGCTGCTGTTCTGTAGACAAAATCAAAACAGAATTTCTGGAGTAGAGAAAATAATTTCACCTTCCATTTTACCATTTTACATTGGTAAAAATAAAGCACCTCACTGAAGGAGAAATGCTATTTCTTGTTTACTGAGTTAAACTCAACACTGTAGTCCACAATTCTGTAAAAAAAATAATCAACAGTTCATTTAATATTGTTGATATTCAATAAAAAGCATAATAAGGGTAAATTGTTCAGATGATTTCAAGCTTGTGAGAGACATTTGAAATCTTTAAAACTAGAGATTTCTCTAAAATAAAGAGCCAAGACATTGGTATTTTGATTACTTAACTATATATATTCCCTGATGTATTTCTTTTTTGTTTGTTTAAAAAGGAAGATATATTTGGAAATTTAATAAAAAATATATTTATTCATTGCTATCTCCAGTAAACAAGGAAATGAATGCCTATGTCACATAGTTCTAAGCCTGTTCTTACATCAGGTGTCCCAGTGCTATCAGTAGCCAACTTTTACAAAATGGTCAGACCTCAGAGAAATTTACTTATGATGAATTTGTCTGCTATATAATAGGATTAATTAATTCAGTAATTATTTGATAGAACACATAAAAAGTTCCTGTCTGCAGGAGAGACTGTATATATTGAAACCACCTCAAATCATCCCTCATTGTAACACTCTTTCTTCACTTCTTGTAAAGCCTGTCCAAGTTTACAACACAATTCTTAACAAGAAATTTTTGTTACACAGTTGATTAGTTCCAGTATTATGAGAAAAATCTAATTCCATGTCATGCAAATGTGACTATTCAGATGCATATCACAGGAAAGCAAATTACTGTTTCTTTTCTGTGAACAGAAAGCTGCATACTTGGTTGGGAGCAAGTTTTTGCTTTTTTCTGGGCCTCAATCCTCAAGTGGTTTTCAGCAACCCAGGGATGATACGTACAGCATGTAAGAGCCTGCACCCAGGCAGCAGCTCTGTATTTCAGAATCTGTTGCCAGATAACCAGAATGAAAGGGGAATACTTTATGGATAACTTTTCTTTGGAGGAACAAGATCAGGTTAGATAGAAAACTAATTTTTACATTTGTTCAGGTATGTAAAGCTTACATTTAATCAAAGTTATTTTATAGGTAGCATTTAAAAAACAATACAAGATTATTGTGAAATACTGTGTTTTCCTATGAGGTGTTAAAACATATTTACAAAAATAAGATGCATGTGTAAGTATCTTTGAATAGAGGTGCCATATACAATAAAAGGGGAAAATCTGTTTGTGGATATTGACTAAAAAATTGGTAATGGCTCATGGCTATTTACTGTTTTTAAGAAATACAACAGGCAATTTTCTTTAATCCAGAAATGAAAATGCTTTGTCTAGTTTATAGTGTCTGGCTGAAAGAAGGTTCGAAAACAAGTAAAATACATATATTCATTGAAACAATTCTAATGCAATTCATTCCTGTAATTGAAAAGGGAGATTTCAGTATAGTATCTGGAATTGCTTTTTCCTCATGCTTTGCAATTATGATTCAGCTTCCTATATATACAGAACTACTAAGATTTAGCAGCTGAAAAGTTCCACTTTTCTTTCATATTTTTAGGTGTATGTCTATATCAAGATCTACAACTTGAACTCCTATGATTTTGTACCTTCATATCAGCAGTGTTAATTTCAGTTTTTCACACAGAAGATGAAAGATGAGGCTTCGAGATACCTGGCAGCTTTTCACCCTCATGATGGATGATGCCTTTGCTTCCTTCACTGGCTTGAAATGAAAGGGCAGTACAACATGTACTTTGCAAAAGCTTGCTTAATACCCTTCTACTTAGAAAACAAAGTTATTGGCATTAAATTGGCTATGTCCCCTTCATACCAGCTTGTTTTACAGAGATTTAGAGGGTGATTAGTGTTGCTACCAGACCTTGTTTGTTTCAGGGCTTATAGATATTACTGGTCAGGGGTCAGTCAAATCATGCATATTAAAGCCAGGTCAAAGTGACCCATGCAGAGAAAGAGAAAAAACACATGAGAAATTCAAGCTAACCACTATCATCAAGTATTAATATTGCAGGTTAATATAGGTATGACCGTATTAGTTCCATAGAGGGACTTTAATATCGAAGTCATATAATGGACCATTCTCTGAAGAATGGCGAGACTTAAAAATAATTCTCACATCTTGACTCACCAGAGTTAATGACAGCACAAACTACCCATGCCTTTACACTTCACAATCTTTTCAGCAAGAAAAGATGCATTTCCACACAATAGCATGCAAATATAAATAAAAGAAGAATAAAACCAATCATGACCATTACCCTTTAACCTGCCGTGGAAAGCCGCAGTTCCAAGGTGAGCTCAGAGCATCAAAGCTCTCATAGTTTTCTGTGCTTGTTTTATAAGTGAAGAGCTAAAAGCCTTGATAAAGTAAAAATGAGCCTGCCAGCATTAAAATGTGATGCAAGATGAGACACAGGGAAATGAAGGTCAACAGGATTGTCTACTAATAAGACATGAACTTACATTACTTAATGATACCCTTGTAATCTGTCAGAAGTAGAAGGCTTAAGGAGTTAGTGAGCAAAGAGAACAAATGGAAATTTAAGTGGAGTTCTAGCAATATTTTAAACAGAAATAAGGAAAGATTCAGAAATAAATCATCTCAGAAACTAAAATACACAGGCAAGCAAGTATATTTGAGAAGGTACATCCAGGACATATCATTCATGTTCTTTTTTTTTTTCAAAGGAACACCTTATTTTAATAAAGATTTCATTAATCTCTTGAATAGAGTATTCCTACTTTTTCTTCTTATTTCAGTTTGTGTATTTAGAGTCTACCTAAATATTTATGTTTAGACTTGACTTAAGTGTGAATATCATAGTTTTAATGATTTCTTTGAACATTAAACAGTAATGATGGTAGGGTATCAGTGTCTATAAACAGACATTTGGCTAAAGCTTTTGTCAAGATGTTTGTGTAGAAAGAGATTAAAAGATGTTGATATAAATATTTTTGGAATATGTTCATTCATATTAATTTAAACCAATATCGATATATCTACAGATTTCAGTGTGTTAAATTTTTAGTGATTGGTACAGTTATAGGTTTATTTTTTTCTCTCAGACATCGCACTCCAATAAAAATGGAAGATCTTGTTAGAAATTGAAACTTACCAATAAGCATATGGAAATGGATATAATACATACTTTCCATAGTCTGAGTGCATAATATGAATTCCAATGCATTTCCCTTTTTTTTTTTTTTGGTTGCTGTTCTATTTGATTTAATGACAAAATTCATCTCACATCTTCTTCCCAGGTTAGGTCTTTTTCATATTACTTCTTCAAGGCTGGTCAATATAAATCCCTGATTTAAAGTGCCATTCTCAGCAATTTATTTAGATTGCATAAGAAGCTGGTAGCTTAAGAGAAACAGCAAGAGCTGCTCATCTGTTTCTCAGCTGAAATATCACCTGTTGATAAGGTTTCAGATAAGGTTGATTGGGTTTCGGATAGGGCCGCCCAACTTAATTCAGACTTCATAATTGAAGACCATTTAATTGTAAAAAAAAATCAGACAAAATCCTCAAGGGTTGTGGTGTTGGCAAATGCAGCCAGTCTGATAGTTCTGCTAGTTTCAGAAATTTTTCCTTTCAAAAGCTGCACATTTTGGATTGTAATCTGTGTGGCAGAATCCCTTTTGCAGCTCACGACCAGAGACTAACAGTGCCTTCTGGGACACTTTATCCTCATAACCTTCCATGCATTTAGTCTCACAGTGTTCTTTCACATATAGCAAGTTCTTGAGTTACAACATGAAAATATGTTTATTCCTGTTAGTCCTCTCATCATGATAACCCCTCCGTATGAATAGATATCTATCTATACAACAAAAAAAATAACCCTCATAAAAATGTGCATTTTGAAGTTTGAACTATTCTAAATTTAAGTTGATAAAGCATGAGGAAGATCGAGGGTGTTCTTAGACTATTTTACAGTAGCAGAAATGAAATTGGTATCCTCATGAAGACATTTTAACATTGTCAGAGTGTAGAAACTGGACCTTAGCAGAAACACAGGACAGGGCTGTAATTTCTGTGCAAGTCAACAAATATCAGACTGTCCATTCAAATTTGAACTGCAAAACAGTTGACAAGTACTATCAGCTCCACCTTTTGTGCTTTGTTGTACTGAAAGGTAGAGCAAAGCGGGGGAAAGTGTCTTAATGGGTTGGAAGGGATGACACATAAGAAAAGCTTAAAAAGATTAAATATGTACAGCTTGACTAACCAACAATTAAGTGGGGGGAGAGGGAGGAGATAAATCTGTCAAAAGCAATGAAAAGGTAAACATCAAGGAGCAAGAGTAATTATTTAAGAATACAAATGGGATATATCTAGAAACGATGAGAGCAAATTGAGAAAAGGATAATGTAATCTGAATGTGAAGAATGACTTATTGTAGATGAGAAAGGGTATTTCCACTTTTTTCTCTAGAGATTATCCCACAATGTGCTAGCTCTTCCTCAAAACAATTAAAATGAAATGAGTAAAACACAAGGGAGGATACAGTTCTGTATTAGCAGGGCTTTGCCTTTTGTCCTAAGAGATCTTTTCTAATGGCAAATACCTTTTTCCCCAAATTAATAAACAAAAAAGAAGCTAAATAAAATGAGAAGTTATCAAATAATAGGTGCTTGGGGATAGGGAGAAAGCTACCGGAAACACTGAGTAAAAAAAAAAGAGCAAGTTTTGCATCAGTTAGATAAATAATGTCGAAATTTTCCAGTCATTTTTAGTGTAGTACAAATCTCATGTTTTCAGTCACTCAGTTATGTGATCCTGCACAGTCCATTGAATATCCTGACTTTTATTTAGTCAGGTATATAAGCATATTTGAAAACAAACATTTTGAAATGTAAAAAATAAAGCTAAAAATTTATTCCTTTTAAGTTGAAACATATGGGTTTAAGGAGGAAGGCAAAATGCAAAGCAGTTACAAACCTAAACTGGAAGAAATTAATTCAATGATTATGTTAAAACATACTATGCCTATGAGAAAGAAAGGAGGAGAGAGAATTTCTAAATTATTTTTCATGTGGAATTAACAGTAACATTAAATTTGAAATTTGTATAAAAAATGGAAAGACTGCATAAATCTTTTATACAAAGGAGTGCATTCTGAGTCTGAGTGACATCCAGAATTTTAAATAGTAATTGTCACTTAATTAAAATTCAGTATTTCTATCAAAATTACTGCTTGCACTGAGGTTTCTTTCATTGTCATTTTTATTTTCACCCTCAAAAAAAGACACTGGTTGACTGAATTTTTCTGCTTGAACAAATAAAATAATCACCAATAAAAAAGGAAGCTCAATGTGATGTAATATTTATATGCTACCGAAGATCTGTTTGTAAGAAATACAAGCAATAAAGAATATATCCTATTTTAGAAGACTAGCTATTAATTCTTAATTGGAAGTGATAAATTGGGATTAAAAATATATAAAATAGGTAATTGGCTGATGCAGATCAACTATTCTTTCAATACAGTCACTATATATTATTTCTGTGTCGTTACGCCACATATCTGAGTCAGAAAACTACATTTCACTTAGTACTAGTAATTGTTAATTCTTTTTAATCTATCTAAACCTGAAATTTGCTGTCTTCAAAGATGTCAGAGTTTGCTTTGCTGTCCTTACTGTTCCCTATGCAAATGTGTTAGAAAGGTATTGACCTTTTTTGTTTAGCAAATTATTTATGGCTCTGATGAACTGATATACCTGTCTTTGAAATCAAAGAGATAATAAGAGAATTAAGTGTATAAATAAAGTAGTAATATTGATTTACTTCAGAAACTTGCTGCAATAACAAGCAAACGTACACACAAGTAATCTTCCAAAGTAATGCGAGTTTATGTAATGATCTAGAAGACTGAAATTGTCAAAAGCAGCCATTTCTTTGAAATACTTGCATTTTAAAAGCTTACGCTAGTACAATCCAATATGATGCACAGAAGTGTAAGCACACTCTCATTGTAAGCACGAGACATCGTTTTATACAACAACATTATGATAATAAAAGCTCAAAATGCTGTTTTGCTTAGAAGATGACTATAAAAATGGAGGAAATTATTTTCATGCAGCCTGCCCTTCACTGCTATGAAGTACTTAATTTCCAAACACAAAACCAGAGCCTGTATCAGTTCCCACTTGTCCTGGGTTCAACAGTAGCAGTAAATTTTTCTCCTTCTTAGTAGCTGATGCACTGCTGTGGTTTTGACTTTCAGTCTAGGAACAGTGCTGATAACTTAGATGGTTTTAGTAGTTGCTAAGTCGTGTTTACTCTGACCAAAGACTTTGCGAGCCTCATGCTCTGCCAGGGAGGAGGGTAAGCCGGGAGGAAGCAGAGACAGGACACCTGACCCAAATTAGCCAAAGAGGCATTCCATACCACAGCACGCCAGGCCCAGGAGGTACCGGAAGGGCTAGTTCATTGCCGGGGTTAGGCTGGGTATTATCTTCAGCGGGTGGTGAGCGGTTGTATTCTCTTCCCTTGTTATTTCCCTTATCGTTATTATTATTGTTGATAGCAGCAGTGGTTTGTGTTATACCTTAGTTACTGGACTGTTCTTATCTCAACCCATGGGAATTACATTCTTTCGATTCTTCTCCCCATCCCTCTGGGAGCAGGGGAAAGAAAGACCGGGGAAGTGAGAGAGCGACTGCGTGCTTTACAGGTGAACTCAAACCACGACAGCACTGCAATCCCATTAATTTAAGGGAAGCAGAATTATTCCAACTAGGTTCTGAAAAATCCCACTCATACTGTACATCTGTAGTGTGAGTTTTAAAAAGCAAAATCTGACTGCAAAAAGTAAATTACCATTATTTTCATTGTGTGTTGTTAGAAGCAGCAGATTTAATTAGGTCGTCTTTTCAATATTCCTCCAACACAGTCCTTCAAATACATAGTCAAACCAAAAAGCTACTCTTAGGCACCATTTTTTGTTGATAGAAAAGCTGGCAAGAAATGGAGTTGAGCAAGGTGGCTGGGTCTTTAGCCTGTCTGTCCATTTTTCTGCACAGAAGAATGGAAAAGGCAAGGTAAAATGCTCCAACACTATTAAAGTACATTTGCAAAAAGACATACAGATGTACTTGAATAAATTTATGCTGAATACAACCTCAGGCTAGAGTACTTGTGAAAATATCATGTTCCTTTTTAAAGGCCCTCGAAGTCCTTGACCAATAGCTGAATTACTCCCATTTCTGCTATAAAGGCCTCTTCTCCACACATAGCAGCTGATATGAAAACTAATTTTTGAGAACTTGTATCAAGCTAAAAGTACTTTTAAAAGCAGCAGGCATCTTCTTTGCTATATATGTTTGCATAAGTCCCACACAGTCCTGCGTTGTCCCATGGAATTATCATAGAATTATAGACTCATGGAATAGTTAAGGTTGGAAAGGACCTTAAGATCATCAGGTTCTAACCCCCCTGCCATGGGCAGGGACACCTCACACTAAACCATGTCACCCAAGGCTTTGTCCAATCTGGCCTTGAACACCACTGGGGATGGAGCATTCACAACTTCCCTGGGCAACCCATTCTAGTGCCTCACCACCCTTGCAGTAAAGAACCTCCTCTTTATATCCAATCTAAACTTCCCCTATTTAAGATTTAACCCATTACCCCTTGTCCTGTCACTACAGTCCCTAATGAAGAGTCCCTCCCCAGCATCCTTAAAGGCCCCCTTATAATTATGAAATGTTTCTAGGTATTTAAGCTGCCTAGCAATCCATATGGTTACTGAAGGTCAAGCATGGTCAAAATAATTTTGTCAGTTTATAATATCATGTTTAGTTCTATTGTCAATTGCCTTAGTTTTGTCTTGCTGTTTTCCTTAAATTTCTAGTTATCCTTGTACCATAGCATCTTTTATTCCCATCATAGTAATATTATCCTTAATTGTGGTGTTAATTAATATCAATGCTAATGAGAATATAAAACCTGAAAGATAGCTCTTGATTATTGTCCTGGGTTTAGCAGCAGCAGTCATTTTTTCTCCTTCTTGGTAGCTGGTGCAGTGCTGTGTTTTGACTTTCAGCTGGGAACAGAGCTGATAAAAATGATGTTTTGGTTTGGCCAAGGACTTTGTGAGCCTCATGCTCTGCCAGGGAGGAGGGAAGCTGGGAGGAAGCAGAGACAGGACACCTGACCCAAACTGACCAAAGAGATATTCCATACCACAGCACGTCATGCCCAGGATGTAACTGGGAGACTGATCCGGGAGGGGGCTAGAGTGGACTGCAGGGTTGGAGGAGGTAAGGGTCGGTGCTTGGTCGGGCTGGGGGGGCGAGTTATCGGTCGGCTGGTGATGAGGTCTTGTATTTTCTTCCCTTGTTATTTCCTTTATCATCACTATTATTGGTGGTAGCAGTAGTGATTTGTGTTATACCTTAGTTACTAAAGTGTTCTTATCTCAACCCGTGGGAGTTGCATTCATTTTGATTCTCCTCTCCGTCCCTCCAGGAGTAGGGGGAGGGCAAAAAAGGGAGGGGAGTGGTTAACAAGCTGTCTGGCATTGGTTAAACCACGACAATTATATACTCTTGATGTATCTCTTGCACAGAATGAAAGTGAGATTTTATTATAACGGGTATTATTGTTTTTATTATTATGGTGATAATGATTATAATATGACAGCATTTCTCACTGTAAAGACCATTGCTTCCCTGATTTTGTACTATTTCTTGAAAGAGAAATTAGAAGATTGCCACTGGAGGAAGATATTGGGAAGAATCACTATAGACCTAACAATTTCATAGGGATTGACAGAAAATCCAAACAGAAATTGTTAGCCCACTGGGACGATCTCTCTGCAAAACCTAGAGATTTTAGAGGGACAGAGAAACCTCCTGGTGTGTCAAGAAAAATTGAGTACTTAATTTCACAGACGAAATGTCTATGCTCCCACTTTGTAATTCAAAGTCACTTCCACATCAATGTCAGATGCAGCTTAGAGCTGACTCTCATTAAATAGAATTTCATTTCAAATTGGGACAGCATCTATTAAAATGCTGTCTTTTAGAGAGATTAAGAAATGAAAAGAAAATATCTTTTACAGTATGGTTCAGACTAATATGAGCATCCTGTGAAAATCAGATTTATGAAGAGCAAGAGGGCCTTTTTAATTTTTAACCAGATTTCCCTATCCCAAAACTCAATGCAATAACATTTTCTTGTGAGAGATCTGGCCTGCTATTTCATTTGTTTACACACTTATGAACATCTAAAATACAGCTTTGCTGAAAGAGAGTACTGCTTTTTATTATATTTGCATTTTTGTTCTTTAACTGATATTAGAAAGGCTTCAGCCTTAAATTGAAATAGGATCTAAATTAGGTAAATTAAAAATTGTCTTTTTACAAAACTGTCTTAAAGAAGTCTACATTTAGAAATAATAAATCCCAGTATGTTATTAATATGGCAACTGAATTTTTCAAATTATCAGGGAAAACCAACAAAAGAATCCATCAGTCCTCTTGTGTACAAAGCACTTTTTTTTTCCTCTCCTCTTAAATTTCTCACCCTTTTTTCCATTAAATCTCTTAGGGAATACCTGATAAGACCAAGTGAGTAATTACATTTTTAAGTGGAGGAACCTTAGTCATTTAATCTAAAATTTGGGAGGATAATAAATAGATGTAAAATCACCAGCACTTCAAATGCACTTGAACAACTCTGTCTTTTGGATGACCCTATAGACTGTAAACTGCATATAAATGTATACATTTAATAACACATATCAACTTATACTATGAATAGAGGACCTTCAAATTTAAAAATTATTCAAATTAAAACTCTAATTTTACAGCTCATCAGACACACAGGACAAAGAACTTTGAGAGTGAGAAAGGATATTTACAAAAATATTTAATTACAAAATAACTCTTGGAAGACAGTCTCTATTAGGGCTGTATGTAAAGAGCATAAAATCAGGACCATATAGAAGAGTGCCAGCAACAGGAGACTTCTGAAAGTATCATAAGAGTAAGGAAAAAAAATTATCTAAGGAGCTTACTTGGCTAGAATTTAGGCTGAATTGGGGTTAGCTGCATCAATAAATATATAATTGTTCTTTATAAAGAATATTTATTATATATTCTATTTTTTCTCAGTTCTGTTTTTCTTGATTCTTTTTAATAGATCGAAAGGAAAGATAAAAGACAGAGGTTAAGCAGGGATAATTGGAAGAAATTGTGAACCTATGAGAAAAAGAAATGAAGATCAAGAACCAGAACAACCCTTCAACACATTGAAGAAATTTGATGTAGCTTTGATATAGTCAGGAAACCTAAGAATAAAAGGAATGTACAGAACACGATAAAGTCATGTTCTAATGACATGCTTGTCTTATATGTCTAAATCATAGCTGTAAAATAGACATTTCATGCTAATCTACTGACAACTAAAAGAGAAAGGTCAGTTCTGAACAAAACTCCACTAAAGAATGTCAATAATGGGGAAAAATTTATAATGAGAGTTTGACTATCAGGTACTAGTTTAGTAGAATTACATTAGACATTACTCAGAAAATACAACTTCAACACATAAAACTACATAACTAACTTCAGCTCTTACAGAACGTTGTACTCCAGAGCTGTGAAAACTGTTGATTTTGGATTTCAGGTTTGAGCCAACTTTAAAGAAACTAATTCCAGGAAACTTACTCCTCCCTTAAGGATGAGTATAAGTGTATTTTCACAAGACCAAGTATGATTTAAAACTGGCTGTTCCAACTAATCAAGCCCATAATCATCCAGATTTTCCTCCATTATTTCTACCCTCTTCTAGCTCTGTAACTTCAGCCAGTGAAAAAGTATTAGTATGGTAGTTCAAAAGTTAGATAATAAATTTGAGATTTCAGTGGACCTCTGCAGGAGCACCTCTCCAGTCCAATGGAACTCTGCAGAAGTTCATGAAATCTTGGTGATGGAATAAATTCTCTGCTTTTTTCTATAGCAGGCTACTACAGAGCTAGAAAACAGGGTGTCTTTTTCTAGAAAGTGTTAGATTCACCCCTCACAACTGTTCTCATGCAATACATTACTCAGGAGGCAACATGAGCACCACATATATATTTATACCACACAAAACATTTGTCACAGCCTTAAAATCAGATATTTTACATAGCTGTATAAACTTAATGTCCTAGCTATATAAGAAGCTTAAATATGCTGGAAATAAATATTGATTTCTGGAGCTCAGTCACTTTCCATAAGGGTGATGGCTGTAAAAAATTCCAACAGAAGGATAAATAACATTCATTTTTCCCTACATAAAAACTTTGTTTGAATTAAGCACATATAAATATTCGTCTTTCTGTGTCAGTCTTTACTATCAGCACTAAAATATTCTTTAGCAGCCCAGATATATTCTAAGAAATAGGATGTGAATATCTGTAGAATATAAAAAAAAGGTTAAACCTTGATTTCCAGAGAAATGGAGCTTAGATTGTTCAACTAGAAAACCAATTTGAAATCTGTTTACATAACTGAAAACAAAGCACAAACCGAGACTTTTTTAAGGAAATCCTACTGCCATTTCCAGAGTAAGCATCAGGATAATTATTTTGATAAAGGTAAGATGAATTTCCCTAAAGTTATGCCATAGTAGTGGAAATTTATACTATAAATCCCTAATTTTACATGATTCTTCTTGATGGACCTTTTTAAGCCAGACAGCCATATTTTCCTGACTTGATAGTACACTTACATGGTTATGCTTGTCTGTCCTGGGTTTAGCAGTACCAGTCATTTTTCTCTTTCTTGGTAGCTGGTACAGTGCTGTGTTTTGACTTTCAGGCTGGGAGCAGAGCTGCTAACAAGTGGATAAAGCTGCTAAGATTGAAGTGGCTCAGATGGACTTAGATTGGCAACATAAAGGTGAACTGGTTTTGGCCTGGTGGGCCCATGGCACTTCAGGCCATCAGGGCAGAGACGCAACATACAGATGCGCCCGTTATTGAGGGGTGGACTTAACAATGGACGTTATTTCCCAGGTTATTCATGAGTGTGAAACATGTGCTGCAATTAAACAAGCCATGTGGTTAAAGCCTCTTTGGCATGGAGGACGATGGCTGAAATATAAATATGGGGAGGCCTGGCAGATTGACTATATCACACTGCCACCAACCCGCCAAGGCAAGCGCCATGTGTTTACCATGGTGGAAGCAACCACCGGATGGCTGGAGACATATGCTCTGCCCCACGCCACTGCCCGAAACTCTATCCTGGGCCTTGAGAAACACATTTTGTGGTGACACGGCACCCCAGAGAGAATTGAGTCAGACAATGGGACTCATTTCCGGAATAACGTCATAGACATTTGGGCCAAAGAGCATGGCATTGAGCGTGTATATCACATCCCCTTCCATGCACCAACCTCTGGGAAAATCGAAAGGTACAATGAGCTGTTAAAAACTACACTGAGAGCAATGGGTGGGGGAACTTTCAAGCATTGGGATACACACTTACCAAAGGCCACCTGGTTGGTCAACACCAGAGGATCTGCCAACAGGGCTGGCCCAGCCCAATCAGAACTTTTGCATATTGTAGAGGGGGACAAAGTTCCTGTAGTGCATATGAAGAATTTGCTGGGGAAGACAGTCTGGGTTATTCCTGCTTCAGGTAAACGCAAACCCACTCATGGGATTGCTTTTGCTCAGAAACATGGATATACTTGGTGACTAATGTGGGAAGATGGGGAAGTCTGATGTATACCTCAAGGGGATTTAATTTTAGGAGAAAACAGCCAATGAACTTAATTGTATGCTGTTGCCTACTGTTTAATACTTTTATAGCCCATCAACCAGATGTCTTCAGGTCACCAGCAACTAGCCCTGACTTCCCTCCAACCATCTTCCCAACAGAGAATGAACTTTGATAGAGCCACACGAGTTCTGCAGTAAGGGGATGATCAGCATCAGCAGGCAACGATCCAACACTGCGCACAGTCTCTCCTACTCTGAAAGACTATTACAAGAGATGGAGCCTGACATCATGGAACAGATGGACTCAGCAGCTTTATAGGGACTGGTCCATGCACTAAGATAGCAGTGCACTGAGATAAGAGTGATGGTATATTGAAAATGTGGGATCTGAGCATGACGTGAATGGTATGGAATAAGGGGTGGATAATGTCCTGGGTTTGACAGTAGCAGTCATTTTTTCTCCTTCTTGGTAGGTGGTGCAGTGCTGTGTTTTGACTTTTGGGCTGGGAGCAGAGCTGCTAACAATGATGTTTTGGTTTGGCCAAGGAATTTATGAGCCTCATGCTCTGCCAGGGAGGAGGGGAAGCTGGAAGGAAGCAGAGACAGGACACCTGACCCAAACTGACCAAAGAGGTATTCCATACCACAGCACGTTATGCCCAGGAGGTAACTGGGAGATAACCGGAAGGACACAAGGGCTTCCAGGTCAGACTCTTTTTTTTTTTTGACGGCTGGTATCATATTCTTTTCCCTTGTTATTTTCTCTTATCATTGTTGTCTTTAGTGGCATCAGTGGTGATTTGTGTTGTACATTGGTTGCTGGACTGTTCTTGTCTCAATCCGTGGGAGTTGCATTCTTTCGATTTTCCTCCCTATCCCTCCAGGAGCGGGGAAGGGGGGAGCCCCCCGGGGGGGGGGGGGGGACACACAAGGGCCTCGACTGCTTCCAGCCCAGCACCACTCACCGGGAGTGAGTGCACAAGCTGTCTGGCTGGGTTTAAACCACTACATTGTCCCAGCTAGAAAACAGCATTGGTAACTGGACAGTGGAAATCTCCACTTGAACTTCTGGCTCCAATGTCTCTGGTTTCCCTTGTTGCTTTGGGTAGTGTCTTTAGTCCCAAGAATTCTTCTTATATATGTGCATTGCTCAAGAGACATATAAAAAACCAAATGCCCCTAGCCTTGGCTGAGCTGCCAAATAAGCTTTGGAGGAACACACAGATCAGATATGGACACAAGGTGCTATTCCTTCATCTGGGAGAACATGACTACAGAACAACTCGGGTGTCACCAACACACTTATTTCTACGCAAATTACTGAGCTGCTGCTTACCGTATTTTTGTCTGTGGCACAGTCTTCCACAGCCTAGATCTACAACCAGAAAAACTTGGTGCTCACGGTATGTTCTGCTCCACCTCCCCACAAAAAAAAAACCAAACAAAAACCAACAACCTAGAAACAGGCTAACAAAAGGATATAGCCTCAAACCCAATGCTATGGTCTCAGTGCTGTAAACGCATCCCTTCCCTGGGAGGCAGTGGCTCCCACGCAATGTGCCTTCAGTGGCACTGCAGGTGAAGGAACTGCTGCATCCATGATTGGTATTTTGCCCTTGGTTTTGATGACTTTCTGCTGGTCTTTAAAGTCCAGACATGTTTAAAAGGAACTTGTCAAATTTTTATGACCATTGAGCACCATGAGTAAGCACAGGTCAAAGCCAACTTGACCTATACAACCCACGAGCCAATCCCAATGTGAAATATGAAACTTGGAGTGCACTGGCTATAGACAACAAGCTCAACAAGCCAGGTAGCTAATAGTGACTCTACAAAATCAGGCAATATATTTTCATTTTGGTACTTTTAACAAGATTTGCATGTCATCCAAATTACGATTAAACACGCAATATCGCAGGTGCTTTTGATGAAGAATCAAAAGGATATCCTTGTGCAGTATTTAAAGGTAATTGGTTTTCAAGCTTCCTGCCATTATCCATGCTAGAGTCAAAAGACTTGAGCTGTATAGTATGCAAAAAGGGTGCCTAAACTGTTCTGAAGTTCAGAAGACAGTAGTATACTCTGCTCCAGCTCTGCTTTTCTGAAAGTTCAAAGGAAATCTTGTGATTGCATTAATTTTCAACACTGCTGAACTGCATCAGAATGATAATTGAGTATACTAGTTCTTGAAATAAATACTTTGTACCAATGAAGCTCTCATAAAAGCCTTGAATTCATGACTTTCCTAATGAGCATGTGGCTATAAGAGGCTTCATAATAATAAGGAGTCTTGTTGATCAAAGAATTTGCCTATTTTATGGTATTTCTGTAATTACATGTCAGCAATATGACCTACTCTCTCTATCTTCCCTATCAAATATAAGGAGCATAATCTTATCAGAAAGGAACAGCTATATTTACCAAAGCTCATATATATGTATTTTAAGTAAAAATAACATAAATCTGAAGTGACATGGAAATCAGTTATATTTAGCTAGTTATGCTCATTTAGAAGCATACTTAGATTTCATAAGCCAGGCAGAATTAAGCATGCATTTTCATGCTTCTTGACTGAGAATAGGAATGAAGGTGTAGGGTGAAACTGACAGAATGAAGACTTACAGGAAAGATTTTAACAACTTATTATATCTTCTTTAATTCAGGGGTTTTTATTGTCTTGTATATGTTTTTCGTACATGGAATGGGACTAAACATCCTTATAGTTAATACTACTATCTAAACATCTATGAATGATCAAGATACATGACATTTCATTGATAAATAGAACTTAAAAATGTCCTCTCTTTCCATCACCTATTTACCCTAAATTTAAGATGCCTTTATAATCCTCTTAGATTCAGATGTAACAGTAACAATGTCTAAGGAATACGCAAAGGTAGTGATAAAATTAGGAAATTAATAAAAAACCCAGAAAATGGCAAGACTGTAGAATTGCCTTTTGAGATTTACATAGGGGATTTCACCATGTATTATATTCAAAACCCTTGTTTCAAAACTGATTTAAAAGTATATGTGAGGGAAATCCATCTGCATAAATTTGTATAGCTATGCTGTATTTCATAACCTTTATGCACATTTCCCCCCAAACCCAAACTGATGTTATTTTGCAGCTTATTCAGTAAGAAGCATAGCAATCAGGTGGAAAAAATGAATTAACTACTTATCTGTGTTGTACTCTTTGAAATTCAAGCAGCCAAAGACACAAGATTTAAGAGTGTGAAAGACAATTATTCTATGTCATGTTTTAATTAACAATCTAGATTTCAGTAAAAACAGCAAGTAAGCATCCTAATACTTTCATTTCTATTGCATACTTAAAGGATGCAATGATTTCTCTGGAGATGTTTCATTCAAGGATAACTTCATTTACAATCATCAGAATTATGCTGGAATTTGACATGTGCTTCTCAGGCAAGTACCTAAGGGTACTTGGTTCACCAAAAAATTTGCAGCATTTCAGAGTAACCATAATGGCATCAACTTTTGTTAGTTTAAGCTCACCTATTCTGAGATATTCATAAGAATGTACTTGAAATGCATTTTGGTTTGAATTTGGGATAAACAGTTATCTAGAAGACATCACAAAATGGAATAATGGGGAAAATCTTGTTTATTTATTTTTTTTAATATTAATCTCCACTTTTTCTTTTTTTTTTTTCTAAATTCTTCACACTATACAGCTCGCTAGACTAGGAGGCAGGTTGTATTCACTTTTTGCTTTCCTTCTTGAAACATATTCTTTCAATTGACTGCAATGCCCAATTCTGTCTGCAAAGAAAACACCTTTAACCAGTAATGTAGACATTTCAGCCACTACCTACTATTAAAGTAACCAGGTTATTCTACTACTAACAGTCATCCTTCTGTTGAATAATTTCCAACTCTCATAAGTAGGTTTTTCCTTAGTATTCTTCATCTGAAATTATGAATACTATGAACGAATGTCTATGCTTATGTCTAGGAGGTCATAATGAACACTGACAGATATTACCAAAAAGGGGGTGGGGAAAGACAGCTTTGGCTGTCATAAATGAAGACCTTTATACCCTTGCTTGACAAGGTAGAATAGTTTAGGAATGGATAGCAACACATTTTACATGTTTTGTCTCTGTATTGTACTTGAGGAGAGAAGTAGCATATATTTTTAGGTAATTTAATTTGTTTTCAATTTTCCTCTGTATTAATTCAGCTTTTCCTCCAACATCACCAAAAAGTGGAAAGGAACAAACATGAGAGGCTGGATATAGATTAGCAGAACTATGGAGACAACATACACACCAGTTTATGTGTATGATACCAAATACAAAGATCCCCAGGATAATAGCAAAGGGGGGGACTTCACTATATGGACTACTGGAAAAAAGCTTCAAAGAGAAATAAAGCTTAAAACAGAGAGTTATCT
This sequence comes from Neopsephotus bourkii, assembly GCF_033783945.1. Taxonomy (NCBI): domain Eukaryota; kingdom Metazoa; phylum Chordata; class Aves; order Psittaciformes; family Psittacidae; genus Neopsephotus; species Neopsephotus bourkii. Next base: position 496,894 of record NW_026902023.1, on the reverse strand, counting down.
ATCACACATCAACAGCTCTCTTCCTACCTAGTTTGTTAGCTTTTGAATTCGTTATGAAAGCCAAGGGATATTCACCCAAATTATTCAATGAGCCAGGTTACTGAAAACATAAGGTGATTAGCTTAAGCTGGATGATTAAGCTTTTCAATGGCCGTATTTGTGCAGCTGAATCACTCTCTTTGAAATTGTTTCCAGTAGTGAAACTCCAAGCCCTCATTAAAGCTTGCTTAATACTAAGCTCCATGATTTTAATATTTATTTCTCACCTTCATTCCCCCTGCCTCCCTGCCCAGTGTTTGGGAATGTAGTTGATAGGGTCAAAAATAAGAAAGGAAGTTTATGCTCTAGATAATGTGTGTGGAACATGCACTCATGTTAAAAGGCTCCTGACTGCCAAAAGCATGCACGGAGCCCACTGCTATGCTTTAGAGAGAAAGTTCTCACCAGGAGCCGGTCCTCTTTCCTCCTCTGCAAGCTGGCAGGGACAAGTCAGCAATGAGAGGCAATCCCCAAAACATAGTAATACCATTAGCACAACCCAAAAACGTATTTTTGAGAGTGTAATATCCACTGTGCTAGCTTTTGTGTTGAAGAAGAAGAGAGAGTTGAAAATTAGTAGCTGACCTGGTTTTGGCTGGGATAGAGTTATTTTTCTTCTAATTGCTGATGCAATGCTGGTTTTAGCTTTAGTCTGGGAAAAATACTGATAACACACCAGTGTTTTAGTTGTTGCTCAGTAGTACTTATCCCGATCAAGGACTTTTTAGTATCATGCTCTACCAGTGAGGAGGGGCAAAAGAAGCCAGGAGGAAGTAGGAACAGGACATCTGACCCAAACTAGCCAAAAGGGTATTCCAAACCACAGCACATCATGAGCAGTATAGGAACTGGGAGAAGGGACAAATCACTGTTGTTGGGGCTTGTTTGGTCTCTCACTCTCTTTTCATTTTTTCCCTTATCATTACTATTAGAAGCATTAGTATTATCCTGTACTCTATTCTGATTACTGAACTGTTCTTATCTCAACCCCCAGGTTTTACCATCTTCTAATTCTCCTCCCCATCCCACTGTGGCGGGGGAGGAGTGAGTGAGCAGCTGTATGGCACTTAGTTTCCTGGTAGGGTTGAACCGTGACAGTAGCCAAAAGTTTTCTCTTCATGATCCACACAGTATTCATAGAAATAAAGATAAAAATAGATTATGAGAATAGATCATAAAGCACTTAATATATTTTCTGCTATTAAGTTTCTCAGTAAAATCTCCTAATATAAAGTCACAGTGAAATGGATGGTCTGAAGCTTATTTTCATTGTGGATTCTTTGTTGTTAAGAACAACAGTACATATGAATCCAGAATCTTCCTAAATCTTACTTTGCTCTTGTGAAAAGTTTCTGTATTGATGTTCATTCCCAAGCAACCGGCAAATGGAAGATCTTTTACTACAGACTATTAAATTTCAAAAAACTCTATACAGCCTTTCAGATCTTTTATATGTAGCCAATGCTTTTAAATATTTTATAATAGCTATCAAGAAGTTACAAGGGATTAATCATCCAGAGCATGAAGTTTGTGGTCATGATTTGAGTATCCTTTTCCTGTAATATTCTTTTGTTTTGTTTTGGTTTTCTTTTTTGTATCAGTTTATTAAACACAGCAAGAATTACAAAAGAATTACAGGTTTGCTTTCAGGAATCTTTTCAGACTTTATTTATTAGTTTGGTTTAAGTTCTTTCACCTTTTTGAATGAGCACTGATGCTTTCCGTAGAGAAATCATGTCTCAGGTACTTGTAGCAGAAACATGGCAGACTGAAAAGCTAACACTTTTCAGGTTATACAAACAGACAGTACAAAAATTATGAGACTTTTTCTACTTGTGGAACATAATTATATTTTTGTTTTAGTTCCACTGAAAAAAAAGAGCAAGTTAAAATCAGTCACCTCGTAAAGACTACGCTTTGGAAGTTCACGGATGTAAACATGTAAAGGTAAGATGCCACATGTATCGTATCACTTGTCTTGATATTGCTTCTATGTGATCACACTTGCCTCAAAGCTCATAGTTTTGCATGTGAATTTACCATTAATTTTCCCATGCGCATTATTTAATACTTACAGAGACATTCCTTTTTCATACACCTTCTTTTTCCCAGGTCAGATTCTTTTACAAATTCCTACAACTCTTTGTAGCTGGTACATGCATTTACTGCCTCAAAGAACACTGTATCATCTGTAACATTGTCATTCTATTCCTTCATCAATTTCTGTGTTGTCTATTTATATCCTGAAAAGCACACATCCCAGTATGGAATCCTGCTGGGAACTTTGCTTGGATACAGTACACATGGAAAGAGTCGACATGGCGTTTTTTGTAAAGGGAATCCCTGCTTCTATGGCTGAAATACTAAGAGAGAAAACTTCATTACATCTGTGTGCTGCAGCTCACATACGGTCTCTGCACTTTTTCTTTGGTTTGTTGGGGTTTGTTCATATGATCTGTTCAATCTACAAGATATTGATTGTTATGACAAAGAGTAATGGAAACTAGTAGCACAGGAATACAAGATAGTCCGTTTCTGGTTAAATTCTCTAACAAAAATTAAAAGTCCTTTTTAACAAGTCTACTTAGAAAAGTGCAAATTAACAATGATTTCAGAAGTCAGGAAAAATTCTAAAAACAATCATGTTTTCAAGTTTTGGTGCTGAATTCATTATTTCCAACCTAAATTACCCTACAGTTCTGACGAGGACTGCTGTTGGAGAAAATAATGTCAAATTTTAGAAAATGACAAGTAACTACAGTTATTACTATGTTAAAATCTTTATCCCATGTAAGTTAAATGTTCAAGATCATTTAGTAAAATATCACAAATTTGTTATTTAAATGGCAGGTCTCCTTAAGTAGTTTCTTTCTTTTTTTATTTCCTTTTTTTTTTATTTTTTTTTTTTATGCTGACACCACGTATTTTAAAAGATTTTAAACAGTTTATGGTAACAGAGCTTAACCTTGTTATACTTGCCACAGGGGGTGCAAACATATAAAATGAATTTCATATGAATATACATCTCTGTAGCCATTTTAAATTCCTATATGTGTAAATTGATTTCAGTGGGAGATATGTACTTAATCACCTTTGAGAAACTGGGGCTTAGTCCCTAATCAAGTCTGCTTAAATATGCTAACCAAATTGTTTTGAAATTGCTGACATTCTGGAGCTTTGTAGTATCACTGGGTGTTTCTAGGTATTATGTGTAATAGCACATAAATAAATTTGTTTAAGAAAACACTGGTTTGAAATTGGTAAAACATTTTCTGTGATTATTACTGTCATCTCATAAGTATAATACAGCTGTTAATGTTTATCTAGTATGAAAACAATGAATAGTATTGCATAGATTGTTCTAAGCAAACCTATTTATAGACATCTGTATTATTTGACTTGGACTGTCCTGATACTTCCTTCCTGCTATGATGAGTAGAGTTTGTTGCTGCATTGATTTTTTTTTTCATTATTGTTTGTCTTTTTGACATCAAAATTAGGTATCATAAAACTTCATTCTCAAAGGCCCACTGGACTCTCACAGCCATGGGTTCATCATGTTCAAGAAGCTGCATCTTTCCAGGGTGATTATGCTTAGTGTTAAACCAAAAATTCTTTAAAAGATCTATATTTTAAATAACTACATATTTTTTTCTAACTGCCTCTTTGGAGTTCGCATTCTATATAAATCCTTTGCACTTCAATTAAAGACCTTGAACTACTGGAGATACTTTCAGAGCAGAATCCTGATTCATATTAAGCTCTGTGTAATGTTTACCTGAATGCAACTAAAGAATTAAATATTAAGATTATACATATTCTGATAGAAGTTGCCTTTTTAACAATTAAATTTATACATTAGAGATTAACATCCTAGTGGAAATTGGGTCTTTAAATAAAGTATTAAGCAACATATTGGAGTAAAGGAAAACGGGGAAAGTGTATTCAAAAGGAGAAGGAATCAATAGGGTGGTTTTTAGAAGGGATTGAACCTCTACTTTGTTGTGAGAGCTACAAACTTTGAGCTTTTGGCAAGTATAGGAGATCTAGATGAGGCCTTGTGCAATCTGGTGTAGTGGAAGGTGTCCCTGCCCATGGCAGCGGGTTGGAACTAGCTGACCTCTAAGGTCCCTTCCAACCCAAACCATCCTATGATTCTATTCCTCCTCCTTCCCCCTCCTCACGTATGACTGAAGTAATAACTGAGATAAAACTGGAAAAGTGAGTGAAGCTTAAAAGTAGATCCTTAGGAGAGGATGAATAGGACTTTTATGAAAAGATGATAAAGAGCTGCTGGTGCATGGAAAACAGCTGGAACATGACATATGAGATAGAAAGGAAAAACTAGTTATGCTGGGTTAGACAGGCATGAGAGAGAAGCAGGGAAGAACTGTTTATTAGGAGATTTAAAAAAAATAAGTTTGATGGTAAAAAGAAGAAAGAGACATTTAAGAAAAAGGGAGAAAAGGCCCTCCACTAATGCTTATAAACTGTCTTAAATTTTTAAAGTACTGAACCAGAGTTTGAACCATATAAACTGTAATTATTTAAGCCTCCATGAAAGAAGTCAGTAAAGACTCATCACGATTTAGAAGTGGGTAAACAAGAGAGGGTCAGATAACTACCCCAGGATAAATACATAATTATTGAAAGTAGAGTTAGAAGGTTGCTCCTGGTTAACTAGTGCAAAGGAATGCAGTGACTGGAGCTCTATTCCACCAAAAACCAGCTCAGAAAATATTGTAGGACAGCAGGTTAGATCTGCCCTAACTTAAACCTGTGCAACATTAATGAGATTGATGCTTAAGTCAAAGTAAAACTAGATCACAGAGTTGCATCTAGATGAATTACATAAACCCTAGGAATTACAAATGCAAAAGCGAGGCAAAATTCTATTCAATATTCTGTAAAAGAAATATATAGTTGATACTAGAGAACATTAAGGTTTGAAGCACTTGAAATACAGAAAATGCTAATTTAAGGTTGATTTTATTGTCTCAGTGTAGGCTTTTTTTCGTTTACAAATCAGGTTTGCATCAGTCACCTAACTACAGTTGCAATTTCATTTTGAATCCTGTTTCAGTGTAGAGGATGGGTAACAGCAAGAACCAGAAATATGTTTTACTAAAAGATACTCAATGGGGTTTTTATCATTACTGTTGAATTTGCATTTCTGCTGGACTTCTTTTCTGAAATGTCATAGCATATTTGGATTACCTCCAACATAAATATTGCAGGCTCGAGAACAAATCTAAACCCAGGAAAATTATAAGACAAATAAGTACAAAATTCATTAATAAGTGGTACAAAGATTTCTTATCCATGATACATGGTTACTGCTAGCAAGTATGCCAAAAAGGTGTCAGACGAGAAATTTGGGTTACAGATGATAAAATGAGTGGTATGTATTGCACAGGCAAAGACCTTTTCCCTGTCTTTCCTCACATACAAAAATTACTCTGAGAAAATTAGGTAAGTATTATAAGAAAATTAGCAAAAATATTTGTGGGAATGAAATAGCTTCACAATATGACAAGAACTCTGAAAAGGTCAGTTTCCTCTTATTTCCCTTATATTTCTATGCCTCTATATTTCTTTTCTTTAAAAAATAAAAATAAAAAGGGAGGGGAGGAGGTAAAGCATTTCAGAAAAACTCTCAGATCTTTTTCTAGACCTGATTTTTTTCTAAAGACTAATTTTTCCTACTACTGATCAATAGGACTGGGAAAAGAAAAGATTAGACCACCTTTTTTTTTTTTTTTTTTTTTTTTTGTCCTATCTAATACAAATGTGACCCTTAACTTGTCAAGGGTTTAGTTACTTTTGTCTTCTACTTTCCTTGGGGATATCAAGTTATGGATTTATCAAATATGGAATTTCAGAAAACTAATTTTCTTGGTGCTAACATAGTATTAACAACTAATGACTGCAGCAGTTACAAAAGAATTAGGTAAGAAAAAATATGAGTAATTAGAAAATGTTGTGGATAAGTGCATTTCATTAAAGGATCAGATCTCAAAGAAATTAAGAGCATTACTTAAGCTCTGCTGCATTGATAAAAGGGACGGACTGCGATTATGAATAGCATCTGTCATGTTCTCAGCCAGAGTGAACCCCTGCTTCTGTGCATTTCACTAATATAAATTTCAAAGGTAAGGACTCGTTTATTTTCAGAGTCCTAGAAAATCACAGTGGGATCTACTTATCTGAGCATATGCTGTGGTTTTTTGCACTGCACCAAATGTAGCCTGGATAGATTAGGTCTCAGTAGGGCTTCATACGAACATAACTTCACATGCTTCGTCTATAGAAAGGATTTGTTGTTTTTTGTCTTGGAGTTTGTCGAACAGAACAACAAGTTAAGCATGCTTGGGGGCACAATTACAAATGTATTTCATGAAAATCAATCTTATTTTTAAATGAAAACAGTTTATAAACTTGGAAATGTGATTTTGGGACTTAAATTTACTTGTGGGTAGAAATTATTCATGCTATGGTACTCCATTTTATATGCTTATGTGCCTGACAGTACTGAAAATACCAGGTATTATGTGCCTAAATATATTCAAAGTGGTTGTACAGAAAGGACCCTATAAACTAGCAGTATCCCCTTCCCCCCCCAAAAAAAATGGAAAAAAATCTTTATGAAGTGCTTTACAGAATGAGTACTGAGTACTTATTAACCTCCAAAGTATATAATACACCTACTGAAGATTTCCATTTCATTGTTGTCACTAACAATAGGTCATGCTAAGTACAGCTTTAGACTTTTCTCCTTTAATGCTCTGCATGTCGAAAACCGAGTGTGAACACAAAATTATATTAAACTTCAAAATTATTATGTATATTTATTATTTTATTTCAGCCATGGTCATTAACAAACCATCATACAAAGGGTAGTTTTAAGCCTTTTTATTTCCCTAGCACTGCATTACACATAGAAACTCTGAATAAACCTTCTGCTACGTTTAAATCTGACACAGTTTACTTTTAAAGGACCTGAGACATCCATCTTGAAGAATGAATTCTTCTGTGATTGATCGAACAGAGACAGTTAACACAGATGTGCTAGATTTTTTGTTGGTACTAGTTTTGATAGATGAAATCCAGATGTTGTAAAATAGAATTAACAAGCTAGGGTTGAATACAAGTTGTAGAAAGATTTCTTGAAAGATACAACCAAGCAAGATAATGATTAGGACCAAAAACAAATACAAGGCTAAAATGTTCAATTCATATTCTCCTACAGGACTCAAAACAAAATGCTCTGCTTTTCTCCTTCCCTCGCAACCCATGTCCCCAGAAGAGCTTCACCAGTAACTCCACACTGGGGGCCTGGGAAGAGATAGTCTCCTCTTAAGGGAGGCATAAAGACACCAGATTGAACAGACAACACATAGCAAAACTGGGAAAAGGTGGAACTCATCTAGAGGATGCATGCTTTTAACTTCCTCCACTACTTGCATTGCTCAGCAGCTTCTCCCTCCTCTCTCCCCTACAACTCAGCACCCCTCCCCATTCTTCCTTCTTTCTCATAATTCAAACTGCTTTTTCCCTGCTCATTCCCTCCTTCAATCCTTCCAAATGTCATTACAGGTAAACACAGCACCTGTTTTTCCTCTTAAAACAGAGTGACTTCTGAGTTTTACTGTATGCTTAGATTGTTTTCCCTTACTGAAAATCTGGGCCTTGGGCAGATGCTTGTTATCACTTTTCCCTTTCAGGATTCCTGTCAGTATTTGGATGCAATTTGATTCTGGCTGGTGGGGAGACACAGAAGGATGAGGCTCAACAGCTGTTGCACATCCGTTTGAGTCACCAGCACCACGTGAAAACCATCAGGCTACAAAGCTCTTTGGCTACTCTGTCTGTCCATATGTTTTTAGGCTAGGCTTACACCTACTGAGACTACTTATCCTTTTTTAGAAAGCTGATTTCAGTGTTAATTCCCCCTGAAGGTAGTAGGTATCAGGTGGGAATTGGGTAAGCCTCCATACATGAGACCATCTGCAGTAGGTTCATTTTTTGGCCATGATAAATCAGTTGCTGCTTCCAGTCTGCTGCGGGTTCCCAGCCATGCAGGTCTCAGAGCAAGTTCTGCCTTGCTGTCAAGGTGTGACTACACAGGCATACTTTCTGTTATCCATGGAAAAATATATAAGTAAAGAAATATATCTGGGGGAAGACATTTTGTACTTTATCAGGAAGTTTCTGCTCGTTTAATCAAAACAGTGGAATACAAACCTACCCAGCTCCCCCGTGAGAGCTCCAAATTTCAGTGCAATTGAAGTAGGTGATAACTTTCTAAAATACTGAAATAAAAACATCTGAACTCTTTAATTTCTGTTATACATATTATAACCTGCATTATAACAGACCAGAGTTTTACACTGATTTCATGTGAAGAGGGAAAAGCATAGTACATGGCTGAAAGGCAGCCTTAGCAGTATGCCTGGCCTGAACAGAACATCCTCTAAGTTTTTACCTTTGGGAGGTGGGGGGGTGCAAACTCACTTTTCTAACTCGCTTGGGGGAAAAAAAAAAGAAGACTGATTTAAAAAAAGATGAGAGAAAAACGTTCATCTTCCTGTCAGAAAATATGATTGGTAAGTTGTTAAGTGCTGCTGTAGTGCCATATTCATGATAATGAGATTCATGCAATTTCTTTTCACTGCTACAGCTTTTCATTTTCAGGTGATACTATACCCCACTCAGCCCTATCAATGGCAGAGAGTGTATCAGCTTATGTACAAATAGCAGCCTCATTTAGATGAATAAAATTTGTTCATGTTGTTTTCTTTCTCTGGAGGAATATTGGATAAATAATTAACCCAGGGACCCCTACCTGCTTGTTTAACATTTATGCAATTGCTGATGATTCCTCAGCCATGCAAAAAATGGCAAAGGAGAAGAGTTACACTGAACAGAGAGAGTGAAAGCTCTATGACATGGGCTTTAATGCAGCAAGGCAACACAGGCAGCACTCTCTACTTGTTTTCCTCTCCTCCACACCTACTCCTTTCATTCTTTCCAGTTTGTGAGACTAATTCTTTTTATGAGCTGTAGGTGATAGTTTAAGATATAAATGTGGTATCTGTAAAACTGATAAAAAAAAGAAACAAATATCCAAAAGAAAGCACCCACTGAAACCCATGTGTCTTATCTGTTAGTTCAGCCCTTTTAAATAATTTGTATTTTGAAGAAAATAATGTAATTCCCTTTAAATTCTTTGGAACTTATTTCTTTTTTTCCTGCAGGTTGCAAAAACCTCAAAATATTATGCTTCATGAAAACAAATTTGTTTTCTTTTTTTATTTCCATTGAGGAAGTCATGCAAATATGTTCACATGAATGTGTGGTTGCATGCAACCAAGCTGGCACCAGTTATCCTCACAGCACTACCTGGCTGTTTAATCCAGAAGCAGTACAGCCATTTTACCACAGACCTATGCCTGACCAATTACAGGTTTCAGTAATCCTTATCTGATAAATCTTAGTGCTAGGCTGACATATATATCCTATTTGCAGCTTAATACAGTTTATTGATGCACAGCCCAGGACCTAAACGTCGGTCTATCCATCATAGCTTTGCAGAATTAAGGCATAACCTGAGACTGTCTGATGATGAAGTTACACATTCATAAAACTACTACAGAAATGTTGAAACAGCCTATTGTAGTGCTTCTGCGTTGGTAAACTGAATCCTTTAGGATTTATAGTGAAGTTTAATTTCAATGATTCGGATTACTGGTCAGCCTACTTCTTGGAGCTGACATAAACTGCATTAGAGTGTTTCCAAGCAAAATGCTCTGACAAAACAATGTCTACAACTTCCTGAAAAATTCAATATGCTCTGGTATTTCCAAATAAATTAGGTAGTAAATATTTTTCCTTGGGAACACATTAAAGTTCTGAAACCATCAGCTTACTATTGATTATGACCATTAATGGCTTCAAGGATAGAAAAAATGTAGCCTACATTGAGGAAGGAAAGGAAAAAAGATACCTTCACAGGTACTTGATTTTGCTTAGCCTCCACTCTCTCTTGAACTACAGAAATCTATTTCCTTCCTTTTTTCTACATATTCATAGATAGATTCTTGGTCTGTGTGTGTTGGTGTCACTGTCATTGGTGTAATGCAACACTATGCATTTTAGCATTAAAACTCAGTATAGCCAGACACCCCAGTTGCTTAAACCCTGTTTCTTAGAGGAATTAAGTGATCTGATTTTTCAAAATTATTCTAAGCCAAAGAAACTACTGTGTCGGTTGGCACCACTGTTGTATTGTGTGAATTGTTTTTCATTTCCATAAATTAGAGGACTGGAGGTACTCAGTGTACTCATCTAATTCATCATCTTGCATAACAGAAGGTCATATGACTTTTTTGATTTGGTTCCATTTGAATCACTCTACCTCATTTTGAAGTAGCATCTAAGCCTGATTTTAAGATTACCAGTGATGGACAATCAACTGAGACACTTAGCTTGCTTTCCAGTTAAATGTTTTCTCTTTTTTTTTTTTTTTCTTTTAGGAAAAATCTAATACCTGATTTCAATACACCTACCTTCTGCTTCCAGCCTCCAATCTTCACTTCTGTAAAGTACTTCTAGATTGAAGAACACATTATAAAAGGTTCCCCTCATGTGTATTAAGTATAGACATATTCTGAACAAATTACCATTTAAGTTTGCTATTTATAGATAAAACCCATAACATAATATAAATATAAAAGTGTTCTAATCCTTTAATTAGGTTTTGTAATTTTTCCATTTATGTGTTCCCATTTTTATTAAGAACCTCAAAAACTGTTCATGACAGAACTGAACAGACTCTTCAAAGGATCATGATATAATTGAAGTGGAAACGGACCCCAGATCTTCTGTCCAACTGGCTGTTCACAGCAGGATCAGCTTGGAGGCCAGTCCATGGTGCTCAGGGCTTTACCTGATCAGTCTTGAAAAACCCTGAAGGATGAAGACTGCACACTTGCCCTGGCAGCCTGCTGCAGTATTGGCTGTCCACATGGGGAAAATGTTTCTTTTATGTGGTGTGAACCCCCGCTACAAAACAACGCTGCCACTAAAAATACTAATTTCTAATGATGCCCATTGTCCCTTGTTCTTCTGTCAGTATCAACTTGCTAAATATCGCCCAAATCTATTAACAAAGATCATAGAATAGTTTGCGTTGAAAGGAAACTTTAAAGGATATCTAATTTAACTCCCATGACAATGAACAGCGACATTTTCAAGTAGACCAGGATGCTCAAAGCCCTGTTCAACCTGACCTTGATTTTTTCTAAGGACAGGGCATCTACCACCTCTCTAAGCAAACTGTTCCAGGTTTCACCACTCTCATTATAAATGAATTTCTTCCTTATATCCAATCTAAATCTACCCTCCTTTAGTTTAAAACCATTAACCCCTGTCCTATCACTCTACTAAAATGTCTGTCATCTTTCTTATAAGCACTCATAAGTATTGAAAGGTCACAATATGTTCTGGAGCCTTCTCTTCTCCAGGCTGAACAACTCTCTCAGCCTTTTTTTATGGCAGAGGTGTTCTATCACTCTGATCATTTTTGTGGCCTCCTCTGAACTTGCAGAGACTGAGAACAGGACCACTTCTGTCTTAAGGCTCCAGAACTGCACACAGTACTCCGGATAGAGTCTCACAAGATCAGAGTAGAGGGGCAGCATCACCTCCCTCAACCTGCTGGTCACATGCGTTTTGATGCAGCCCAGGATATGGTTTGTTTTCTGGGCTGTGGAGGCACACTTCTGGTTCATGTCCAGCTTTTCAACCACCAGTACCCCCAAGTCCTTGCACCCTAAGCAAAAGGCCTAGAAGAAGATGTATGTACGCTGTAGAAATACACTGTTCAACTTCCGTCAACTCTTTTGCCTGACTATAGCTCAAAGAAGATTATTCAGTCACCCCAAAACTTTCCCAGTTTTTCCTTTGCTCTTCTGGATGCATCATCCCAAAACTGTTATTTCCAAGATAAATATGGTCACCTGTGGCACTCTGCAAGGCCGATTTATGATGCAACAGTTTTGTGAAAAGCAAAACTGAACACAAAATATCCTGTGAGCATGGAGACTTTAAAGATTAAAACCAGATTTTTCTATATTATACTTAGCTTAACTGAGCTTTTACAGCATTACTTGAATTGAAATCTTTCATTAGCAAGAGGTGAGGACTTCAGAATCTAATAGCATGCTTTAATCTCTATTTGCTATTGATTTTTTTCATGCATCAAACAAAAAAATATTCATAGACTAAAGAATTTATAAAGGTTTTATTATTATTTTCCTCTGCAAAAAGTTAAGGATAAGATACAATAGTTCTCACTGTACAAGTGATTAAATAATAACAAGAAATAAGTTGCTATAGAAAGTTGGGGGTTTAAGCAGTGCAATCATTGCTTTTGCTCAAAGGTATTTAAAAGAAATTAATGGAAATTAAACCATCATTTATAATACAGCAGAAATAAAAGCATTCAAAGGAAAACTAGTTTTAACATTTTAAATGCTGATTTATATTTTAATTATATAATGCTTATTTACAATTATAATTATCCATGTGTTTCTAAGAAGAGTGACAATGCAACGGAAATGGGTTATATATATTCTCACATAAATGTCTGGTTTATAGCTTCCAAACCATAACCCCTCTGTGATTATGATGCATGATTTAAAAAATGCAGCATTAATTGATGAATGTACATCTATCTCCACACTCAGTAAGGCAGAATCTCTGAAAAGCTGTATTTTTAGGGACATGGCAGCTGTTTGCTTACATTGGTTTTCATTTTAAAAACTTGCATGTATTGCCAGACGCTTTTCATCTTGCCCCATATTGGCGTTTAGTGAAGTTGTTGCTGTTACATAATGACTGGATTTAACGCATTTTCTTCCCACAGAGTTTGGCAGTGTCTTTTGCAGCCTGCCCTTTCCTCTCCCCCCCCCCCCCCCCCCATTTGGGAGGGTAAGTGGGGTGAAGATGTCTCTTTTTTTTCAAGAAAAGATTCTTTATAAATACCGCTGTGACAAATCCATTTCACAGCACAGAAGTGACCAGCATGGTGCCAAACTCTGGCTGAGAACTGAAGGTCCAAACTAGCACTGTTCCAAAAGATCAATGGGACATACTTCTAACCAGCAAGAGTTTTAACTGGCTCTATACACCACTAAAGGAAAATAAAAGATCAAATGGTAGGTTCTAAGACTGAAATAAATGTGTGTTTGTTTCTGCCCTTGTGGCCCACTCTTTAAATACAGCTTAGGAAAAAAAATACATTAAGGGACAACAAAAGAAAATACAAGCAGCTGAGATCTGCATTCTTCTGATAAGCTGTACTCTGATTCAAAGCAAACTTGAAACAGCATAGGTAATTAAACTTATGGGGGGGAAGGGGAGAGAGGAGGAAATGCCAGGGGACAAGGTAGATATTCTCCCACTTGAATTGTTTCAAACAATACTGGATCTCTTTATTGAATTTATTTATTTATTTTTAAATTTTCAGCCCAGGCATAGATTAAGAGACAAATTAAGGAATTGGAGGCTAAGATTGTCTTAGAAAGAGAGATCTACTCACAACATTTGAATTTGAATGTTTTGGTCAGGATATGTATATATATTTTTTTATAAGTAATAAAATTCATTTAAAGAAATTATCTTTATTCTGAAGAAACATAACTGTTTGGATTTAGGTATTGACTAGCTACTGCTGCTGAAACCCTCTCTGGTATCATTCTTGTTCTTCTCAGATTGCTGGCATACAATAATATATTGACTGGCTTATACTAGGCAAATGTCTCATCACTTTCTTGGCAATATGTTTCTCAGATATCTCCTGCTGATTTTAAAATGAGAAGCCTATTTAAATTTCCCATAGATGTTACTGGAAGAAAACTTTGATGTCTTAAATATCTGAAAACTTTAACATCTGCTGTTTACTTGCATGCATCTTACATTAAGGAAGAAGAAAGTTTCACTTCAGAAGACAATCAGGCTGTTGAGGTTTCAAAGTCTTTTAAGTATAAAGAAATTGTCATTTTTAAAGTAAAATACAGCCACAACATGGCTTATTGAATAGATTTTTGGGGGGATTTGTGGGTTTGTTTGTTTGTTTAATTATTTGTAGGTTGGGGTTTTTTTGGTTTTTTTGTTTGATTGTTGTTTTTTTTTGTGGGTTTTTTGTTTTGTTTTGGTAGGTTGGTTGTTTTTTGGATGGGGGCAAGGGGTTGGTTGGGTTTTTTGAGGGTTTTTTTGCCAGCCTGGTCAGATCTTATCTCACTAGTAAATCCTGACAGAAAAGATTTTGTGTCATTTCATAATCAATTTTAAGGAAATAAGATGTTCTGTGATGAAAAAGCTTTTGCAAAGAAACTTCAGAAATATGTTTCAGTGTTTGATACTTCATATTTGAATACCTGTAACTGAGCCACAGAAAAGACCCAAAGCAAATATATTTTGGTTTGAAATCTTCCTTTCCCTGCTACCAGGAAAAAACATTCCTAATTTCCTTTCCCTTATAGAAGGCACACATTTTAAACCAAACAAAGTTCATAAAAGACTGAAAACTCTCTGGTATGTTTTAATCATCCCAGAGGCAAATTTATCAGGAAGAACATTTATGAAGTGGTTTAGCTAACAAAACAAGTGGCACAGCAAGAAGAGAATCTAGACCATCAGAATACTGTTGATGAAACCGATTAATAATTTAAAATAGGTAGTGCATATCCTAATTCATACTTTAAAAACTCTCAACCTTTTACATAAATAATTTTCCCTTTATCTTTTATTATTATTCCTCTTTGCCCTTCTAGTCAGCCCTGAAAATATCACAGAACAGATGACAATAGCTAGTATAAATTAAAGGTTTGGTTCTTTCTTTCCCTTCCTTCAAAGCAGGTACTTTTTGGGGAAGAATTTAGATCCCAGAACCATTTGCTACTTCTCAGTCTTTTCAACACAAGCATGTACATGTTCAAAGAAGCTTAACCTCTAAGTACAGCTGGAACATTTCTTTTAAATAGGGAGAGTCATATTTATATGGTTCTGAAACAGAGCTTGCTTCCTCTGCAGTCTTAAAATGTCCTTCATATTGCCTAGCAGAAAGCTTAATTTGGATTTTGAGAAGCAACAAAGAGTAGTTTTCCTTCTTAAGCTCTCACAGTGAAAAATCTTTCTTCCTATTTGGTGTTACATATCATCACCAGCTTCAGCTAGCATCTTAGACACATAAATAAAAAAGCTGTCACTTCCTCCAAAAAACATTTGTACGTAGTGGCAATACAATTTTCATGCCTGACAACATAATGAAACACTTCTGTGTGGAAGCTGCTAGAAATGTTATTTGTTTGACTCAAGTGACCAGCAGCAGAAGTTCAAGCTCTAAGGAGCTTATCAGGGATCTCCGTTATCTTCTGCCGCTATCTCTGGCGTAGAAGAGGATGAGATAAACAGTATTTATTTTGTAAAGAAGAACTATCCAGGCATGGTTTACCAGAGGCTCAATGCCACTTGATTTAACACGTTTACTGAAATGCTGCCCATCAAAAATAAACCTGGTTAAAGTGTGGCCTCTACTGTAGAAACGTTTAGAAGAGTTCCAGCTGCAAAGAGCTCATCGTGTGCATAAAGTGAAAAGTAAAACATTGAACGCATCTGGGCTGCTCCTTCCCATGACCAGTTGTTCCACACCAGCTTACACACCCTTCTGGAATTTTCCCTGAAAAGCGGATATGTGCATCACTTGGAGCTGGGGGCAGCAACTGCCCAGCACAGCTGTTTGCATAATGTTTTCCCAGTTGCAGTGTCTGACATGCATATGGGACCTGACCTATCATCAGCACAACATTGAGCTGAAATTTCCTAATAGATTGCCTTCAGGAAAGGGTTCATTCTTGATCCAAGAAAACCACTTCTCACGTTCAGTGGCAATGGAAGAGGGAAAAGGGAGAGATGAAATGCAGCTTCATCATCTTGTTTCAGTAGGATGAACAAAATGGCTCCCAGGAAGATAAGTGTCTCTCAAGATCTGGCAGGTTTGTTTTTGAGGGAGTGTTCCCAAATGCAAACTGTTAAGAGTACATACAGAGGCGAATACATTAGTTCTGAAGATATAAAAGAATACAACCAGAAAAATCTTACAAGGGACCTTCCATATATCAATGACAATGATAATAAAGACCTGTCTCAGATCAAGTATTTTGATTGCCAGAGAAGTGGTTATTAATGTGAAAAGAAATGTAAAGAGGTTTGCTAAAACTGCATCAGGCAGGAGTGGTAACAGGAAATAAGATGTATGTCTGCTCTAAAGCAAATGCAATAGAGATCTAGAAGATAGAGGGGGGAGGAGGGACAAAATAGAGTGATTTATTACCTAGTCAACTAAATTTAAATTTGCATTAATGTTAAATGCTTTTATGACTGTTCATGGGCACTGAAAACTGTAGTGAATGTCCCTAGACACAAAGAGCTAGAGTTAATTCATATATAAACTATTCAGATATTCTTACTGGAACTGACAAAAATTGGTGAGCTAAAGAAAAAGCACTTTGTGAGGTCAGTCAGAAATAACACAGATGAATCAGCAGCATAAGAGCTATCTAAAGTAAGAAAGAACTAAAAGAACAGAAAGACTCTAAAGAATGAGAAGGAAATAAGTGACCTGATAAAAAGTATCGTGTTTAAATTCAGGTGCTATTGTACTCTAAACCTTTTTTTTTCTTTATTTTTAGAGACACTATGCAAAACATATAGCAGAATACAATACTATGATTGGTACCATTATGTATTTAGATTACAATTCGCTTATGTCCAGCTATCCCAGGGTGGCACTCTTCAGACCCACCAGGAAGAAAATTACAAGTTATCTGACAATTCGAGCTGAAAAACTGCAAGAGCAACCCTAGCTCTGATTATCTGGTGTAATAGCCAGCTACCTTCTGCAGGTGAACAACTACTTTGTGCCTCAATGTTTTATCCCCAAGGTCCTTATCCAGGAAAGTTTAATGGAATTAAGTTCCCTGTCTTTCTTAGCAAACAGCTGTGACAGGAGCCTCTGCTGCCTGTCAGGTTTGGAGGCTTGACAGGTACACTGGAATTATGGAATAACACAGCTGTAGTAAAAAGCAATACAGAGCTGCTAAGCCTCAGACTTGTCTTTAACAAATTGTTTGGTTTTATTTTAAAGCAAACAAATATGACCCAACTACCACACAGCTTCCCCCAAACAAACACAGCATAACCAAACAAAAACTTAACTACCTTTAAATTCAGTCAGAAAAATTCCTGTGTACCCACATATACATCCACAAGTCTAGGCTGTATAACTAAGTCAAAGCTCAGGTTCATTGAATGTGCCAGCATTATTAACAATAAAGTCATTAAAGACTTCAGTAATTGGCTCTGCTTACATGTAATAAAACTGTACTAACTGAGATTTACGTATGAAAATCTGCTTTTTCACAACTTTATTGGAATTAAGGAGGGAAACATATTACTTCTATGAACATAATAATAACATGCACAATTAAAGTCCAATTAAAAAACTGGAAAACCTGAGGTTATCCTGGATGTTATGGGCCACTAATGAGAAGTCTTAAGAGCCACTGATAAAATTTTTACCTAGTATAAATAAGCCACTCGCACAGACACCACCCACCACACAAGCACAAAAAGCCCTTGCTGATATTCATGGCACTCATCAGGCTGGGCAGCAATACTGAAACCAGCAGTGATATAATTGCTCACAGACCATGTCGCGCAATTGGCGCTTGTCATTCCAAGATTGCCTGACACCTAATAATTGCTAATCGCACAGTACACTTCTCCCCATCTCGGGAAACATCTGACTCTTGTAAAGGTTGCTCCTTTCTAAGCCTTTTACAGATGGCTGAGGAGAACAGCTGATGTTTTATGCAGTGTGGCAGGGAGAAAGCCTGGCAGTGACAGACCTGCAGCTCCACAGAGCCTGGGCTTCTGCATCCCACTTTGTTAGTCACAATACTCATTTTGATGAAAAGCAGCTTATTAAAGCTGCTATCATCTGAGAAAGTGATGTGAATAGGAATAATGAAACTCCTCAGATAATTTGACTCTTTGTGAGCACTCTAACTCTTCAAAAGCCACCACCAGGCACTTCTGTATCTGAAACTAATCAATCTTCATAAATTAAAAAAAAACCACACAAAAATCCCACATCATGAGAGAAAACAGTCTATGAGAATGCTGGTGTTAGGCTACTGCTGTCTCCTTTTCAAGGACACTACTGATTCAAGACCCTGTTCAGCCTGGAAAATACCAAAAGAATTACATCATGCACTTACTTGGCAATTAATACAGTTCTCCAAACACTTCTCATGCAAAAAAGACAAGCTCTACTAATCAAGGAAAAAGAGAGAAATGCATTGGTGTATCTTTTTAAGTGCTGTCAAAAAAAATCATATATTAAAGGTATTAATAATATTTCAACTGGAGAGTCATTTTCAGCTGCAGTTTTTTGATTCAAAATGTTATTTAAACTTGAGAGCTTGTTTTGCTACGAACCAAGCAGAAATTATTCTACTAAAATATTTGTTCAGAAACAGCATTACATTCAAAGAGTGAAAGTATTCATCAAGCAACATTAATTCCCACCTATTTATAGTGATTATCAAATACAAGGAGTCAGATGGATACACTTCAGGGGGTTGGCTTTTTTAAACAAAGAAACCTTTGTCTCAATTCTAAATCCACATTTACTTCCTGGTGAAAATGTGGAATTGTGGCAACTTTACAAATAAATGAAGAACCATTCAGGAAGACAATTATGAGCAATATCAGAAGTTTGCAAAGATGTGAGTCCAGCGGAGTCAAGCATGGAAGTAGCCACATCGTGTGTGGATCCTCAGGCATCCTAGAAAAACCACTGGCTGAAAGTAAAAGGGTTCAGGCAAAGTAGGAAACAGTCTTGCAAATGGCAGCCCTTCAGGAAATGAGGGGTCATGGTGTAGACACAATTAGACGAAATGAAACTGTGCTTCTCATCCACCTTTCATGTGTTTTGTAACAATGTGACTCAGTGTATGTATGGTCACACTAATGCTGTGGAAAGAAGTTCATTGCACAGTCTACTATTCCATGCTAAATAGCATCTTTTCTCTGTGTAATCTTTTGTGTGGCTTTCCTAAAGACATGCACAGTAATGTACTAATGACTTCTAGGTTACATATTCTGCTGTATTAAACATAACAAGCACAAAATAGAGTATGTTTCTATGTATATTTTTTTAGCTGTGGTATCAACCGGCTGTGAATTAAGTCACTGAAGCACAGCCAGCCCAGAAAGACTGATACATGCAAGTAATTTCCACTGGACAATGTACAAGTTTTGGCCCTTGTACACTTTGCACTAGGGTATAACATACTGAAGTCACTAAAGATTGAAGCTGAAGACAAAGGTAAACCTAGTTGTGCTTTCATTAGGTATTTGGAAAAAAATCTTCACTGTGAGGATGATGAGACACTGGCACAGGTTGCCCAGAGAAGCTGTGGCTTCCCCATCCCTGGCAGTGTTCAAGGCCAGGTTGGATGAGACTTGGAGCAACCTGGTCTAGTGGAAAGTGTTCCTGCCCATGGCAAGCGGCTGGAACTGGATGACATTTAAGGCCCCTTCCAACCTAAACCATTCTGTGATTCGTGGCCATGTTTTTGACATGCACTCATGTTAATAGGGGCAATTATTGAACCTTTTGTTATACTGTTATTTAAAACAAGTTTAACCCCCCCAAACCAGCCGAAAACCAAACCCTTTATTCTAATTACTTTAGGACCTTCAGGACCTATACCAAGCATTTAGTAAGCAATAACAAATTACTGAAGCATTTTAAATACTTTAGTGCTTTAAGTAATGGTATTTATGTCCACAAAAAAAGAGCTAGCGGATTAAAAGGATGTGTTTAGTTGTATTTGCAGTTGTGAACATATATTGGTTTTAATGATCAAAATTAAGCAGACTCGTTATCAGAGTACAGTTGTGAACTCAAATAGTTAGATTTTTCCCCTTCTCCCAAGGAGGAACTACTGAAAATAGCTGAAAAAAATGGTACAAGGGTTTCACAGATCATAGAAGAAAAAGGGTATTTTATTTGAATCAAACAACTATAAATAATTTGCATGCATAAACCGGTTAACACCACCTTCTGATGCTCACAACTTTCTGTCTGAGCTACAGTTCAACAGTTAAAAACATTTTCATCCTTTTGCTACAGACACCACCTTCAAATGTGAAAAATTTTGGAAACATGCAACTACGTTAATAAAAACACCTCCCACCCTCCTTTTCAATTACAGACATTCCGTAAACAAACATATTGGGGTTGGGGTTGCAGTTGCTTGTTTGTGGTGGGGAAAGTACTACCTTTTAGAGTTGAAACTGGTTATTGATACTTTGCAGCAGAGCTATATAAACTCCTTTGCCAACAGACATAAGGGATAGGGAGACTCTATAATGCAGGGGAACAGGAATAACCTGTGAGGAAATGGAAAAGACACCATCAGCTACTACTTGTGGGTGTTGACCTCTTTGTGACACAAGACTATGGTCCCAGTGGGGAATCTCTGAGCATCAATATCTAAAGCAGCTGATGAGGTAAACACAAGAGAGATCAGTGTCAGCATTCACTGTGTAGCCCTGAGTTTTGTGAACATATATAACAGGTTTGCTGCATTTCTTTAAACACAGCAACCTGACCTTGTGATACCATGTTGAACAAAATATGCCCAAGGGCAGCATGCTTCGGTGAGGCTCTGACTGGGCCATGACTACAACACAGGAATGCTCACACATGTTTGGAGAATGACTGGAGGCAAAGAAGTTTCAGAGAGAATGAGTGTCCTGGGTTTAGCAGTGGCAGTCATTTTTTCTCTTTCTTGGTAGCTGGTGCAGTGCTGTGTTTTGACTTTCAGCTGGGAACACAGCTGAAAAACAATGATGTTTTGGTTTGGCCAAGGACTTTGTGGGCCTCATGCTCTGCCAGGGAGGAGGGGAGCCAGGAGGAAGCAGAGACAGGACACCTGACCCAAACTGACCAAAGAGGTATTCCATACCACAGCATGTCATGCCCAGGATGTAACTGGGAGTTACCGGGAAGGGCAGGTGGACTGCAGGGTTGGAGGAGGTATGGGTCGGTGCTTGGTCGGGATGGGGGGAGCAAGTTATCGGTCGCCTGGTGATGGGGTGTTGTATTCTCTTCCCTTGTTATTTCCTTTATCATTACTATTGGTGGTAGCAGTAGTGATTTGTGTTATACCTTAGTTACTAAACTGTTCTTATCTCAACCCGTGGGAGTTGCATTCTTTTTGATTCTCCTCTCCATCCCTCCGAGAGTAGGGGGAGGGCAGAGGGGGGGGGGGGGGGGAAGTGGGTAACAAGCTGTCTGGGTGGGTTTAAACCACGACAATGAGGGAGCTGTGCAAGTATCCTGCTTATGTAAGGACCTCCTGAGACCTTAGAAAGTTGACATTCTTAAACCTTCCCTTGTTCAAGGAACACTGCGCTCCTCCACCCAATCACCAGCTTGCGCACGGTTTCGTGGTTTTAGAGCATAGCTGTAGAACTCCACCCCATTTTGGGCCTCTATGCTACTGCCTTGTCATGAAACGAAGGGAAAGTCTTCCCTTATACATAAAGGTGTTCATGGACAAATAGAAGGCAAGTAGGAAATCTGAACATTATCGAAAACCAAAAAGATAGCAGTACTATTAAAGCATGTATTAAAAACCATGCACCCCTATTTATAACACATGGACATACAGAAAAGTTCTTTTGGTTTGTGGTTAAAGTTTTCCAGGTTAAAGGAGTACAAAATTTTTAACTATTTTTTTTTTTTTATTATTATTTCTATGTGTTCTTAATAAATTAATTTTATTAGTGAAAATGGTATTTTCTGAGAAAGTTGTTCTTAATGAATGAATATTTAGGGATTTGTGAGCCAGTTTGAAGCAGCTCCCGTGTCTCCAGACAGCCTCTATCTTATGCATACATTCACTGTAGGGACACATTTGTGTGATACTCTCTCTCAGTGAAGGCACGCTTCAGCAAGTCTTGTTTTTAATGTTGTGTCATTAATAATTCCATCCCGATCTGCTTTAAACTGCATGAACTGGACAATTTTTCCCCAGGATACCTGGTCAGCTGTGTAAACGAGTGTCACGTAGCAGCAAGCTAGCCAAGTTTCTCATGGAACACCACACACCAGGAAAAGCTAGTCCCTGTCAGGTTAACTGATTTGTAAGTATGGATCATGACACAAGTAAAATAATGAAAAATGAACCTTTCCAAGATGCTTTTTCTTTTTTCTTTTTTCTTTATCATGCTTATAAATAACTGAAGCAGATTTACTTTGCAAGGCTTTGGTAGCAGGGAGGTGTGACTGTAGGGTGACCTCTTCAATAATAAACCAGGAGCTATTCGTGAGTTGGACAGAGCCAGGGCCAACTAGCTCCAAAACAGACCCACAGTGCTGAAAGCCACTGCTACAATCTATATAAGAGTGTCCTACTCTTGGAAGATCTTCCAAGGCTAGATGGGGTCCATGTGCCTGGGTTTGAAGGTAGGAGTTTTCCTTCTCCTATGAGGAAGGCCTGACTTCACTAACGAAGATTCAGGAAGGTGGGGCCAGATCTGCGCAAGCTGAATCTAACCTAAAAAATCCACTGCGCAGGCTGGAAGGGCTTACTCTCCCTTGTCTGTATGGACAGGAAAGGTTTGGAACAGTAGCTGACAAGGCGCATGGGTAGCTGCAGATCCAACCTTGCATGAGGACAGACCAGCGCATGGGACACTCAAGATTGCTCAGGAGGTGACACTCCTGGTCAGACACTTCCTGATTGCCTAAGCACCCTTTTTTTTCCAACCAGATTTGCATATCCCACATATCCTTGGTCACCATGCTTGTTAGTAAGTGTGGTTATAGCCTTCCACAAATCTTTGCTCACGAAACCAGCCATCAATCTATATGATAAAGGGTAAAAGAAGGTGCAGCTGCTGTGAGAGAGGGGAGTGAGTAAAATGTGATCAGAACAGTTCTGCAGACACCAAGCAGGAGAAGCACCACAGCAGAGTCCATGGTGGAGCAGAAATCCACCTGCAGCAATGGGGAGGACCCCAAGCTGGAGCAGGGCTTGTCCTGAAGGCAGCTGCAGCCTATGGAAAACCCATGTAGGAACAGGCTCCTGCAGGAGCTGAAGACCATGGAGAGCAGCCACAAATTCTGAGGTTAACTACTACTTGTTTTCTTTCTCTTCTAAATAACAAGCCAGGTCTCTCTCTCTCCTGTGTACACATACATAATTTACTCATAAAAGTTCTGGGCAGAAAATGGGAAATGCACATCCCACACCAGCTTTCAAAGTCACACCTGTATCCAGCCATGTTATCGAGACGTATCTTCTTTCTCTCTCCGATAAACTAGTCACATTAATGGCTTTATTAGCAGCCTTCACAGGAATGACAAGAGGCTGTAAGACCCATGCAGATCGAGTTCTCTGAAGAGCTTATTTCAGAATTTTTACCAAACATTTATCAAAGAATAAAAAAAACATATTATTAGGGAACAGCTCTTCTCTTCCTCTGACCCCATCTTGCTAATTTTAACCAGTTCTTTTGAGCTCTACGAGACACTAAACTACCAAACCTTATTTCTCTGTTTCTTCCTTCTCTAAAGATAAAAAACCTAACCTAACCCAACCCAACAAAAAAAAGAAAAAAAAACCTCATCAAATTTCAGTGTATATTTTTAAGCAGCAGTAATATTTAAAACCTTTTTGTAAAGAAGAAAAAATTAAAACCCTCTCTATTGCTTTTCATTTCTGTTATAATTTGTTTTGTGAAATGTTGCATTTTCCAGCACTTCACTGAGAAAATTAAGTTATCACTGTTGGAAAATAAGGACATAAGGAACTTACTGAAGTGTGATAAACTAGTTTTTCAGTATCTGTGAAATTCAAGGACATACATACGTATCAGAAGAACAGGAACACTTTGTGTCCACAAGGTTTTCTGAATCTTGCTTAATAAAATAAAACCAGCTGTTTATTTATTAGGTTCTATACTTTTATTAGTTATATTTCTATAATACTATTTATGCTACTCAAATATTTGAATTTGGTTAACTGCAATACATTAGAGGAAAAAACAGCTTGAGTTGGAAAAAAATATTTCCTAAAATTATTTCAAACTTCTTCAGTTTTCCTCCTTACCTGTTTTCATGCACACATCAAAGATGAGTATTCCCCAATGAAACTGAAGGTGGAAAGAAGTTGTTATACAATAAAGCAAGCTAAAATACAATTAAATGCAAAAGATTATCTAAGCCAAGCAGGTATCTTTCTGAAACAGAAATCCGGGTAAGCTTATTATGGAGCAAAACAATCAAGAGGATGAAAATTCACACTTTTTTAAAAGGCTGCAAAGAAAAGAAGAAAATCTAAAATAATTTGTAGACATCATTGTCTATCAGTCCAATGGGTGAAAAGGCCTTGTATGGAAATTGAGGCATTATGGAAGAATTCCTGCTTTGAGGAATTCACTAGCAAACTGTGACTTCTCATACAAAGCAGCTTTAAGAGCATTTGGATAAATAGCTATTTGACAGAATGTTAGTGGCAAATAAACACTCTTTGTCTTCTCATGAGTGTTTCCAGAGATAAAGTGTCCAAAAAGAAGATGACAGAACAAACTAAAAAAAAATGAATAATATCTTTAGGACAAGGTAAAATTTACACGGATCCTAAGCTGAAATACAGTGTTAAATTTTTCACAAAATGCCCTTCTTCATAATTTGCTCTACTAATTACAGCAACTGCAGTTTATAGTGTAAGGTATTTTTAATATGAAGAAGATAATTTTGTTTCCCCTTTGCAGCCTGTGAGGCCCATTTGACATGACATATAGGGCATCTGCAGGTTCCAATGCTTTAATAAGAAAATGCATATAACATATTGTTGTTAGTATTTATGCTGCTTCTTTTAAAAAAGCAATTTTTTATTCCTTCTGTGAAATATTTCATGAGAGACTTACAGGAACAAGACCAGATCAGACTTAGTGATCAATGTATTATACAGTATTGGATTCTACCTTTCTATTTACATACTTGTCCATAAAAAATGACTCATTGTAATTCCCTTTTTCTAGAAGTACATCCTCAAAAACATACAATCTCTTTCTAATGGAAATCAGAACTACAATTAGATCTAATAAAAAAATGCACTAGAAGAATGTTTTTTCTGAAAAAAGATGCTGGCACAGTATAATTAAAAAAAAAATCAAAAGGACACGTCAATTCTCTTGACAATTTTAATGCAAAACTGCGAAGGCTAGCTGGTCTGCCTGCCTTCATGGCTTGTGCTGCCAGAGTTTGTCTTGTCCAGCTGCCCCTAAAGGTCTCCCCATTTCTGCAACAAGACACAATTCCTGGAAATAAACTTTACCTCTGAAGGATGCACCCCTGTCTTGGTTTAAGCATAACCAGTAAATCAGAACCACGCAGCTGTTAGCTCATTCCCCCACTTCCTTGCCTCACTCCCACAGAGATGGGGAGGAGAATTGAAAGGATGAACTCCTATGGGTTGAGATAAGAACAGTCACAGAATCATGGAATCACAGTATAGTTAGGGTTGGAAAGGACCTTAAGTTCATCAAGTTCCAAACCCCCTGCCATGGGCAGGGACACCTCGCTCTAAACCATATCACCCAAGGTCTCTTCCAACCTGGCTTTGAACACTGTAACTAAGGTATAACACAAATCATTACTGCTACCACCAGTAACAATAATGATAAGGAAAATAACAAGGGAAGAGAATACAACCACTCACCACTCACCGACCGATACCCAGCCTGACCAAGCAGTGATCTCACCCTTCTGGGTAACTGCCACCAACTCTACATCCTGAGCATGACGTGCTGTGATGTGGAATACCTCGTTGGCTAGTTTGGATCAGGTGTCCTGTCTCTACTTCCTCCCAGCTTCCCCTTCTCCCTGGGCAGAGCATGAAACTCACAAAGTCCTTGGTCAGACTAAACATGACTTAGCAACAACTAAAACCATTGGTGTTAGCAGCGCTGTTCCCAGGCTGAAAGTCAAAACCACAGCACTGCACCAGCTACTAAGAAGGAGAAAAATGACTGCTGCTGCTGAGCCCGGGACACCAGTTGGTAACTGGACAGTCTGCAGTTCCATTTGATCAGATACATAAAGAAATGCATGTATTTATACACATACACATATACACACAAATCTCTCTAGTCTTTTGAAATAAATTTTAACTTGGGGAGTTAAAGAAATGCCACATTTAAGGATAACAATTTTTAAAATACAAATTAGTAAAACAGTTTTCTAAGATAATCTATTGATAGATTATATTTTAAGATATTAACCTGGAAAATGGGATCAAGTTGTCATCTCTCCTAATTCCAGTTCAAAGCCGATTTTCCTAACCTGGCATAACTCTCACACTTTCTATGGCACAGGAATATATTAATCTCTGAATTGTTTCTTAAAAATTAAATACTAGTGCCACTAGTCTTTCCCCTCATGTACCTTCAGTGTTACATCTGAAGTAAACAGGTTAGATCTACCAGCCCATGTACAGATGATAAAATAGCCAAAGAAAACCACATTTTGAAAGTGAACAGCTTAAAAATAAATTTGACACATACCTCGTTAACACTTTAAGGTTTCAGCAGTTATAAACCTGCTCAAGAAAAGGATCATTAGACCTGTAGGTACTACGAATAATCTGGAGCCTAAGTACGGACCTACTGTGTGCTAGTAAAGCCTGAATGTTCATTGTAGACAACTGTGGTGGGCAATGTGACTGGAAATCAAGCACCTTGCAAGAAAAAAATGAGATAAGTTTTTTGATTCATTATCATGGTATGTAGACTCAACCAGCATATATGACTGTCTAAATAGAAAAATGATTTTTTTTAATTGTAAAATCATATTAAAATATATATTATATGAATGGCATAGAGAATAAATATGTCAAAGCATTCACCAGAAGACTTGTGTTTACCCCCTCCTTATATAAAGCTGTTTACTTTCCAGGTAAGTGATACAGTGCCTAATCTAACAAAAGAAATCTCCTCATGACATGAGTGTGCTAGCAACCAGACTGCCTTGTAAAGGAGGAAAGGAGTCTGGGAGTAAAATCCTCAAATTCCCTGGACTCAGGAGCCTTCAAAGGGAAGACTAACTATAAAACCTAACACATGCTACCATAAAAGCAAGATGGAAAAAAGTGAGAAGCTCTAATGCTTTAAATCCATCTGAGGATTCACTCTTAGTGGTGCCTTTGAAAGCTGTCATTGACAGAAGCTTTTGAAAGAAGTTACTTTAATGAGCATCTCAGAAGAAGCTGTATTTAAAATGGGCCATATTGCCTGTGATGGTAATATTGCTAACATGCAAATAGTCAAAAAACTTCCAGAATCACTATGTAACTTTATTTTTTTTTTTCACCTCTTGAGGAAAGCAGTGATAAAACTAAATGAAAATGACCCTCCAAAACCTATGGAAACTAGGTGTTAAAGCTTACTGTTTCATATCTGTCCTCTGCTTTAGCAATCAACAACAACAACAAAAAAAATTAATCAAAGGCAGGATAAAAAATTACAGTCAAACATAATCCCTTCCTCTTTCCACCCCCAAGAGATCTTACCAGAACGGAACAAATTCTCTCTCTTTTGCTTCAGAGCACCTGGTTCCCACTTGCTAGCTAAAGGTAATTAGCCTTTAATTATCACCAGTTACATTTTCACCTGCAAATCACTGGAAAGTCAGGCTTGCCCAATTAGCATATTCATCTCCCACCTGCAGGCTGTGGGGAAACATTTCTGCACTTCAACTGAAGGATTAACCTTTCATTTGCCAGTGTCTTAGCTGCATTCTCAACTGAACCTACAAAATGAAACTCATTCATGTGTTTACAGATTCTGAGATCAAATCATCTGGTTTACTACAAACTGATGTTAAGGGCTTCTTATAGAATCATAGAATAGTTAGGGTTGGAAAGGACCTTAAGATCATCTAGTTCCAACCCGCCCTGCCATGGGCAGGGACATCTCACACTAAAGGATCTCACCCAAGGCTCTGTCTAACCTGGCCTTGAACACAGCCAGGGGTGGAGCATTCTTCCTTCTATGTGGTTAACCATGGGAAAAACCTTATCTATTTTCACACTAACACACAATAAATAAAAAGAAACAAAACCCTCAAACTGTCCATTTCTTTCATTTTTGTCTCAGCAGTTTAAGTGAACTGGAGATTTCTTGACACTGTTGATCTATCAATGAAAATCCAAAGCATGAAGTTTTCATGAATCCTCCTAGAACTTTTGGCAATACAGGCAATGATCTCAAAGGCAGATGGTTTGATTGTCATTACCAAATATGTACAATTCAGCTGACCTTCCAGAACTCTATTTTCAGCTTTTGCGACCTTATTATAAAATTTGCTCTCCAGCTTAATTTTTGCTTTTGCTGCTATTTTCATAAACACAACATTATTTTTTGCACTTATACAGATTTGATGATGAAAATGTTTGCTGGCTAGGGATTTACCTGTGCAAACACATGCCTCTGCAGGTGGCACATTCTAGTGCCTACAAAAAGACTAGTAATGTGTGTAAACATGTCACTAAAATGCACATTTTCAGGGGGAAGGCAAAGAACTATTAATCATTACAGACCAGGACACTGTGGCCAATGCCTGTAATAATATATGCACATCTGAAATATAAATAACATACACTAAGCTAATGTTTAAAAGTCCTAGCTTAGGAATTTTGTTTGGGTTTTTTTTAATTTTAAAAAATAAATTGAATGCTTGTCCTGGGTTTAGCAGTGGCAGTCATTTTTCTCTTTCTTAGTAGCTGGTGCAGTGCTGTGTTTTGACTTTCAGCTGGGAACAGAGCTGAAAAACAATGATGTTTTGGTTTGGCCAAGGACTTTGTGGGCCTCATGCTCTGCCAGGGAGGAGGGGAGCCAGGAGGAAGCAGAGACAGGACACCTGACCCAAACTGACCAAAGAGGTATTAGATACCACAGCACGTCATGCCCAGGAGGTAACTGGGAGTTAGCCGGAAGGGCTAGAGTGGACTGCAGGGTTGGAGGAGGTATGGGTCGGTGCTTGGTCGGGCTGGGGGGGCGAGTTATCGGTCACCTGGTGATGGGGTGTTTTATTCTCTTCCCTTGTTATTTCCTTTATCATTACTATTATTGGTGGCAGCAGTAGTGATTTGTGTTATACCTTAGTTACTAAACTGTTCTTATCTCAACCCGTGGGAGTTGCATTCTTTCCGATTCTCCTCTCCGTCCCTCCAGGAGTAGGGGGAGGGCAAGAAAGGGGGGGGAGTGGGTAACAAGCTGTCTGGGTGGGTTTAAACCACAACAATGCTCTTCACATAAAAGGAAAGAAACCATAACGTAATCACAGATGCAAACAATCTATTGTTTAAATTAAACAAAAAGGAATGGAGAAAATCCTTTATCCCTAAATTCAAGAACCATACTTATTTTGCAGGGACAAACCCCCAAAAATAAAAGAAATCCTCCCAAACACAATAGGTAAACAGAATTACTATGGTCAACCTAACACAATAAATTTGTGTTAAAGTAAAACATTTACTTTTTGAGTATTTTTATTTCTCATGCACTATAATGTATCTTTATGGCCCAACTTTGATTGAAATAAGACTGTTGAGAAATTATGCATAAAATATGCATAGAATTATTTATAAAATATGTTCCATCAGTTGATATAGAATACTATTATATTATGTATAAAAAGATCAATATACAATACTATTAATTTTATTTATGAAAAGACATTGATATGGAGTCAAAATATAAATTACAATTCTAATATAAAGTATAATGATGCTGTTCTTTCTTTAATATGAAAGTAGTTCTTTTCTTTCTGTCACAAACAAAGCCTTAGGTGGTGAAAAGGTGTTAATGATAAAAATGACAACTCATCATGACTAATATATTTCATCTCATTTTTAAAATGAGATGATACTTATTTTTTTCTAATCTGAAAACAGTATTAAAGAATCACAGAATGATCAGGGGGATTGGAACTAGATGATCTTAAGGTTCTTTCCAACCATAACTATTCTATGATTAGGATTGGAAAGGACCTTAAGATCACCTAGCTCCAATGCCCCTATTGTATTCTGTACCTTACCTTTCCACAGATACAAAAAGGTTGACTACATTTCTCTTTTCTGCTAAACTGTTAGAGGCCAGAATAAAAAACAGTGCAAGTACTCATGTAACTTTTCACCCTGTTAGACTTATTTTTTCTTTTTTTTGCCAGTTTACTTCCAATACATGAAATTGGATTTCTGAAGCCTTTGAAAGGTATTTAACACACATGGTTTTGATTTCTTCTGAATTAAATTTCTTTTTTGGTTTCAATAAGTGATTCCATCTTCAACTCAAAAAATGCTCTTCACAGAGTTCAATCAAAACTAATTGAAAAAAAGAGGTCTCCTGTGGGAAATTAAGAAGACAGTATTTTCCAATGAAGACAATTTAATCAAATATTCTGAGTTATGTTAAGCATTCCTTTCTGCCTTGCTGTATACTGATAGACATGAACATTCTGCCAACATAGTGATTTTGTGAGTAGTGTGGAATATGTGTGAAATTAAAAGTTTAGAGAGGCAAAATATCTACATACACTGCAGTGGTGGAGCCATTTTTTTCCATGGATAATAAGCTTAAATTGACTTTTGAAAAGATCATACTTTATACCAGAAACGGTTTTGGGTTGAAACACTTTAGACCAATGACCATATTTTTCTCCAAATGGAGGTGAGGAAATGATACAAGGATGATAATACTATAGTAAAGGACTGAAGTTAATGTTAGAAAGATACTTCATCATGCTGCCAGACAAGTGAGGTCTGCTAGAACAGTCACCTGCGTATTTTGTAGATATCATAAATTAGAAACTATAATTTATAACAGGTTATTTCTATTATAATACTTGCAGAAATACATGCAGCCTAGACCGAGCATTACTGATGGAGGCATTAAATAACCTTAAAGTTATTTGTCTCAATCATATAAAACCCAAAAAAGGCAAGAAAAACCCAACAAACCACTAAAACCCAAACCAAAACAAAGAAAACAAAACAAAATAAAACCCCAAAAACCCAACCAAACAAAAAAGCCCCAACAAAACCCTAAAACAGATGTCAAGATCATACACTAAATAGGAAAGTGACTGATGGTCTGAAACATTATTTTCAATAATTCTAGAAAGAAAATACTAATTATGCTATCAAATAGTATAAAAAAGAATGAAGGTCCTAGAAAAACGCTTATTGAAAATTAAAGAGAAAACACTATATATTTTATAGAAAACTGTGATTCAGATATTCAGAAGAGGGAACTATTTTTTTAAGTTCTTAGGATTTTTTTTTTTTTAGTAAGCCTACATCAAGCCATATGAAATTTATGAAGATCTATATGTCAAGGCCAAAAGTAATTTTATATTCAATATAGCTATAATCCAAACAGATTAAATTTCTACAGTAGAAAATTCTAAACATTCATAAATCTCTCGTAGTCTACCATCAGAAAATAACTATTTATATAATCCAGCAAATTCTTCAGTTTCATACTATTGTTTCGCTTATTCCTCCTCCTTTACACTATCCACTTTGAATTTCAGTATTGCTCTTTAGGATTTCCACACATATATCCACTATATACTGCTACCATCCAGAAAATAGCAACAACAACATATTTTTTAGGTTACATTGCAGTGACATAGAAAAGAAGGTTATGTCTGAAAGTATAAATTTACAATATATGATTCGTTGTTACATAGATTTGCCATATATACTTACAGCAAGCAGATTATATTTGTAGGAGAGCCATCATACATGCCATTAAGTTTCTTCAAAGAGAAATATGACAGAGTTCCTTTTCTTACATGGATGTCACAGTAAATACATGATATTCAAAGCACGTTTTCTATACCAAGACTGAGCATAATTATAATTCAATATATTTGGCTGGAAACCAAAACAGCTACCCCTACCAAAAGCAAAGGCACTGAAAGCATTTGCTTTGACTTAAATGATTGCAAAATTTCAGTGCATAAGACAATACATCAATTTCTTGACACTCCCTTCAAATTGGCTTTTAATATACAAACCCAAAGAAACTAATTTATCTTGTCTCTTCTTTAACAATCCCTTTTTAATTTACTAACTCTAAGGTTTCATTAAAATATTCTGCATGAAATAAAATCTTTCCTACCTAGCAAAGAATCCACCTACCTAGCAAAGAATCCACAGTGTTTTAGTGCAACTTCTACTTGCAGATATTTAGAGCTAAGAAATCTGAAGTCCATGTTTTCAGTTACTTTATTTCACTTGACTTTATTTAAAGCATGTAAACATTAATTAAATTTTACTTACATGTTTTAAGTATGCATTTAGCACCTTATATTGACATTCGAATAAAAAGCTGGTTTGAATGTTTTTTGTGAATTTCATTGTTAATCAACCTTAGTAATCCTTGACTTTTCCAAGTCATCAAATTTCCACATGTATAACTTACTGTTTTGATATTTATAAAGTTGCATTTTGAGCATTTACAATTCCATAAGTAATCAGTAATACAGTGTGAGCACTTTGCAGACCAAAAAGCCATATGATGGAACAGTAGTTTTGATACTGATACCAGGGGAAAAAAAAAAAAAAAAAAAGAGGGGAGGGAGAAACATAAATATTTAGAAATATTTTCTTGGAGTGGTTAGGTAAGTGAAGAGGTAATCACTTCTTACCACATTCAGTAGTATTTTTCTTACATGTGACACACAAGGTTTTAAAAAAATAATAGTTTACATAAGCAGCAGTTACACAAATTATAAAAACAGAAAAAAAAAACCTATTTTCTACTTCCCTTCCTTTATTGTATAATAAGTACAAAGCTAAGTATATGCTTGTCTTTCTCCAGAGAACATTATGTTTTTGGCACAAGATTTTACTCTGTAGAAATGGGAAAAAATTTAGCTGTCAGAATTTTAGAAGACCAGTTTCTTGCAAGAATAAAGGGCTTTGGATTTTTTTATGGCATTACATTCTTCAGTACTAAAACTTCATAGACAAACAGCATTTATTTTTGGAGTCATGAACATAAAAATGAAAAAGCTTTCATATTCTAAAAATCAATAACTGTCTTGTTTTTATTTCTATAAGACACAAATTTATTAAGCACTCTGAAAGTAGTTACAATACTGGATGCATATAGTTTGTTGAATATAGAAGTGTGGGTTGGAAATGAAAACTTGTGCTCTGATCAACAGCAGCACACATCAGCGTTGGGCTTTGTCCAGCCACGTCATTAAAATCTTCAGGGAGGAGACACCACAACTCCTCCAGGTAATCCCCTCCTGTGCAGTACTATCCCCTGAATGAACAGAATAGAACAGAACAGAATATTCTTGCTGCTTCTTCCTTCATAGGAGGTACACCTTTCTTCTGGACCCTACACAAATTTTTCATGTTCTTCCTGAACTGAGCCCCAGTATTTGAGTTCCAAGCTAAGCCTCAGTGCTTAGTATAAAGAGGAGGTTTTTGTTTGTTTTTTTTTATGATCTCCTGGTCATGAATCTCCTAATTGTAGGTACCTATCCTGGGTTCAGCAGTAGCAGTCATTTTTCTCTTTCTTGGTAACGGGTGCAGTGCTGTGTTTTGACTTTCGGGCTGGGAACAGAGCTGATAAAAATGATGTTTTGGTTTGGCCAAGGACTTTGTGGGCCTCATGCTCTGCCAGGGAGGAGGGGAGCCAGGAGGAAGCAGAGGCAGGACACCTGACCCAAACTGACCAAAGAGGTATTCCATACCACAGCACGTCATGCCCAGGAGGTAACTGGGAGTTAGCCGGAAGGGCAGGTGGACTGCAGGGTTGGAGGAGGTATGGGTCGGTGCTTGGTCGGACTGGGAGGGCCGAGTTATCGGTCACCTGGTGATGGGGCGTTGTATTCTCTTCCCTTGTTATTTCCTTTATCATTACTAATATTGGTGGCAGCAGTAGTGGTTTGTGTTATACCTTAGTTACTAAACTGTTCTTATCTCAACCCGTGGGAGTTGCATTCTTTTTTATTCTCCTCCCCATCCCTCCAGGAGTAGGGGGAGGGCAAGAAAGGGGGGGGGGAGTGGCAAACAAGCTGTCTGGGTGGGGTTAAACCACGACAGTACCTCACCTTTTTTTGATGAAGTGAGAACCTCATATTAGCTCATCTTCAATGTAACATTCATCCCCCAGACCCTTATCAGCAACCTCCAACTTAACCAGTCTGGTCCCAGCCTATATGAATGCATGGTGTTACTCTAATAACATTCAAGAAATTCTCAAGTGCACCAGTTAACCAATAAACAAAACAATACACAGAATTCCATATTACACTGTAGTGTATACTGCAGGACTACAATGACAATTCTTTTACTTTGCCTGTCCTGGAACCTCAATACAATAGTGATATTCTCCTGGAAAAAAGAAACAAACAAACAAAACCCAAAACCAATAGCAAAAAACCAACCAAACAAACAAACCAAAGCAAACAAAAAACAAAACCCACAAAACCCAGTAACAACAAACCCATAGCATCCTCCTTGCAAGCACAGTACATAGAGTTCATATCATTCATCCTAAATTAGCCTATTTAGGATTAAGGAAAAGATGCTGTCATGGCACAAGTTTTGAAAATAGCTTCTTACTTTCTTAACCTAAAAGAACTTAACATTCATGACTTCCATTGAGCTCTGGTTTGGACTTTATCTACATCACAAATTTTTGAAACAAGACTCTTCAAACACCATTTAAGACAGTCAGAAGCCAGTGTACATCACAGAGTTGCCATGCTGTATTCCCACATGTATGCCATTCACACATTCTGTGACAGTTTGCATTTCTGAACAAAGTGCCCCATGAAGTCTGCTGTATGAAATTTGCACAGACCTTGAAAATTGCCTGGATAAAACTAGCTATGAGTACAAATGAAGTATTTTTTTCCAAAGAAGGCATAGAATACTGCTTTCAGGATCTATTTGATCATCTAAAAGCAAGAACACATTGATTTATGTGAAACACAATATTATACACTTGGATAAGAATCTGTCAATGTGTCTCAAACAAGGAGCATCTAAAACCCGAGCTTCAGCTACTGTCTATTTTCACAGCTACTGATATCTTACTTAGAATGGAGATGTAACTGAAACAAAAAGTTATGACTGACACACTTTTGCACTGGAATGAGCACATGAATTCAAACAAGATACACCTATATGTTGGAAATTACTGTATTTTAGCAAAATAATGTAAGAATACAAACCTAAACACCCACATAAGGTGGAGGAATACAGAAAAATACTTGACGCTGTGTCGAAGTACACATCCTCTGATGGCGTAAATGCTGTAATGAGCAAAGTATACAATAGTACATAATGAAAACTTTCACAGGCAATGTAATAATAGGAAAGTAATACAAATGTTAGCAGGGTGGTGTTACTATTTCCTTTGGTTACTATGACAACAGATACGTTGAATATAGAAGTCTGGGTTGAAAATGAAAACTTGAACCAAGAGTGTTTTCTGCAGTCCTTTTTGTTTTATTATCATTGGAGGAAGTAGCTGTAAATTCATAATGGAATATATTACTAATTAAGGCAGGATGATAATACTCCTGAAAAGCATCTATTGTATAACCTTAGTATCTTTTTGTTCAGTAGAGAAAGGAATGACACCAGATCCTCGGAGCTGATGGATATGAAACTGCAAATATTGCCACAGCAATTGTTTTAACTGCAGATACATGCAACAGGAGTGGCCAGAAGTCAAAATTTATGTTCAATGGCAGTTCAGAAAAGTTATAAGTAAATTTACTGTAGTTTTGTTCTGTATGCACAATGTATGAGTGAATGACAAAGCATTAGGATGTGTCTTAAATTTGACATTTAGAGGGTCAAAAAGGGATATAGCCGAATAGGTTGTGTTCAGCTCTGACCTAAAACTTAGCAAGAAGATATCACCAAAGAAAGTAACTGTCCATTACTCCAAGAGCTGCATAAAAATACCCTGCAGTTCCTCACCACTTAGAAAAAATACTCATGAATGGATGCTGTAAGGAAAGCATAGATTGTTCAGAATTTATTCAGAAAACATTATGGAGAAAAAATTATCAAGTTATAAGCATTAGAGAATACATCTGCCTTAGGCTGCAAAATTTCTAACA
Organism: Neopsephotus bourkii; assembly: GCF_033783945.1. Lineage (NCBI taxonomy): Eukaryota > Metazoa > Chordata > Aves > Psittaciformes > Psittacidae > Neopsephotus > Neopsephotus bourkii. Next base: position 460,539 of record NW_026902023.1, on the reverse strand, counting down.
TCCTACCAATAGGTGTTCAAAGCAATTGCCTAAAAAAGATTTACTCTGGTTTTGTTATTTTAAAATATATTCACCTTTGAATCATACAAATCACAACAGGCCTCACAGAAAGCCTGTTTTATTACAAGCAGTGAAAAGATGAAAATTAAATGTAAATAAACGTGATTGACAGATAGATACCAGATGACCAGAAGACCCAAGTGATGGACATTCTACATTTTTAAATAAAACATGCAAACAAAATGTTTATATTTGCATGTAAAACATTCATTTATAGTATATTATAGTGACTCAATTTTCAACTCCCACTGTGTTTTTCTGGGTTTCTTTTTGTTTCCTTCTATTTGTCTTGGATCCATTTAATATGGAGGAGTCAACAACTGTGGCTATAAATCCTACCTCTACTATTCAGATCAGCTGGAGGCCCAGATCTGACACAGTGTAGCAGGGTAGGACAACTTCAAACCTGTTGTAAACTGCTGTCTTAGAGAGGATTCAGAATTGATTCTGTTATCTGGAATCGTAATCCAGCAACTTCTTAGACAAATGAATTCTTAAGCAAAATAAATATAAAAAAAAAAAACCAAAAACCCAAATGAACGAAAAAACACCAAACCCTAAACCCTATCTATTCCACATGTGGATTATCTGCTTTAAAAAATAATTGGTTTGATTTGCAGACAAAAATAAATGGGAAGCAAGCAGACTGTAAATCTACAGCTCAGTAGGCTATAAGCATGGATGGATGCACAGTATTTAATGATTCATTGTATATCTCTTTGCTTTAGAAAATGTTAAGCTGGTAATTATGGGGAAGATTCTGACACTTCGTTCATATCAAATTGTGCTGCCAAGGGAACCCATGAAAAGTAATACCTTGCCCAGTTACACTGATTTATTATTAATGTAATTGTTATTTTGCTATTGCATTAAAGTTTGGAAAGAAAGGCGGAAAATTTTAGGATATCTTTGATGAACCCTGGAGCACAGAAGACATTACTGAACAGTTTCTAAGGATTAAACTAGCAATGCCTTTCCCTGTGAAGTTCCAAATGCTTTATGAAATCATGTAAGTTTTGAGCTCTAGTTTCATGTCAGACTTTCAATCCAATTCATAAACAAAAAAAGTAAGAAGACATAAAATAAAAAAAAGATAATACAGTTCTTAAAAATTTGGGATTTTTTTTTCAGTCTCAATGCTTATCCTGCTCTTGTGCTTCTCCACAGATCAGGCAGTATTTAATCTTGAGTATCTTCATGTTTGTAGTATTTAAACAGAGTCATAGTTTCATAAGAAAGGAAGCGATTCTTCTTTTTTTCACATACTTCCCTTTCTTTCATCTTGCTTATGCAGAAGGAGATCCAGTGAATTAAATAGACTATAGATAATTGCTTAATATTTGATATATATATCACATAACCATGTAACAAGATCTGTAAATTCCCTGGATTTCAGGAAGGAAATGAACTTTCTTATCTCTAAGATGCATGAGGCACTAGAGGAACGAAGTTCCTGAGTTTTCAGTTAGTTATTTGCAGTTCTTGGTGTTGCATATTAGTATTTGAATAGATGACAACCTGTCACTACCAGACTGCACTTTTATTCAAAGCTGATTAGTAAATTCCTGTATTTGTTTTTCTCCTGTATTACCTCAAAAACTTTCCACATACATAATGCCATTATGTATCCTGAAAGTTTCCAAAGACTGTAAACCTATTCAAGCTCAGTTCTTAGAATTAACGTGGATTTCATGTGCATTGTCAGAACTGTTGGTCTTTCTGTCTTCTGCTTTGTTGTTTATATATTACCTATGCACCATTAGTTCTGCTCACTTGGATAGATGTTATGTCACAACCAGAAAAAAAAAAAAAAAGTCTTTGCTAATATCTAAATATTTTGCTTTTAAAATAAACTATGTACTAAGCTAGGGTTTAGTTCAATATTGGCAAATGAGTTATAGCACCATTATATCTCTGTGATTCAAGACTGCTGAGATTCTGCATCAGTGAACAACACTGTCAAGCTACTCAATGGCTGGTCATAGTGTAGTGGCAAATTCTAGCTCCAAGTGAAAAGATATGAATTCAGGCCAATATTTTGGTGCAAAAAGAGTAAAATCAGAAAGATATTGGATCTTTCCTGCCCACATCATGTCATAAAACCACATTCTGTTTTCAAAAGCAATATGGTATTCGAAAAGAGCATGACTTTGAAACTAAGATAGTCAAACATACATGTGTACTTGCAACAGAACCTACCATATGGTAAATAAATAATGACTAAAAAAAAAAAAGTCCTTGAACCCTTTCTACCTTCTGCTTTGGTAACGTGAAAGAACCTAAAAGATTGAGGACTCATGGAGGGAAAAAAAAAAAAAAAAAAAACAACAAAAAAGTGGAGGTAAAATATGTTCTTTCCTTCATGAGTACAATGTTTTTCGGTACAAGGCATGCTTCAAAATTTTAGAAGAAATATCCTCATTGAAATGATGATGACTACTGAAAAACTAATCCCCTTCCTTGTAAATACCACAATCTTCTCTAAGAAAACTCTCCAAGAATGTGTCATCTTTCTACATATAACTAAAGCATGGTTTGAAAGACTGGAATCACAGGATGAAGCTCTGGAAATGAACACCGAGTGCTACAAAGACTGCTGTGGGTAGGGACACCTCACACTAAACCATGCCACCCAAGGCTCTGTCCAGTCTGGCCTTGAACACCGCCAGGCATGGAGCATTCACAACTTCCCTCAGCAACCCATTCCAGTGCCTCAACACACTCACAGGAAAGAATTTCCTCCTTATATCCAATCTAAACTTCCCCTGTTTAAGTTTTAACCCATTACCTCTTGTCCTGTCACTACAGTTCCTAGTGAAGAATCCATCTGCAACATCCCTGCAGACACCCTTCAGATACTGAAAGGCTGCTATGAGGTCTCCACACAGCCTTCTCTTCTCCAGGCTGAACAGCCCCAACTTTCTCAGCCTATCTTCACACGGGAGGTGCTCTAGTGTCCTGATCATCCTCATGGCCCTCCTCTGGACTTGTTCTAACAGTTCTATGTCCTTTTTATGTTGAGGACACCAGAACGGCACATAATACTCCAAGTGAGGTCTCACAAGAGCAGAATAGAGTAAAGGAGCAGGATCACCTCCTTTGACCTGCTGGTCATGCACGTTTTGATGCAGCCCAGGATATGGTTGGCTTTCTGGGCTGCAAACGCACACTGCCGGCTCATGTTCATTTTTTCATTGACCAACAACCCCAAGTCTTTCTCCGCAGGGCTACTCTAAATCTCTTCTTAGCTCAGCCTGTAGCTGTGCCTGGGATTGCTCCAACCCAGGTGTAGGACCTTGCACTTGGCCATGTTGAACTCCATAAGCCTGGCATCAGCCCACCTCACAAGCATGTCAAGGTCCCTCTGGATGGCATTCCTCCCCTCCAGCATTATCAACCGAACCACATAGCTTGGTGTCATCAGCAAACTTGCTGAGGGTGTACTCAATCCCACTGTCCATGTCAGCAACAAAGATGTTAAGACTGGTCCCAACACCAATCCCTGAGGGACACCCCTTTTTTTCTGGTCTCCAGCTGGACATTGAGCCATTGACCACAACATCCATGGCTGCTTTGCGTGCAGCCATCCAGCCTGTTCTTTATCCACCGAGTGGTCCACCTATCAAATTGACGTCTCTCCAATTTAGAGACAAGGGTATCATGCGGGACAGTTTCAAACACTTTGCACAAGTCCAGGTAGATGATGTCAACAAGCCAGTTACCTGACAGTATGATAGCTTTGGCAGTCTTTTACATGGAAGATGTCATTTGCCATCCTGAAGCTGCATAGCTTCAAGAACAGGAGACTGTGTCCACACTGAAAAGTCTGTTGAAGTTTTGTACAACATCTTACATTAAATTATTTAAATAACTTCAAGATTTAGCTTAAACACACCACACATACATGTAAGTAAGTAATGTAAATAAGCAACTATCTAATTCTAACCATTCAGTCATATTCTAAATATGAATTCACAGGAGCCAACACATTAAACTGTGTCAGTCTATCAAATATTCCTGTTCATCTAATCTGTTAAAAATGTCACATACATTTGCTGTTTAGTGCCATTATGGAATGGTTGAAAATACTTTTAAAAAGCCAAAATATTGCTAGCAGTTTTGAAAAGAAACAACTTCCAAATAAATGTGCAAGAAGTTTTGTTTACAAATATGAACAATATTCGGAAGTACAGGTGGCAGTCTTTTTAATGTAGTTTCAAGACTGAATGAAAAAGGGCCAGTTAGCTTCTCTCCTTTCAATTTATGTTCAAAGCCTAGTCAAATATTTTATCCATGTTCAGAGAAACAAACGCCATCACATAATCTCTCACAAGTGGTCAATACCTTTGCAGAACTGATTTGTGAAGCTGGAAGACATCTGCTTATCCTCCAATGTCTCACCATCAGCAGCAGCTTCACAACATCTGTTTTGCTCTTCTCCCTTTCATTTCTTCTCTTTGCCTGTATTAAATACTCTGGGGAATGGTGGTTTAAGTCTAACCATGTGCTACTTAGCCATTAAAAATGAATAAAAATACATATTAAAGCCTTGCTAAAAAGCAAGTGCGTGTATATCCACTGATCTTAAGAGTGTGATTTTTTGAAAGAAATACTATATAAATGGAATTAGTAAGAAATCACTAAACCATATTTTAATGGTATTAAATACACTGTTGAACATTTTAAGCACAGGTATTTAAAATTTATACCCTTCAAATTTAAAATTAAACACATGGTTACGGTCTGTATCCATAAAGAGTCATACAAATCTTTAAATCCAGTGGCCTATAAATAAACATCCAAAATGTTTAACACTTTATTACCTCAACTTTTGTCACTTTACTTTTCATTTGACTCCACATCTCATTATGTCTTTTCTATTTGAATAATAAGAAAGTTACTGTCAGAGTCTGAGAAAGGTAGTTATAAGCTGTCAAGTCACTTCATTTTCTCTCAGAAAAAAGAAATAATGTTTTTAATACAAAACATACTTCCCAGATTATATCATTCATGCAGCTTTTTTAACCTGAAGATCTCCATTGCTTCATGATGTATGGACACAAGTAGATACAATAATAATTATATCTTAAAGTTATGTTCAGGTATATTTTCATTTTCTGCCACTGTTTATACATTCTTTTTGCTGTTATATTCTTCCTCACAGACCACATCCTGCATTGGAAATACATGTTTTACTGGATATCTTTTCTTTAGAGTATTTTAATCATGAATATTAAACAAAATTAAATTTTCCCACCTCATAAGATGTAGGTTTGACAATGATTTTTCTGCATTTTCTGACAATGATTTCTATCATTTTGCTTCTGTTTTATTGCTTCTTAATCCCCCTCTTTGTTGGTATGTTGTCCTCTTTCAAGCAACAGCAGATCTGTAATACAAGGGACAACAAATAAAGGCCTATTTAACATTCATCATTATTGATCAGTTATTGATTTTATTGATAAAGAGTATATATTTTGTCAAACAATGTTGTACACAACTGTTTGCAGTATTTTAATTACAGAAAACATGACCTGACAGATAATATTTTAAGCAAACTAATATAGCATAATATTAATGAACAATCAGAATGCTTATTTTGCCCTAGTCTTATTATAAATTCATGTTAGTGAGCTCCAAATAAAGAGTTAAATCTAGATTTGTACTTACTCAGGGTTTGGATCTTTATTGCTTATGGATTATTCTATGATTTAACAATCACTGAATAATTCAGTTGCTTAGTAAATCATCTTTTCAAATGGAAAGAATTCTTCAGTATACCAAGCCAGTGTATGCAAAGGAAAAAGTTATCTATTATACACAATTCTATATTAGCTTTATATAATTATTGCATGATTAAAAAGTATTTGGCATTAAGATCTTCCAACTATAATGCAACACTTTTTTTTTTCATTTTTTGAAACATAATTAGGATTTGTGAAAAGTTTTACAACCAATTCCAACAATTTTTCAGTTTTCAATGAAAGATTTAAATAAAAGTATTCACATAAATTAATGCATATAACTTCAAAAGCACCTCATTCATTTTGCCAATATTACTTCAAAATACATTGGACACCAACACACTGGAAAGCATTTTTATTGACAAATTTCTAACATAAAAATTTTCAGCTTGTTTCTGAGATAATGGTAATGATCAGTTACTTGATAGTTCACTCAATGTAATCCTTAGTTTTACAGTGTTCTGGTATAAAAGACATTATTGCTCTTACAGGTACATCCTTATAACATTCGTACTGCAAGTGTAAATTACTTCAGGCTTGGGTTATATTTAGGTCATGTGTAGTCCAACAAAGCTAAAAACTATATTTGCATGCAATATTCAGAGCTATTTAAAAACAGCTTAAGATAATAAGATATCAGTGTGTAAATAAATATTCACTAAAGAAAAAGGAAGCAATTGCCATAAATCATAAATACTGCAGCCATTTCCTTGGACACTAAGGTTTGTCACTACACAGCTGTCTTTCCATTTATTTCCAGGCATTTTTATATTGCACTGAATTATCAACGAGTAGATATTAAGACTATTTTGTGGCACTTAGCTTTTGTGTGTGTTGGCAGCCTATTTTTTACAGTTTTTAAACAGATGGTTTTATATCAGTAAAGCGTAACAAGACACAGAGAAAATAGAAATAAAACCTTCACTGGCAATATTGCTTTTCATTACCCGGTTGCTGCCAACTAAGTATATCAGACCTATCTCTCATAAAAAAGCCAACTAAAAATACAGTTTCACAATTCCTAAGTGTATACTTATCAATTTACAATACTACAAATTCTGGGAGTATTTTGTGAACTGTGTAGTTACGATTTAAGTCATGAACATTTACTGTAAGAATTAACATGGAAGTGACTATTGGCAAGATCTGCTGCCAGATTTGACTTCCGCTATTTTGAGAATACCAATGGGAATTTTAGCTCATGTGATCTAACAGACTCTGATTTTTGTTTTTAGGCTATTACAGCAGATTGCAGAGGACACATCTTATGTATAGTCTGTGATACAGGAATTTATCAGTAACAACTGGCAACCCTATCTCTATTCTAGAAGCCTATAATTCCAGAAGCCATGATTTTAAATAGGTTCTCAGTACTAGAAATAAACTGAAAATTTCATCTATGTTTTTATTTTTCATGCTTAGTTTCCTAAAGAAATAATTTAGGGTAATTCTTAAAATGCAATTATAGATCCAAAGCCATATACTGCTCTTCTCAGAAAAGTCTCATAAATCACATCTTCCTCTTACACTGAGACAATTCACAGCTCCCAAATCAGCAACAGATACTTTGTCTAACTTCAAAGGTACCAGTGATAATGGTTCAGCAACCATTTGGAAAACCTACGTGTGTTTTCTTTTACGTCATTTCACTCAGATAATGAAAGAAATAATTCAGAATAACAACAACAAAAAAATCTGGAAACCTTTTAGGCTACATATTTTAACCCAATAGTTTCGTAAAAATCCTTAAGCACTAATTGAGAAAAGAAACATATTTACCCAGATTATGCAGTATTTGGTAGTATTGAGATAAAGGAGTAGATCCTTCACTACTATGGTTTCATACAATTGTAACTCATGCTAAAACAGATGATCTGTCAGAATATATATGACTTAAAATACATACTGTTTAACAAACAATTTATTTGCAGAGATGAGATAGCATGATAAACACATATCACATAGCAGAGTTCATACTTAACAATTAAACTGAAGAAGTCCTTTTACCTAATTGAATGATGAAGGCTCTTGTGCTAAATAGTCTTCCTCTAGATTCAGCATTAAAAGTTTCCATATTATTCTTCATCTCTCTTTGAGAATAACCTTGAAATTCTTGGGGACTTCATGAAATATTTCCCAAGTTCTAAACATAGCTTCCAGTCAACAGCCACATACTGAAATTTGACACAGATACAACTCAAAAGAATTCTTATCTGTCTCAATGGAGTTACTCTAGATTTACATGAGGGTCCCTGAGATATATAGAAGCACAGAAGTTTGCATCATTTCCTAGGTCTTAAAGAAAAAAAAAGAAGAGGCATAACTTTGAACATCAAAGACTTACTTTGCAGCCCCTAATTTCTAATTTCAGAATTATTCAGGGGAATCAGATGATGTAGTCACATTATGGCAAAGAGGAAAACCACAGAAATTCAGGGCCCCATTACCTGACTCATAGGAAAGCTATTCCTGTACTCTTTGCATGCCATGGCAATATTTGTCTGAGCAATGCAAGGGACCTTGAGAAGTAGGCCAGTTTCTAAGCATACAGATAGTTAGTGAAGCTTTAACTAGAACAGCCTTTCATTCAAGAAGACAGCTTCAAGACTTCATTTAAAATTGTCAGGGGCACATTATCTGGGAACACAACAAGAAGCAATTACTGGTTTAATTAGCCGGCATTCACCACGTTGTGCTCCTTCTCTTTGTTGGATTGCCAGGCAGTTTTGTAAAATCATTAAGCAAGGGAACTATAATTCCATAATGACCTAATCTGCAGCTCCATCCTATCATACTGGAATATTTTAAAGTTATTTATGACTGTCCTCAATAAAAGCTAAATCCATTCGGAAAGAAACACTTTGGGTCTCCAAAATTCCAAATGGCTTCCCTTATTGAAAGTTTTTTGCAGTGTTCAGTCATTTGTTCTGTTCAACACTTGAAAGAGAAGTTTTGCTGTCAAAATAAATTCATGTTGCTATGGAAATGCACAAGACACACTAAAGGATATCTTTCTGTCATGGTGGGGGGGAAGGAGTGGGTAAGGAAAAAGTATAACTTCTTTCATTTTCAACTTAACTTTTGATACAATGGACAGGAAGAGGGATTCAAAACAGTGTAAAACAAACTCAAAACCTATTATATAGACCTTTTTCCCAAGAAGGAAAACGAATTAACAAAGATATTTTTTAGTTAATCTCTCTGATTTTGATAATAGGAAAGATCTAAAAGTGCAATTCATGGCATTTTATGATTTCTTATGTCTTACATACATCATCATAATATGAGGTTTATGTTCTTTCAATGTACCTTCAACACATGAGACTAGAAGAAAGGTTAGATTTATAAACTAACAATGTATCTCCATAACTTTTTAGTAGTAATTTGGTATCGTCTTCAAAAATCCCAAAACTTCATCATAAAGCACCCACGAAGATTTCATGAAAAATGCTAAGAATAAATTAAAAAGTTGAAATTATCAGCTGATAATAACTATCTCTGAAGATACCATTTGCCTAATTAAATTGTTCCACTAGGCTCAAAAAATCTGGGTAGAAAGCTGCAGTTCCTTCATGTTTTGCTAAATAGAAAGATAGAAAAAAAATAATTAGGACAAAAGAAGAGGAATAAAAAGCACCTTCCATATATTCTGCTAAAGGATAAAGTAGAAGGTATTAAGTATTGAAAGTAACTAATGAACAGTGAAATTATAATGGCTTTTTTAATTTTAAAAGATCCTTACTAAGATCATGGCCTTATCTATTTTTTGTGAGATATGGTAAGAAGTCTATGCCAATATAAGAGTTATCTAACATAATATTAAAAAAACCCTGAATTTATGATTAAGGAAAATAAATTTAAAACAGAATTTTGCATTATTTAAATCAAGCAAACATCATTTCTTTTTATTATTAAGAAACAGAATAACTTGACCAGAATGTTTTTTACTAGTGCTCTCAGAATATTGATCTGCAGCAGGTACACAGCTATTAACTATCTCACCTAATCCTGGTACAGTGGGAATGCTAGTTTTTTAAACAGTTTCTGAACATCCAAAAGCACAAACTTCAAAAAGGCAAAATGGAAAAGCAAATGAGTATGTCTGAACCTCTATCATATACTTTCTTAAACCTAGGAGGTCTGAATTGACCTCATGAGGTAACACATCCACTGTAGATAAAAGATAATGTCTTCATAAATACGTTTACTGAATTAAATAAAGTCTACTCCCTCTGACAGGTGTCACCTAGAACACATGAAAAATCCATCAGGCTTTGTTTATACAATACAGAGAAACATAAAATGTGTTCTTTAATACTTGTTTCTTAATATTGTAATATTGCTTCTTTTTAGCCTTGGAAATGAAATGGACATTTAGTTTAGAATCTCATAATGGTTTATGCTTTAAAGTGATGTGTGCTACTATGCAATGGAATCAAAGCAAACTGCAGATTGTGAAATTCCCACTGAAACAACAAAGAAAAAGAATTGTGAATTACAGACCTCTCCAGTGCAGGAACATAAGAAAAATGAGGCATTAGAAATAGTTAAAAGTAAAATAAGAATTCTGGTCAGAACAAAGGTTTCAAAATACTTATCTAGGACATTTAGAGATGAAGAAAGGAAAAGAAAACTATAGAAGAAATTATATATGGTTATACAGTTTTGTTACGCAGGATTGCAAGGCTGTTGAAATACACTCGAAAGCAGCTGATTCAAAATCCATACTGCAGTGGAAGTGCAAGACAGAATCAGAAACAAGAGGAATTCCAGGGAGAGGAGTGGGCAAATGACAAAATGATGCACAAGTGACGTACAAACATGAAAAAGATTAGCTATGCTCTTCTTCCTGATGGTAAAGCATGAGTCAGTTCTGCAAGGATAACACCACTAAAATTTAAACATGTAGCGACATGTACCCTGTAATTAATGAAGTAACTAATGGCTTTACCATAGGTATATATTTTACATACATTTTTTTAAGTAGCTTTGCACATATATGTTGCTCTTTTCCTGCATGGATGTTCTGAGGTCCAGATAACTGCTGATTTTTAGGTTACAGCCACTTCCTGAAGCTCTTACTATATGGAAACTATAAGACCTTAGATATCTTTCAAATTTCCACTTTTAGTAAAATCTGACAGGAATTAATTTGGAGCCTAAGATGGTACTGGGGACATGAGTACAATGGTTGCATGGCTTTTTTCATCTGAGGAAGATATATTAAGAAGAAAAATATGTTTTATATGGTGCAGATATAGAAGACAGAATGTTATCAAGTCTAGAAGCAAGACTATAATAAAATTTTTAGACTCATTATACTTACAAAAATAAATCTAGAAAGTTATCTAGAATGTTCTAAAAACTTCTATAAAATAAACCCCAAACAACATTGTAGAAAATATATAAAATACTTTCACAGATTTTTTATTAGAAAGGTAAAGATCATTATAATGCATAAATTTTATCCAGTGGAAAATGTTTTCTAACAGTGGATAACAATGAACAAGAATCATCATGTTTGAGGTAACCACTCCAGATGAAGGACACTACTTGGCCTGGTCTCTTCAGCTCTGGTAGTTATCTCCACAGAGAAACAGTGCAACTGTACTACAAGTTGTAAACATATCTGAGATTCACAGCAAAACCTTGCTGCTCATCTTTGATTTCTGCATCTACCTTTGAGGCAGAGGGAACTGAACAAAGAATAATATTAAATAATATTCTATTTAAATAAAGTAACCTCAAGGCAACGTTGGTTATCAAACATAGCCTGCTTCAATTCATACACAATTGCACTGATCTAGGCTATGCGCAGCCTCACACTGTGCTGAAAGGAACCAAAAAAGCAGATGCATGTTATTGTCAGGAGGGCATTTGTCCTCTGGAACCTGGTTCCAGTTAGGACTACAAGGACTGTTTCTGGTGGTAAGCCAGCACTGTGTAAAATACTGGAAAGGTTCAGTGAGGAGGACTGCAAACCAAACTCTTAATTAATATTAGATCCTTCCTTTTAAGATCTTATAGACACCTGGCTCCAAAGTTCATTGTCCTAGGTCTTTCTTCTCAGTAGCTATATCCACACTATTTTTAGCAGCCATGTTAAATTCAGTCTTAGGTTTGCCAGTGGAAGCATCTTAAGACAGCTCTGTAGGTTTAGTTTGCTTTTCAACCACTTCAGTTGTCCCTGCGCTGCGATTTGGCAGCCTCGAACTTACCCCTTAAGCTCTCAAGCCACAGTATCTGTATCTCAGGTGACCTGTTGCACCATGCACATACACTAACTTGTCTTTTTTCTTGTCAAAGCAACTGTGACAAAACAGTAGCCTACCTCAGGTAACCCACACTTCCATATGGTGAGAGCTGGGTGACCCAACTTTTATCCCTGTCATCATGGGATTGCATAATCTTCACAGCTGCAAGGACATTTGCATTTTTTCCAGAAGCTAGATAGCATTGCACATTACAATCTGATTTCTTTACTTTTTATTGTCTACACTACTTCCAGATGACAGAAAATAATATCCCTTGGTAAGAGCTCAGATCAGTGGGTGCAAATTTTCTTCACAAAGGGCTTACAGAGATGCCTTAGGCATACAAGTTCAAGGGGTCATTTTGATGCCCATTCTTGATGCCCCTCACTGGACACTAGTTTGCTGTGAACCACTACACCAGGGAAGCTCTGGGTAGAGCTGTGTTGTGTTTCAAGTTGTATATGCCTATGATCTCAAGAAATTAACGGAAGCTGTATGTCACAGTCAGGCGTACACAAGCCTTTAATTTGCAATAATTTAAATAGTATGAAGACAATTCTTAACATTAAAATTGGTAACCTGATTTTTTAAAAAGAAAGATTTGCCATGGTGTTAGAGGACTGGATTTATGATTTAAACTGACTACTTGCACAGATGACTTCTAGATAAAGCATACTAAGAAGTGCATTATTTCCATGCATGGTAATTTACATGTGAAATTTCCATTAGTGATGTGGCCCGTATAAATCTCCAATTCCCTTTAACATTAATTGCAGACATCTATGTAAGTACTTGGGTTTTCAATGACATTATACGCATAGCTTTACAAAGTCAGAAGCCTGGAGAGGCTAAACTTTAAGCACTGTCATTACTGATGGCAGATTATAACTAGAATCTGTATCTACACCATTGTTGAAATATAGCATCACATAACTTTGAAAAAAAAAAACTAAAAAAAAAAAAGCTTGCTTAGTTTACCAGACTTAAAAGTAGTGGACAGAACTCTGAATTAAGCTGATTATAACTTTAAGCACACTGTGCTAATACTTCGAAAGTTATTAATTTACCATTTATTTGAATACTTATGTGGAATTTGAATAGGTATGTAGAATCCAATCTAAACTTTTTTAACTCTTCAAGAGATAGTGTTGGATTTGTAATATGGGGTTTTGTGTGAACTTTCAGGGCAGCTGTTGAAAAATATAAGTGAATCAATAAGAGAGAGACTTCTGTGATTTTTTGATAGAGTTCAAATTTGTTTCATATTAGATGTTAAGATATTAAACAGAAACAACTCTAAGTACATTTTAGCTCAGCAAATGCATTATTTAAATTGAATTGAATTTCAAATACTTCTGTTAATGAAATTATCAAAAGCTTGGAGTCCTCAAATTATGTGTCATGAAGAAACACTAAGGTGTATTTAAAACAAAATCTAAACCATACTTGATATCTTTAAGTATTACATGACATCTGATTTTTGCTTATTTGTCTCCAACATGCATCCCTCATTACCTTACTTAATTTGGAATGAGATAAGGAAACAACAACTACCTGACCACTATGATATGAACAGTAACAAAGATACTGGTTCTGCATTTAGCGTGCAGCAGAATCTCCCAGTCATAAGACACCATCTTACTCAAATTTCTAGCAATGAACAATGGAGGCAGAGTGCAATGCAAAAAACAATTAAACACAAAACAGTTTTATTTGCAAAAACAGTGAGAGAAAAAAAAGCTCTTCCAGAATCCTGTGCAAATCTATACTACAATAAACTGACTGCAGCTAGTTTGTAAGGTGTTTGCAAAAATTCTAAGAACCGAATTTAAAGTACTGTATCAATAACAGAAGTTATTCAACTGAAATGTTAAACAAGGCTTCTTTCAATCTTCATAACAAAATCTCAAAGTACAGAATTGATTATATTGGGATGATGTATAACAACTAAAATGTCAGTCATTGCTCTTTTGCATTCAAATTAGGCCTTGTCTACATTGTAACTAATTATCAATACCTCAATCCAGAAATGCACTGTTAGCAAAATGTTACCAAAGTGAATTTCTTCTCTTGTAAGGCTAAAGGTTTAATAGCTAGTTAATCATCCCAAGTATCACTGAAATATATCTAGAATTATTACATCATGGTGCCTATTTCCCCTTATTGACTCTAAGAGGTTCTTCGGAATTTGAAAGCGAGTTTTGGATGTCACCTGCTAGGTAAGAGGTAACTGACACCCTTCCTTTGGAGCTAACATATCAGCAGAAGTATTATTTTATAAATAGTTATTCTAGGTTTCCTGGGGGATGTAAAGTCTTAATAGGGAAAGTTGGTCTTCGTTCTTTAGTTGTCTTATTTAACTACACCCGAATTTAACTTTGATATAAGCTCTGTGTTGGTTGGAGATAACTCATCAGATATCTGACAGAGCCATGCTGTCAAGTTTTTACAGTAGATTTATCTTTAGATTAGTCTTAAAGTTAAGTTAAATTGCATCAGCAGACTTAGCTCCCTTGAGGCTGTTTCACAAAATTGGAGTTACCTAAAGTACTTATGCTAAATTTACATTTCCTGCATCTTTCACATTCTACTCTACAGAAATACATAGAGGAGAGCTCAGACAATTTAAACATTTCATTACAAGTTAAAATCCTTCTTTTCCAGCTGTGTATAGGCATGCATGGGAAAATTGCTCTATGAACTGGATGGCATTATAACACTGCATGTAACATGGCAGGCAGCATGATAAGATTCAGACATGAATTATTATGTGCAATTGTACTACTGATGAGTGGTGATCACATACCCACAAATAACAGGTCAAGGAAGAAGACTTTTAAATCATGGTCTTAATAAAGTGAAATTTTGTTACTTTTGGAAGAAAAAGACAAAATGAAGCATTCCTGCAAAAGACCAGCTACTCTGGATGAAGCAAAGGGAGATTCTGGACTTCCAGAATTTCCAAGAATTATACTTTCTTTCCCCTCTTGTTTCCCTCCACCCACACTTTTCTTTTAAAGCACTAGTTAGTATTAAATCTCTTCATTACCAGCCACCTGATACCCATTTTACACTGCTGTCATTACAAATATTTAAGTAAAATGGAAAGTAGTGTTCATCTGTCACTGTTCACTTTATTGTGAAGTAGGGTTAACTTTATAATGTATTTGAAAACACCAACAGGTAACTATCTGTTTTTTCTAGCTTGGCATGAAGTGTAGATGGAGATAAACTTATGCACCTGAGACATTAAATCTACTGCAGGATCCTATCTTTTGAACTGAGGCATAAGTAGATATCTTTTATATTTTAAAGGATAGAATCACATTTTCTGCTTTTATAAGTTACATTAAGAAACCATGTACTGCAATGCACAGTGACAGAGGAGGACTGAAGTTTTCCAGGAGAGAAAGCAAATCAAATCTGCAACATGAAGTATTTCTTCTTAATGGATAAACAACCTGTAAGATTGAAAGTGTTCTTTTTTTTCCTCTACATGGCAAGAAGCAATAAAAAATGTTCTTTTGACAAGCATAAAGAATTCAGTATTTGGAGAAATGAAAAGGAAATATGGAATTCTAGTTTTGAGTAACTGCAATTATTTTCTCAATTTTCTTTAGGTTTTTTTTTTTTCTTTGAACAAATAACAATCTACAACTATTTATGCCATTTTTTACCAACACATCTGACTGTTATTATGGTAATGAAAATATAGGGCATTTCTTCTTCAGGGAAATAATCTATTACAATTTGTCTTAAACTGTCTGGCTATTTAAATGCAGAATAATAAATACTTGCAAAGAGTCATGTAAAAAAAAACAAGCAACTAAGAAAATAATTTCAGAAATTGCCCTGACGAATATACAGAATGGAATCTGTAAGATGGTGCAAGTTTAGCACCAAATACTGTATTTTTGTCTTACACTTTCATCAGGAGAGAGCAAGATCCCTACTTATTCTGTAAGTTATGGCCTAAGTTCTTAATAAAATTATCTTAGCTTTTTCTCTTTGGGTCTTCTGTTAAATATCTGATTTAGATTTCTATATATTATTAACAGATCAGCTGCGCTGAGAAGCTAAGACTTTTCTTGGGAGCATGTCTATTTCTTTACATGTAGAATTTTTTAACAGGGCTTCTGGACAGTTTGCCATATTCTGATTTTTTTCTTGTCACCATCAGCAAAATAGATGCCAATATTAGAGCTGTAAAATCTGAAATGTCTTCTGTTTGACTTCCTAGAGACTATGAAGAGTCAAATGTTAATTTAAGCTTTATCTTATAAACCATACAAAGATACTGGCTTGTGTCATACAATTTCAGAAATCAGATAGCAGAATTACGGATCACCTGCAATCAGTATGGCTAGATCTTTACCTGGGTCTTCCACATTTTATTAGGTTTATTGTCTATATTATATTTTCTTAAGGTTGTAGAAGAAGTGCTGCAACTATGTCCTCCAAGGTTACAGTATTACTATCAAGTGTTTCTAATAGATTATTTTATACAGATGACAATTTTGGAACATGCAATGTGAAGTACAGAGCTTTGTCACTGTGAAGGCCATTTGGAACTCAAGATGCTTCACAAACAACAACCTTTATAAACCACAATCTGTATCCAGAAATATTTACAACGTATGAGCTTGCTCAGTACCCGTAGTATCATGATTTTAAAGTTGCCTTCGAGCCTCTGAGGGTATGTACGATATATAGCTTATTCAAAATTCAGAAATATTGAAGATGAATTACATACTGCCATAAATGCATTAACTACAACTACATATATTGCCAATATATCACACACTGAATTAAATAAATTGAGAATTTACTGTGTCTTACATAGAAATAAAAGCACAGTCTATTAAACCAGCCATATTCCAAATCAGACACATCACCTATCTAATCAGATACATAATATATTGAATCAAAATCATTGTACCTGCTACATCAAATATATCACACATCGAATGAAACATACCATCCAAAGAGCATATTGATATTAAACTAAATCATGTTGAACACTTAAGTAATTTACTAAATTAAATAAATCAGGTCAATATAGCAGTTACTGAACCTAGCATATCAGATCATAAACAAACACATAGATTGGATGTTTTGAAAGAACTTGTCATACATTCCCACTTAGGTCTCTGTGAAGTGTTATCTTTAAATGGACAGTTTTCCAGAGTCTTGGGAAAATAATTTTAAGTCATTTAGAAACATATAACTTAGATACCACACTTGAAACAAGAACTACTATCACTCCTAGATTTACAATGCCTTCAAAATTATAAAACTAATGGTATATCAGAGATTCATGAAATTCATATTAAAAATATTCCCTGACAAAGTCTACAGAAAATATCACATTTTGGCTGGTTTTCCCTACACCAGTTCTTACTACAAAATCATGACAAAAACCAGCAAAGACCTAAGTTCAAGATGAGAAAAAAATTCTTCAGAGCTATTTTTAAGAACTAAGTGACATGTTCAAGCTCAGACTGCAAATATAATGTGACACAGACCTAAAATCTTTCCTAAACTGACTTTTAAAAGACAAGGACCTAGGTACTCAGAAAATACTTATCTAAGAGTAAGTATCAAGTCGTTAGACTTCTTGCATCAAATTTAATGAGAGTTCTGACAACTAGGATGTTTTCTGTCCAGTAAGCTCATGATGTTTTAGCATAATTAATACTGTACATAATTTTATAATAAGCATTGTTAAAGACAAATCGAGTATAGACATTTTATGATACATTCAATATTCTTCAATTATAAAATAGATACTAAACATTGATTAGCCTATAAGCTTTTTTCTGTTTTTTTTTTTTTTTTTAATGGCTTACTTCATAGAAAAGACATGATATATTTCCAAATGTCATGCTGAAAAAAAAAAAAAAAAGCCCAACAAAAACCAGGAATGCACCTTTGACAAGGTCTTGTATTTATTTATATTAATTTTCAGACAGAATGAAGTTATTCATAAGGTAAACACATGTTTTTTAAATAATTAACCGTTAAAAAATACTCTATGATTATGATTAGTGGATAAAAACATTTTAATGGGTTTTTTTGTATTTGGTTTGATGTAATTTTTTCATATTCTTTAAAGCTTGAAGCAAGCATCATGTTCACAGTCAAATTCATGCAGAAACTCCTGCCTTCTATGTGCAAAGCTCTGAGCTCAGTAAGGAAGACCTTAGCTAGATACTGTGGAGAAGTCTCCTCTGAGCTGCAAAGCTACAAAGTTATTCTTTTTATCACACAATAAATATTTAACCTGTTTTCTTTAAGTGGAACAGTTTCAGCCAACAGATGAAGGAAGGAAATAAAATTGTTATTTCTTTTTCTCATCATCCCTCCCAGTACCTCGAAGTACTAGTATCTACAGAAAAACATGAAATCCTGCCCAACTACTCTGACCCCCTGAAAAGGAAATGACACTGTTGCTCATTAAACACTTTCAACACTTACCTAAATAAAAAGAAAAAAAGGTGGTGTTCTCCAAAGGCATTAAGAAATCCTGGGGTGTCACTATATGGACAGACAGCAGCTTTGCAGAAACCTCAATTCTTAATTCCCCTTGCCTGAGGAGCAAGAGACCAGCTGGAGTCTTTCACTCACTAAAGCATCATCTATAACACAAACCATCAATCAATACCAAAAGCAGATGTTTTATGAAAACTTCTTTCCTTCTCAGCTTCAGTCCCTTAACCCATGCTGAGAAGATAAAGAAAGAGGAATGCTATCGATGCAAAGGGCAAAGCTAATGAAAAAAAACATGTCAGAATTAGAAAAGGTAAACTACTTTTACAGAGAAACATATATCTAGTTCTTCAATACAGTAGATTCAACTCAACAATCTTGTAATTCTCTAAATTAAACAGCCTTCATGCAAGGTTCAGAGTTGCTGTGTTTTGAAGAAAATACATTTGCATCCTTAGAAGCATTCCACACTACTTTAGAAAATCATCTGGCAAAAGGTCAGTTGTGAGAATACTGGCATGTCCATAACCTTTCATTTCTAATGGAATGCTCTGCAGATTTCCGATGGAGAAACAGCTTGTATAGTTCCTATAAATTTTATTTTGAAATCAGTTCCTACAAAATACATTTAGAGAAGCTTTTGAGTTTGCTCCCCCCACCATTTCAGGAAAATCAGTAACCTTGTCTATCATCTTGCCTATACCGTAACAGCTAAGGAACAATATGTTTAAATTTTGAATACATGACCTGTTTTTGAAAACCATCTTTTTGAGCAATCATTTTGCTGTAGGTTGATGCATGGTATGCAGTGTTTCAGGACATAAAGACTTTATTGCGCTTGTATTTTTCCTACAAATATAGTGGGTACTTTTACACATAGCAGGAGAACAAATAAGGCTGATATCAGTATGCAGTTCACAAAGCAGAACTCTGCGTGTAACCCTGATGATCTTATGGGTGTTTCTTGTAGGTTGGAAGCCCCATTCATGTGGATCTCAGTGAAGGCGTGGTGCCATCATTAATTGCAGCTGAAATTGAGTGAAACACTTAATTGCTTTGCCTTATTAGTAGTTTGGATTCAAAGGAGTTGCATCAGTTATTTTTTCTAAACTCATTAGATGAAACCTAGTAACCTGAAACAAGGCAAATATTCAGACACCGACTAGGGGCAGGACCCAGGGAGCAGTTTTGCAACAGGATTGTATTTCATAAGTGACATATGACTTAGAAGTGACAAAAGTTTGTCAAGAAGTCAAGTTCTCTTAGCTGACAAAGTGTTTGTAACACAAAGTGTCTAAAAACTAAATTTAGCAGAAGAGCTGCTCTGATAAATCTGCTCCCTCTTCATGCTAGGTTACCAAGAAGGGGATAAAAATATTCCATTAAAAGAAACAAATCACATGATATTCTTGATAAGGATTCTCTAACTTTGACATATTATTATGCATCATGAAGACATGAGATGCAACCATAATGGAAAGTTCATGCCCTGTTTACAAGGAAATACACAGACTAAAACCTGAATTTCTTCTGCACAAGTTGTAAACTGTACCCAGTTATATACCCTACCACAAACGGAATGCATGAAAATGCCCTGATTACTGATTGTGTCAGCCTTTTTTAAAGTTCTAAAAATATATAGAAACTCTATAACGTATAGCCATAATATTATATGTAATTTACAGTAAAACAAATGAAAACTCTAGGACTCAGTAAGAGTTATAAAAGGAAGAATTCTGGATATTCATCTTTACAATGAAAAAAAAATAAAATAGGATATTCCTTAGGGAGCCATTAAAGCTATAACTTATATAATTCCAAACATATCTTAATCTTATACATCTATCTATAAATAACCTACTTTTTTATATATATATATACTTACATATATAGATGTGTGCAAATTATTTAAGATAAGACTTGGGAAGGCTAAATTCTGTCCTTTGTTAGGCATAGAGCAAAAGCAATTTTTTTACCAGAAAGTTGTAACTGGCCTTTAATTTTCATAAAAACTCGACTGAAATCAGATATGTTCGCATTTCACTATGGTGAGATTTCCTGCTGGCACCATATACCCTGGGAGGGGCAGATGACCTGTCCTTGGCCTGGAGAGCCCAGGTAGTACCACAACACATTTCACTCAGCAAGTTAGGGAGCTAGGGACATCCTCTTATACCAAGTGCTTTCAGAGCAAAATAAAGGGTTATTTCCTCCTGTGCCTGTGCATCAGCCCTGGATGGAGCCTCCTGCTTTCAGGAAGCAGCGGTAACGTACCTGGCAAACACAGCACTGGGAGCTGCTCTCCAAATAACACATTCAAAAGTACGTTGTGGTCTGGTTTTTTTTTTTTTTCATACTTTGGGGCATTATTAGATAGAGCCTACCTACTTAGCTCTCAAAAATAAGAGTATGAAATGCAGTGAAAAAAAAATAGAAATGAAAAAAATTGCATGACTTTTTGACTTTCCCTGTAGAAATAATTTTGTGTCATTTTTACTTTTATTCAGGATAAACAGAGAGCATACTACATAGTAAAGTGCTGTATTACAGCAGTCTGGAAAAAAAATGCAGACCTACAGTTTACATTTTATTTTGTATTTATTTTTTAGACTACATATTCAAGACACTTAAGATTGGCTATTAGGGCATCAATACTTTTTGCTGGAGTGTTATTTGATAGCTGCATTTTGTACTTTTAGGCTGGTTACAGAAAATAGTTCTACACCATACATCATTTGCTTTATTGAATTAAAAAAAAAAAAGAAAAAAGAAAAAGAAAAAAATTACAAGGTTTATACTAAGTTTGGGAAATACTTCTCTGTATGCAATAATATGCAGGTACTTTTATTCCATTAAAAAAAATCATATTTTATTCCTGAAGGAATATTCCTGGAAGGGCAGGAAAAAAGGTAGTCAATATTTCAGCCCCAATTAGGTACCTGTTGAAAAAAAAAAGAGGCAAAATTGATTCTCATCATGAAACGGTGAATCAGACATGATTGAAATCCATTTTATATAGAATACCAGACATCTCTATATGGAGATGGTTTTAAACAATTAGGCCCAAGCTCTGAAATCAGCTACTGCAGATTTTCTTTATATCTCATTGCTTTATCTGTTTCTTTTCCCTTCCTCTGCTATAAACCATTGATGAGTCTTACTAGCGGTCTTTAAAAATAGAAGAAATTTATGCAAAGTAGCTTGAATAAGTTTTTAGAAGAATGATACAGGCTGCAAGGGGAACCCTAACCTCAGGGCTGAGAGATGGTACTTGTAAGCAGGTGAGTTATTACCCGAAAGAAATGAAATGGCAGCAGCTGTTTGGGGAACTTTCACATGAACAAAACAAGATACGGAGTTCTTTCAGGTCAGGATGCAAAACCTGGCTACTTTACTGTTGACTTCCCACAGCGTACCAGGATTAAGGTTCACTCCCTGGATATTTAGCATAAATACTTATCAGCACTCTATGCTGAAGTTCTCCAGGGGCTTTTGTGGGATTTGCTTATTGGACTTACAGAGTATAACATGTAAATTCCTTCTTGATTCCTTGAACATCCTGTTTATACTGATAGCGCTAAACAAGGTTTTATATATCTCTCTCATTTCCTAATAAATTACATTTTATTGTGATAACCTGGAAACTACTGAGCCTCTTTAGCACTTTTTTTTTTTTTTTTATTCTCATGCATTACATTTAAAGACAGGTTGAAGCACATATCTCATTGTTAAAACCTGAAAAAAAACAAAAGTGCCATTTGAAAATTTAAGCACTGCTAGAGCAACAAGCAACTAAAGAAAGGACATGAGAAATCTGCTCTAAGAATTATGGAAATAAAAGGCACAGCTGAAACTATTGAAGGAGACAGCAAAACTCCTCTCTCACTCATCCTATCACATAGCCTCATGGGTTTAAACTTCAACAGGAGAAGTTCAAGTTAGATATGATGAAGTTCTTTACTGTGAGGGTGATGAGGCACTGGAACAGGTTGCCCAAAGAAGTGGTAAATGCTCCGTACCTGGTAGTGTTGAAGGTTGGACAAAGCCTTCTGCAACATGGTTTAGTGTGAGATGTCCCTGTCATGGAAGGGGGGCTGGATCTAGATGATCTTAAAGTTCCTTTCCAACCCTAACCAATCCATGTTCTGTGTGCAAAGCATCAAATAGGTCCACAAGAACCTGGATATTAACTCTTCCTTTGGTACTGACCTTCTGTGTGATGCTGGGTAGCCTCTTTACACCTCAGCTACAAATAAGCCTCATGTATCATCCTGTTGCAATATACTTAGAAAGTATAGCAAAAATGAAGATATAATAATTACCTTTACTAAGCACCTCTAATAGACAAAGTAGTATGAGGAATATTTTGCTTCCCTCTGGAGAACTTAGTATGAGGTGAGGGGCTGAAAAGTAATAGTCAATTACTTCTGAACCTTTTAGGAGTAGGACCTGTACCAAAAGAAATCTTGACTGGATGCAAAAGAAAAAAAAAAGAACCCAACAATTGGGTAAGGATAATTTTTTTCTTGTGTTAAAAAAAGAGTTAAGGTTTGTCTGATTTATTTTCTACTACTGAGAAAACCTCATGTAGAAGAAAATCAATTTCTACTGAACTTCATTAACTGCTAGATTTCTCCTATGTTCATGAAAAATGCCCCATTAATGATGTCTGCATGTTATTTTTCCATCATCCCAATTCTCAGCGGCATCTTTCTCCTATTTCACAGGAAAATGTCCTACAGAGAGCAGCAACTTCTTCTATGTGTTTACACCAAAAAAAAATAACCTAAACAAAGGATGTGACACATGAAGCCCACACTGAATTTCGTGGCATTTGATTTTCATTCAGCTGAATCTGCCTATGATGAAAGTTGTCAAAGAAAACTCCCTGATTTCAGAAATTGCTGTCTAGATCTTCACTGTCATTTTCCACTAAACTTTTTAACAAGAGTTTGAAATGCATCACTGTTATTATTTAAGTCTGACTCTCTCAAAAATACCTCCAAATTATTTATTTATTAGCATTTGAAAGAATTACTTTTAAAGAAACCTTTACAGCCACAATTTTGAACATGCTAACATATCTTCCTTGAAAGATTTACCTCTGTCACAAAAATGAGTAGACAGTGTGTTTTTCACTGGGAATGTTAAAGTCTTTCCTTGGTATTTCCAGACATTGAAAGTAGTAAGAGTGGATAATGATGATTTCATTTCTTGCAGTCCCTAGGGATTTTCTTCAGTTTGATGGAATAAATTCTTTTGGTCCCATCTTCCAGTTTCTCTGTACTGAAGAGGATGCAGAGGGATGGGAAGGACTGCCATCTATCTAATCCTAATCATTATAAGGATGAACTGAGTTGAAACCAAAATCTGAGTTTTTCAAAATGTGTAAGACGATAAAAAAATTAAGTAATTGGAAATGATGAAAAAGAACACCCCCTCCCCCCTAAAAAAAAAGAAAAAAAAACAAAAACAAAAACACAAAAGCCAAAAAACCACACGCAGACTCAAACCATAGTCTGAAAATTACTTTTGTGTTAAATAAAAGAGTAGGACTATCCTGATAAATAGGTACTAAATAAAACAAGGAATAGAACACATGTGTGCATGTATAGCTAAAAAAAAGAAACCTGTTAGGATGTATTAGAATTGTTAAGACTGTCAAAAGCTTTTTGATATGATACTGTAAGGTGTCATGAAAATTCCCATTACAGTTTCTTCAGATGCCATAAGCAATATAAAAGCAGACAGTGTTTAAATGTGTGGATTTAACCTTCTAAAGCACTTGTATTAGAAATTCTATGATCATAATAAATATATATAAGTTATATCTTCCATTTTGCTGCAAATCCCAAAATAGTGAAAGACAGTGATTGTCTTTTCCACTGCAATGGAACCACACACACAGTGACACATGCACACTTATTTATTACAGTGTTTAATACCAATAAAATTGAAAATAGCAGAAGCATATGAGATATCATTACTCACAACTCAGATATTTAGGCTTTTATGTATCACATCCACTCCAGAAAACTAGAGCTGAAGCAAATCAAAGGCTCAAAAGAGAGCACAATATGCCAATACTTTCTCTTCTGGTAAAATAACATTAGAAAAAAACCAAAAAAACCAACAACAGCCAAGAAAAAAAATCAAACAAAAAACCCAACAAAGAACCTATAGAATTCATAGAATTTATAAAACTATTTGCTCCCCAGACAATGCCATTCCTATGTACTGAGCCTTTGGGGGAAATCTGATTTTATATAAAGGTGTTTAAGTGTTTCAAATCCTTCTTTATAAATATTTGTGAATTTCCACGATGAGTTTATTTTTATAAGCTGTATATAAGTGACTACCTAGTAAAGGAATGAAGAGCACTAGAAAGCACAGTTACGAAGGCACAAGCTGAACATCAGGTGACTAGTTCAGGTGGTGCTTATAGGCCACCAAAGGGAGAATTTCTTCTATTCATGAGAAACTGATCTGTTGTAAAAGCATCATAATACCAACATTGGCAATATTCTGGAAAAGGGTCTCCACAAGTAGTTAAGATAAATAAGGAAGAGTAAACAAGAAATTGCACTAAACTCCAGCAGGGGTAAAATTTGAACTGGGACAATGGCATGAAGCCTTTGAAACCATCTAAGCTGATCTACATTTTATGTGTTCTTGCGTTCAAACAACACTGAACACTTTTTATTCCCCATGTCCTCTGTAAAGCTGATGAATTGCAAATTTTTCTTATATGCTCTAGGAAAATGTGATTAAAATTAACATTAGGTAAGGGACTTAAACCTGTCAGGAAATCATGAGGGAGGAGTAGGTATTTCTGTGAGAAGAAAAGCTGAAGATTTTTTTAATATGTTTCAACTTAACTGATTAGCTTGTTCTCCTGGTTGACTGTACTGCTGTCAGAGATGAGGGAAACTGCTGCTACCAGATATTTAATAAATTTTCAATACATTCTGATCACCCTCTGAAAAAATATGATCTTATCAACCAATCAATCCAAAAAGTTTGTAAAGAACTAGATTATAGGAAGTCATGGTTTTCTGAGTATTCCTTGAAAGTGGACATTTTAACTGGATGACAGCTGAACTCCCAAGTATTTGGATAGAAACACTTTCTCCTGTGGTTTGCTTGGTACTCTTTTAAGTGTATATACATATTTATCTACTAGTGTCTAAAACTTCTGAAGAAGAGTATTTGCCAAACTGCTTGAAAGAAACAGCTGTACGCTTTGTAAAAGTAGTGTTTGTGTACTTGTGAACACCTCCTCATTACTACTGTTTCTCTTTCCTACTGAGTGTCTTCCTGTTTTCTTAAGTGACAAGCTTGTTTATAACTAAGATAAACAAGTAGTACACATTTTGCATATAGTAAGTTATGTTTTAAATTTAAATGAGTAGCACAGCTATCATGGAAATAAATATCGACTATTCAGGTTAGAAGATGCACTTTTCAGGTGATTCAGCTCCCACAGTGACTTTTGTTAAAAGATCCAGTCAAGAGTCCAGTCATCAAATGAGCACTTGCCTGTTCATTTGGTTCATCCCAGGTTCATTTGTGAGAAAATTCAACAGAAACAGTCATATGGAAAGTATTATGAGGTTACCTTAGAGAGTAGTCTTTGGTTTAACTGTTGGCAAGGAGAACACTTTCCCTCCTCAAGTACTCCTGTTCCCAGGAGGGCCATTTACAAACAAGTCTATTCACACAGGAGACGCGATGGTTTGTGTCCTTTGACTCCCTGCCAGTATAGATCCAATCCCACTGAAAGGAGTTTCTTCTGGTACAGACCCAACTAATTTCCATTTCCATTCAGCTTATTCATTTCACGGCTCTTGAGGCAAAGCCTCACGTCTATGCTTTGTGTCTGCTCTGACTATGAGGACTCAGCAATTAACAAGGATCTATCACAACATTAAGAGTGGGAAGCAGATGTCAGAAGGAGAATTGTGGGGAGCTCAGAGGCCTGCCATTCCCCTTGAAAACAGTCTTTTAAGTATGAAAAATGGCCATGACCATGATGAAACCCATTACTGGTCCACACTCATAAATACTATATATTTGAGTGTGCACACACCCAGGTTGCTTCACTCACTACTAGTTCCTTCAGTGGTAACAGCAAATTATCACAGAGTAGGATCTTGTGGTATGTATTCTAGAAGGCCTGTGTAGGAATTAATTAGATTCCGCAGGGAAGCATAAATTCAACACTTCTTATATGGCACAAGCTCATTAAATATTGGCTCTTTCATTACTTTGCTTTCTCTGTAGCCCAGATCAGTATGTGGTATTTATTGATAAACATGTTAGAAAAGTGAACAACTGCCACCAAAAATAACTTTCCCTAGTCATAAAAAGTACCTATTTCTCACATAAGACAACAAATATTGTTCAAAATCTCAAAAAAAAAACCAAACAAACAAACAAAACCCACAAAGCTTGTGAAAACAAGGTCACACATTAACTTTTGTTGTTCTGACGTGCAGAAGTTTAAACAGGGTCATAACCTCAGTGTATGAACAAAGTTTCACTTACAGAGGTTGGTCCTGAATGGAAACAATTTAATTTGAGGGATGCAGCACAGTATTCAGTATTATTAGGATTGATCTTCTCTGTATATATCAATAACTTTGATTTGAGAAATGTGTTGAACTTTGATGAAACCCAAAATGGATGAAGACAATCAATATGAAAGGGAGAAGAAAAAACCTATATATAAACAAATATAAAAAATTGAAGAAAGCAGGCACATGGTCAGCTGTGCTTTGTAAGAGGTTTTTACCACATTGTCTGATATTTTGAATAGACTTTGCTATAAACAAAGTTAGAAGTTTCCTATTTCTTGTGGCAGAGACATCATTTTAGATGTACTAGTGAATGGAAATCAAAAGCAACATAAAGAGTTTCTGGGATGGCTTGAATTCCAATAGTTTTCCCTTGTTTCACAATAATTTGACAGAAATGCTGGGGAAAGACAATTATATTGTTGTTACAGGCTCCATTTAATTCCTCTAGCAAAACCTCTATTTACAATTTTTTTCATTCAGTTGTTTTCCTATCCCCATCTCTAGTTAAATATAATGCTTTTTACTTTTGATAAATGATACTTGATAGCTATCAGTGAGGCACCTGCATTTAAAGTTAAATATAACACACTGAATCCCTTTTCCATTTCTACCAAAGGAAGAAAACAATAATTGATACGTGATTAAAATACTAACTTTTTCTGCCAAATAGGATGGATATACTTCGAATTGCCATATAAAGTTTGCTGGAAAACATTAAAGAGCATTTGCCTTTCAAGATTTTCAGGACAAGAGCATTCAGTACAGAAAGGTGTGTGAAGAAAATTTCACTGTTGTTTTTTGGTAGTGTGAATCACTTACAAAAATCAAAGTTTTAATTACCTTTGAGATACATAGTACTGGTTTTGCAGATCTCTCCCTGTTCTCATCACAGCAGGAGAATGTGAAACAGCCAAAAAAAGGTAAGCAGAATTGTTCATTGTGTGTTCAAGACTTCTAGAGAGGATTTCACTTGCTATTGCAGGGTTGAGACAAGATAACTCTACCAGACAAGCTTATATTAATAACTCTCTCACGTCTTGAAGCAGTGGTATGAAAGTCAAGACAGTCTGAGGCAGTGGTCCCCTAAACCCCAACTTCTAAGTAGTATGTTATCAGACCCCTCTGGTATGACTCCCAGCTAAAGAACATTTAAAACTTCGAGACTGAGATAAACACTGAAAAGCAAAGAATGATATTGGTGTCAGCACGATGCTTGTTAGGTATTGTTAAACAGTAACATGAGAAGCTTAGCAGTTACTGGGAAAATGTTTTTTTCTTAATATGTTTGTTAATTGTAATAAAATTATCTATCAACATAAGTGAACTAAAGACAGAGAGATATTTCAGAATAACACATGGAAATAACGTAGTGGTATCAGATCTGTTTATGCAGAAATAGTATGCATATCCCATACCCTTTCTTTGTTTAAAAAAATAGTAATAAGTACTCAACTGATTCAAAGAAATATAGAAATATGTTTAGAGACATTAATAAATACAACCTCAAAAAGCAATCCCTTGAGAAAAGACATTTATTTTGTAAGTAAATAATTAATTTTCTTCTGGAATAAATGGACATCATCATCATGGCTTGACTTCGCAAACGAAGATTTGGGAAGGGCTTTTACCCACGCTTACTACAAGCGCGCTGATGACTAAGAAGGCCAATGTGGGATAGGCAAATCCGGCTACAAAAAGCACAGCAGAAGGTCTCCTTGGGTGAAACAGGTGGGACACGATTCTTCCTGCATTGTCTTTTCTCCTCGAGACTAGTTCTTTGTGAACTCTCAAAGGAGTCAGCGGCATTATGTATGGTGTGCCTCCAAGTCTCCCGATTGGAGGCCAAGGTGGACCACTGATGGTAGTCAATATGGCCAAGGCTAAGGTATTGTTTCAGGGAGTCCTTATATCTCTTCTTAGGGGCACCTCTCTTGTGGCTACCGGTGGCAAGTTCACCATAAAACATGATCTTGGGGAGGCGGTGATCCTTCATTCTAGAGACATGCCCTGCCCAGTGCAGCTGCATTTTCAGCAATATGGCCTCGATGCTGGTGACCCCTGCCTGTTCGAGGACAGTGACATTAGACACATAGTCAGTCCAATGGATGTTTAGAATTGTATGGAGGCAGCACTGATGAAAGCGTTCCAGGAGTCGCAGGTGATGACGGTAGATGACCCATGATTCAGACCCATATAAAAGAGTAGACAATACAATGGCTCTGTAGACACTGACCTTTGTACTTTTCTTCAGGTGTTTATTACACCAGACTCTTTTATGGAGTTTTCCAAAGGCTCTATATGCCTTTGCTATTCTGTTGTCTATCTCTTTGTCGATCGTGGCATCCGAGGAAATGATGCTTCCCAGATAGCTGAACTGCTGAACTGTCTTAAGCTCTGACTCGCCGATGGTAATATGGGGATGGCGATGATCTTCTTGGGGTGCAGGTTGGTAGAGGACTACTGTCTTATTCAAGCTGACTTCCAGCCCCAAAACCTCAGCCGCCTCCGCAAAGCAAGATGTTAAACGCTGCAGAGCTGCTTCTGTGTGGGCAACAAGGGCGGCATCATCAGCAAAGAGCAGTTCACGGACAAGATGGTTTAGGGTCTTAGTGTGGGCCTTCAGTCGCCTTAGATTGAATAGGCTACCATCGGTACGATATCGAATATAAATGCCGTCTTGTTCGTCAAGGTCTGCTGTAGCCCTTTGGAGCATCATGCTAAAGAAGATTGTGAATAAGGTCGGTGCGAGAACGCAACCTTGTTTCACACCATTGGTTATTGGGAAAGGCTCAGAGAGTGCATCGCCATACCTGACTTGGCCTTGCTGATCCTCATGTAACAGAATAATCATTTTGAGGAACTTGGGGGGACAACCTAATCGTTCTAAGATCAGCCACAAGCCTTTCCTGCTCACAGTGTCAAAAGCTTTGGTGAGGTCAACGAAAGTTACGTATAACCCCTTATTCTGTTCTCTACACTTTTCTTGCAATTGTCTGAGAACAAATACCATGTCTGTGGTACTTCTATTAGCCCTGAAACCACACTGACTTTCAGGTAGAAGTTCTTCTGCGATAGCAGGTACTAGTCTGTTCAATAGTATTCTTGCAAGAATTTTACCAGCAATGGAGAGCAGAGTTATACCATGGTAGTTTGAGCAGTCTGACTTGGCACCTTTTTCCTTATACGGAGTGATGATGATTGCGTCACGAAAGTCTGACGGTATTTTGCCTTGTTCCCAACAGCACACAACTAGCTCATGAAATTTAGCCTGAAGTGCTTGGCCTCCATGCTTCCATATTTCAGGTGGGACTCTGTCAACCCCAGCTGCCTTGCCAGTTTTCACCTGCTGTATGGCTTTAAGAGTCTCTCCCATGGTAGGGGCTAAATCCAATTCGTTTTTCACTGGATGTTGCAGAATGTGCTGGATTCCTTTGCCTTGGACTACCCAATTTGCACTAAAGAGGGTTTGAAAATGTTCAGACCAACGATTCAGGATGGAGATTTTATCTGTAAGAAGCGTTTGGCCATCTGCACCAAGTAAGGGGCTTTGCACCTGGAATGTGGGTCCATACACTGCCTTCAGAGCCTCATAGAATCCTCTGTGGTCACCCAAATCTGCACATAGTTGAGTCTTTTCTGCTAGGTTGAGCCACCACTTGTTCTGGATGTCTCTAAGTTTCTGTTGGAGTTTGCTACATGCAAGACGAAAGGCTGCTTTTCTTACATGGCAGAGTGGCTGAGCGAGGTGTGCTTGATGAGCAGATCTCTTTTTTTGTCAGCAATTCTTGGACCTCCTGGTTGCTATCGTCAAACCAGTCTTTGTTTTTCTTTGAGGAGAACCCAAGGGATTCTACGGAGGACTGCAGGATGCTGGTTTTGATATGTTGCCAAAGCGCTTCAGGAGAAGGATCTATAAGTTGGTCTTCAAGCCTAGTTTGAAGGTTAGCCTGAAAGCTGTCCCTCACTGCAGCTATTTGAAGATTATCAACACTGAGCCTCCTCCTTGGAATGTTGCCCCTCTTAGGTTTGGGCTTGAAGTGGAAATTAAGTTTGCAGCGCACAAGGCGGTGGTCTGTTTGGCATTCTGCACTAGGCATCACTCTGGTCTGGCAGACAAAATAAATGGACAATTCAACTCTTAATTAACAACATTAACTCAAAAGAAGTATTAAGAAAGAGAAGAGAGAATAAGAACTGAAGTTGAATCATTATGTCTATAGAAGATTAGAAGCCAAAGTATTAGAAATTTGGAAGACAAATTTGCAATGTATGATGATCAGAATGTATTTGGGAGAAAAGAGCTGGAAAGGGAAATGGAATATTTATGGAGTGATAGAACAATGAACTTAAATGGAACAAAATAATCAGCCCAGTCATTGATCTGTTAAATTTAACTCGATGTGGAAGCCTTATCATTTATACTTGTGGTATTTTAGACTTCTTTAGTGGTACCATAAAATATTTCAGGCTATTACCCTAAAATAGGGTGAAGAAAGAGTAAATATAATAAAACCAAATATGAAAGATAGTGGATGCCAAGTGCTGATGCAACTAAAAGACTGTTAAATAGGGACTAAACAAATGACATAAGAGCAATACATGAGTTTGATGGCTGGCACAACCACAGGATTAAATTGGGATACAGGGAAACAAGTATCAGGACACCACCCTGAGCTGATCTGTTCTGGATACTGTATGAAGATTATGTCCATACTAGCCAGTGACCATACCTAGGACACAGACCATTGCTGTACACTGGAAAACACATAACACTGAAACTGTGAGACTACTCCCTAACACAAAATTGGCTCCTTTCAACTCACATACTCCCAAGCAGTTTCTGGTTCCGTTTCAGGAGCCTGAATAATACACACTCCATAGTCACTGTCAGTTTGCACATAGTCATTTGGTTTTGGCAGCTAGGGAGCTCCATGCCACATTAGCTTCAATACTGGGAGGGAATCCTGTGCTTGTTAGCACAAATGTAGCCTAAGGGGGTTACTCCAGAATATACAGCAGAAGTGTTTTGGCTCCTATGCGTGTCGCCCCTTTCTCCATCAAGCTGACTCAGATACAACTTGATACTACTAACAATAAAAGGAACAGATTAGCTCTGAAGCACAAAGTATTTTTTATTTCATGTTCTCCTTTACATTGACCAATGTTAATTCTAAAAATTTCCTAATGTACTCTCTCAAAGCACTAAAAAAAAAAAAAGGTTTAATAAAACTGTTCCTTCATATAAATTGCACAGTTCCAGCGCTTCATTAAAACCTGAACTCACCTGCGCACAGGAAAGGTGAAAGTATTTGGATTCTGAGCCAACATGGCAACTACAGTGGCAATTTTAATATACTAAAAAGGTCACAGTGATGTCCATCATGTGTGATGCCTAGTAACATTATTGTAGGAACATTATTTAGACACCAGTAAGTATTGCTGTCAAGTCATAAAGCTAAGAATAGTTAGGCAGTATTAAAAAAAAAAAAATCACACCACCCAAAATAATAACGCATAACTGAGCTATCAGATCTACTTCATATAGAAACATCAATCTGTGGTCACACAAGTTACAACTTTATTTATACCTCATTTTTAGATCCTTAGAGCAGAATTAAAACTTGGACTGGCTTTTCCAAAACGAATTGTTAGATTTCTGTCAAGGGTAAAGCTTGTTTCCATCTGGAGGGTGAATGCTAGGGAGTTGCTGCAGATCTGACAGATTACAGGAGGCCCACCCATACTGGTTTGCACTGGTGGCCAGGTACCCATATTTTTCTCTCTTAGATCTTACTACACTGCAGCTTCAACAGATCAGGTAAAACAATCCCTTTTATATTGCAACAGACAGCTTCTTTCATGTTAATGGCAACAGGGAAACGTTTGCCTTGTCTTACTTAGCTTTGTTTGCCTATCCTACTCCACCCTCTCTTCTCTTGTTTCTCCTCTTCCCGGGCTAGAGGGTATACTCACACACTTCTGACAATAGCCACTGTTTCTCTCTGGAGACTGTGAAATACAGAAAACAGAAGTAAAATGCAAAACAAAGAAATGGACAAGTAAAAAGGTAAAATAAACAAAATAGAATACATAAGTAGCTGTTACTTCTTCCTGGAGACTTGCCAGACTGGTCAAGGATGCTTTGAACTAGATATGTTGGGGGAGGAGGGCATCACTCCATCCCAACACACCCAGTCAGTTGCCAGCACCTATAATAAATGCTTGGAGCAATGTAGAGATATTCCAGTCGCTCCAGCCAATGAGCTAGCTTCATTTGGATCTCGGCTCAGATGCCTCTATACAAACGCCTGTAAGCATGGAGAACAAACAAGAGGAATTAGAGGTATGTGCACGTCTGTGGCAGTATGATATAATAGGCATCACAGAAACATGGTGGGATGGCTCTTATGACTAGGGTGTTGGAATGGAAGGTTACCGGCTCTTTAGAAAAGACAGGCCTGGCAGGCAGGGAGGGGGAGTTACTATTTATGTTAAGGACAGGCTGGAGAGTATGGACCTCTGTCTGGGGACAGGTGAACAGTCAACAGAGAGTTTGTGGGTCAGGGTTAAAGGGAGAACAGTGGTGGGGGACATTACTGTGGGGATCTGTTACAGACTGCCTGATCAAGAGGAATCTGTGGATGAAGCACTCTACAGACAGATAGGAACAGCCTCAAGATAACAGGCCCTTGTTCTCATGGAAGATTTGAACCACTCTGATATCTGCTCGAGCAACAGTACGGCCCAGCACAAGCAATCCAGGAGGTTCCTCGATTGTGTGGAAGACAACTTCCTTCTGCGAGTAATAGAGGAATCGACAAGGAGAGGTGCCATGCTTGACCTCGTGCTCACTAACAGGGAAGGGCTCGTTGGAAATGAGGGCAGCCTTGGTTGCAGCGATCATGAGATGGTTGAATTTGAGATCCTCAGGACAGTAAGAAGAGCATGCAGCAAGCTCACTGCCGTGGACTGAAAGAGAGCAGACTTTGGCCTTTTCAGGTACCTGCTTCGTAAGTTTCCATGGGATATACTCCTAGAGGGCAGGGGGGGCGAAGATTGCTGGTTGATATTTAAGGATCATCTACTGCAAGCTCAGGAGTGTTGCATCCCAACTAGAAGGAAGTGCAGCAGGAGGGCCAGGAGACCTCCTTGGATGGATAAGGAGCTGCTGAGGAAAAATCAAGGGAAAATAGAGGCTTATAAAAGGTGGAAGCAAGGACAGGCAGCCTGGGAAGAATACAGGGATGTTGTCCAGGAAGCTAGGGACCAGGTTAGGAAAGCTAAGGCCCAGTTAGAATTAAACTTGGCCAGGGATGTTAAGGATAACAAGAAGGGATTCTGTATGTATGTAGCAAATAAAAGAGAGACTAGGGACAACGTGAGCCCTCTCTGGAAGCTATCAAGAGAACTGGCTACCCTGGATTTGGAGAAGGCAGAGGTTTTTAATGACTTCTTTGCATCAGTCTTCACTGGCAAATGCTCTGACCGCACCACCCAAGGCTTGGAATGCAGACGCAGGGACTGAGAATGCAGACTTTGGGCCCACTGTAGGAAAATATCTGGTTCGACATCATCTGAAGAACCTGAACCTACACAAGTCTATGGGACCTGATGAAATCCATCCACGGGTCCTGAAGGAGCTTTCAAATGAAGTTGCTAAGGCACTGGACATCATATTTGAAAAATCATGGCAGTCAGGTGAAGTTCCTGATGACTGGAAAAAGCGAAATATAACCCCCATTTTCAAGAAGGGGAAAATGGATGACCCAGGGAGCTACAGACCAGTCAGTCTCACCTCTGTGCCTGGAAAAATCTTGGAGCAGTGTCTCTTGGAAGGCATGCTAAGGCACATGATAATCAACAAGGTGCTTGGTGACAGCCAACATGGCTTCACTAAGGGGAGAAACCCTGCCTGACCAATTTGGTGGCCACCTATTATGGGGCTACAGAACTCATGGACAGGGGTAGAGCTGTTGATATCATCTACCCGGACTTGGGCAAAGCATTCAACACTGTCCCACATGACATCCTTGTCTCTAAATTGGAGAAACATCAATTTGATAGGTGGGCCACTTGGTGGATAAAGAACTGGCTGGATGGCTGCATGCAAAGAGTTGTGGTCAATGCCTCAAATTCCGGCTGGAGACCAGTAACAAGTGGTGTCCCTCAGGGATCAGTGTTGGTACCAGTCTTGTTCAACTTTTTGGCATAGACAGTGGGATTGAGTACGCCATTAGCAAGTCTGTCGAGGACACCAAGCTGTGTAGTTTGGTTGATCCGCTGGAGGGAAGGAATGACATCCAGAGGGACCTTGACATGCTTGTGAGGTGGGCTGATGCCAACTTTATGAAGTTTAACCATGCCAAGTGCAAGGTCCTACACCTGGGTTGAAGGAATCCCAGGCAAAGCTACAGGTTGGGCAGAGAAGAGATTCAGAGCAGCCCTGCGGAGAAGGACTTGGGGGTGTTGGTAGATGAGAAAGTGAACATGAGCCGGCAGTGTGCGTTTGCAGCCCAGAAAGCCAACCATATCCTGGGCTGCATCAAAAGGAGTGTGACCAGCAGGTCAAAGGAGGTGATCCTGCCCCTCTACTCTGCTCTCATGAGACCTCTCTTGGAGTATCGTGTACAATTCTGGTGTCCTTAACATAAAAAAGGACATGGAACTATTGGAACAAGCCCAGAGGAGGGCCAGGAGGATGATCAGGGGACTGGAGCACCTGAATATCATGCTTTTTTTTCTGCCTTCATCCTTGTTTCAAAGCCCTGATTATTAGTCTTGATTTTGGTATAAATATGGGGGGGCACATATGATGAGGTTTATTTTTGGAAAAAACACAGTTTCATTGAAATTAGAAAGCTTATTGAAAAAGACTTGATTTGAAGAAAAATTTAATGGTAACATTTCTGTTATCCAAAGAAGAGAATCCACCACTGTGATCCAGTCAAACTGTCATACAGAAGCAACAATACCAGTAACCACAAGGGCTCTACTGATTTTGCTCTTGACTAATTTAGAACATGTCATTATGAATGTCTGCATGGGGGTCTCTCTATATCCCCCACCCCAGAATCTCTATCTGACCCAGGCAGAAAAAAATCCCTAAATCTACCTTAAATGAACAATAATACATTAGTGGCATTAAACATTAGCCTCTTAGAACAATAACCACAACCACTGTCAAAGAAATTCCTTAAAAAATACTGGAAGTCTGTATTCTCTAACTTCTGAATTCTTACTGCTTAATTTGTATCTCATTTCTAGTTCAGCTCTAGTTAATCTATTCCTTCCTCAATACTTGAGTAGTCAAGTGTTTTTTAACGTCAAATTAAAAACATTGTACTGGGCACGAATGTTTTTAAAGATTTTCTTTCTTAAGGTAAAATTAAGCGCTCAATCTAAAAAGACCACTTTGAGATGTATGATTATTTTTATTTCCATAACCTGATGCTAAAACATGTCCAAGTTTATACTGGAAAATAAGGTATAAACTTCTGCTTTCTTTCACTTTAACATCCTGTATACCATTCTTAAAGTTCTATTTCCAATAAAATTACCATGAGTACTTCAGTAAGGAAATTAATAAGTAGTAAAATAAGGAAGGGTTGCTTGTTGTATATTATTGCTTTCTCTAGTCCTGGCAATCTGGGCTATGTTACTGAATCTAGTGATAAATTTTTATAGCTATGATTATATCTACAGTAATACAAAATTTATGCACTTTTTATTTGGTCGATAAAAATGCATCGAAGGAATGGATAAAATTACTTCATCTGGTTTACGACTAAGGTCAGGAATTTAAGGATCATATCTCTTACCACTGTGGCCCACCCTAACTGCAAATACTGAGAACAGGGAAAGAAAAATCTGTTTCTACGAGTGAGCACAAATGGACAGTTTGTTTTAGCCTGTCTGTAATATAATTGTGTGAAATAGGTGAAAATACGAAGATGGCTGAGTTTCAAAGTGTCCTTTAAAACTTTAACAAGTTTAATTCAAAAAAGAGCCAAGAAGAGATTTCTAATGAATAACAGCTCTGAATTATAATTTTATTTTTCCTGAATATATGTACATTGTGTATACCGTATTTGAAATGTATATTTCCTGAACATATTTTACAGCACAAGTCAAAACTTAACCGTGAAATTTGCATGATCAAGTGAATATATGAATAAAGACATAAGACACTTCAACCTCATGAAGTTTAACCATGCCAAGTGCAAGGTCCTACACCTGGGTCGGAGCAATCCCAGGCACAGCTACAGGCTGGGCAGAAAAGAGATTCAGAGCAGCCCTGCGGAGAAGGACTTGGGGGTGCTGGTCGATGAGAAAATGAACATGAGCCGGCTTCAGTGTGCGCTTGCAGCCCAGAAAGCCAAACATATCCTGGGCTGCATCAAAAGGAGTGTGACCAGCAGGTCGAAGGAGGTGATCCTGCCCCTCTACTCTGTTCTCATGAGACCTCACTTGGACTACTGTGTGCAGTTCTGGTGTCCTCAACATAAAAAGGACATGGAACTGTCGGAACAAGTCCAGAGGAGGGCCACAAGGATGATCAGGGGACTGGAGCACCTCCCATATGAAGATAGGCTGAGAAAGTTGGGACTGTTCAGCCTTGAGAAGAGAAGGTTGCTTTGGAGACCTCATAGCAGCCTTCCAGTATCTGAAGGGGACCTACAGGGATGCTGGGGAGGGACTCTTCATTAGGGACTGTAGTGATAGGACAAGGGATAAGGGGTCAAAACTTAAGCAGGAGAAGTTTAGATTGGATATAGGGAAGAAATTCTTTCCTGTTAGGGTGGTGAGGCACTGGAATAGGTTGCTGAGGGAAGTTGTGAATGCTCCATCCCTGGCAGTGTTCAAGGCCAGGTTGGACGAGGCCTTGGTGATATGGTTTAGTGTGAGGTGTCCCTGCCCATGGCAGGAGGGCTGTAACTTGATGATCTTAAGGTCCTTTCCAACCCTAACTATTGTATGTTTCTAGGATTCTATGTCTGTATACCCAACAAGCCTCTGGGTGTCTACATGTCTGATGTTTGTATGCAAACACAGTACAGGATCAACAGTAGTGGTTTATTACATTTATCCATTTTTATCAATTTTAGTGCAGGCAGAAATATCAAAGAGAATTTCCTGTCTTTAATTAGTGCCAGTATAAACATTTCTATTACAACACATTTCTAAAAGCCGACCTTGAAATCAGTGGATACACAGTCATGTCATGTGATATCCTATCAGAGTAACATTTTGTAACTGTCACATATTTCAGGTTTGATTCAGAAAGCAGTAAAACTGGTAATGACACTCCTGCCACCAAAGTCATATATTCTTCCTGAAATTTAAAAAAGGCATTGCAGCTATGATTTGCATAGCTATGCTTGATACAGCATCTATCTGTGTTCACAGTGACACTCAGCTGACCCCCCTGAAGTATGTAAATTACCTTTATAAATGTGTCATACCTATAGAAAGGTACCTCAGGGAACTTCTCAGACAAGCACCGTTTGTCTTACCGCAAACCTTGGAGTCTCTTCTGTAGCATAACATTTTACAGTTCATAATCTGTATGTGTTTCAATAGACAAAAAAGAAGAGAGGGGGAAGAGTAAAGAAAGTAAATGGTCTCTTCTCCCAAGTAACAAATGATAGGACAAGGCAATGGCCTCAAGCTGTGCCAAGGGAGGTTTCCATTGGATATTAGGAAAAGTTTCTTTACCAAGACGGTGATCAGGCATTAGAAAAGGCTGCTCAGGGAAGTGGTGGAATCACACTCCCTGAAAATGTTCAAAAAATGTAGATGAGGCCCTCAGTGACATGGTTTAGTGGTGGACTTGGCAGTCCTAGTTCAATGGTTAGACTTAAGGATCTTAAAGGTCTTTTGCAATATAAATGATTCTATGATTCCCCTGCTTCAGGTGAAGATTGGAATATTGGCAAATCAGACAGACTTATAACCTTCTGGTCATTTAAGTATTCTGAAAAATAACAGATCACTAAGGTTCCTGGTCTATCCCTTTGTCAATGTTTTCCTTTCCTAGGAGAATTGCACTTGCTGGTTTACAGAACCTACATACTTCCAGTATGCCACAGACAAGCTTAGATGTGCTTTCTAAGTGCTTTCACAAGTATGAGATGAATGGAAGATACTACATGCCCAAATTTTGCTTATATTTGGGAAAAATTCTGCCTATGAAGGAAAAAGCAGCACTCTTTCTAACCAGCTTCTGTCTGGTGGTCTGGAGAGGGGAAGGACTCTTTTACTGATGGTTTATTTATGTTCATTTATTTTAAATGGCAGCTGTCTGAAGCTGTCCAGTGTTTGAAGTGTGAAATTAAATCTCAGGAGAGATGGATTAGAGGACGGAATGCCAGGAAGTCAATCAAAAGTTCACAATATAAGTGGTTTACCCTATAGGTCTGAGAATCTATTGCAAAGCTTCCCAGTCTGTCATTAGATAATTATAATTGTTTGATACAATCCTGCATCATATGTATGTATTTATGTATGCATATATGTGTGTGTATATATGTGTGTATATATATATAAAAAACTATCTCAAAGGCATGCTTTCTTTCGTACTACTGGCATTCACATGCATGCAGTATGAATATGCAGTACAATGAAATATTCCATTTAATTATATTATTGTTTTGTTCTTTTCTAGTATTTAATAAGGACAAAATTACCATATAACCCATGCAAATGCCAAATACCAGCTTACACAATGTCCATGTGTCATGAATTCTTGCCTGACATACAATCCTTTCTCCAGCCAGTAAGTCTGCTGTATTGCCCTCTACGTTTTCTCTTATATTACCTTTAAATAAAATCCTAAATGATGCTATTCTTTCTGAGATATTTTTTTGGAAGGAACGGGGAAAGACATTCTAATTAAATGTACTCGTTGGTGGCAACTCAAAATTTTAACTTACAAAAACTCCACTAAAAAAGTTCAGGTGAAACATGATTCTTAATAATCAGAGACTCAAGAGCATTGTAGAGCGGATGGTTTAATATTATTCTTTGACTTGACACTGGTGGGGCATAATTTTTTCCCCTGAAACATATTTGATAAAGTAATAGCAATCAAGCTGCTATAGTAAACTAATAGTTGTAATGAAACTGTATTAGTACCCAGGGACTTCTGAAACTGGAAAAAGACAACAGATTAATTTGGAAATCATTCTTTCGTTAATTCATTATGTTCCTCTTTTCATAATTCTCACATGCAATTATGATACAACAAAAATGAAAGCTACAGGTGAGAAAGCAGGTGGGATAATTTAGGAAATTATTCGTCAATAGAGGGAAGAGTTGCTGATCTTTCAGAAAACATCACAACATGACATTATTTCTCCTTATTCCCTCCCTTTTTGTATTTGAACCCTTATCAACATCCAGATGCTATCTTCTTCTGAGGACAGAGACTCACTTTCACTGGGAAAAACTGCAAGTGAGATTACTGATCAGTACATCAGCAGATCAGAATGGCTTTTAACGTGAACTTCAGCGATGGGATTCTCCTGTTAGAGGGGCAATAGTCTGGAAGTCTACAAAGAGGCATAACTACGTATTAGGCTCACTGAAGCGACTTCAACTAACTCCACTGCAAAAGAAAGAGAGCAAGTCTCTGAAAGAGAGCAAACTGGTCCTAAAGGAAAAATATACACATATGAGGCAATGACAAAGTTAAGATTTGTGCATTTTAGCATGTGATTAGTTTTTTTGTTATTAAAAAAAACGTGTTTGAGGAGGATGATTTTCTCTTACAGGGGCAGCATCTTTAGTGGACCCAACAGGACCACCAACTCATGTACGGTGGTTAAAATGGAATTTTTATCCAACTTGATTCAAACAGAGCTATAATCCATTAAGGAACCAGAATGCTTCAGCCAATGCATACTCAGCAAACAGCTCTGAAGTGGGCAATAGGAAGTTCCACAGCCGATGCTAAAATCGCTGGCCCAGTGGGTCTTACAGTACAGCATGAAGGAGCAGAAACCACAGGTGAACACTGTAAAGAGTGAATGCACATCTCACTAACAGCTTAATTAGATGTTGCTCCTAAAGACACTAACAGATGTGGGACTGTTTAGCAAGCCACAACTTCATTGATAATGTACTGCCTCTGGCCAACTGCTGATATAAATGTTCTACCTGACCCCTGAAAGGCATCTTGTTTTGCCCATGGCTATCAGGGAACAGAGCTGGCTGTTCCCTGTGGGGCTAGACTTGAGCCCAGAGGCTAAAGGTGGAGTTTGCCCATATGATTAATCAGGCATAGCTTTGTCAGCAGTGCAGATCACCCTTGCTTCATTGGGTGGTTAAGAACTCCCATCCAACAGTCTGGCCTGATGCAGAGTTTGATCCCTGACTTTGTGGGTTTCATTAGCAGACTGGGAGATAGCGATTCGCATAGCTCTAGTTCTAAAAGTTCAGCATTTACCATTTGATGCATTGATCCTTTCATTTAATAGCTAGCCCTTAAGCCATAATAACTTACAGATATATGCATTTATTCTACAATGCTCTGAAAGGTCTTTTAAATATTCATTCTATTCTGCTAAATAAGCAGCCCTCTTTTCTAGGAGGACTGTGACACTCCTTTTGTCTGTCACCATTATATACTGCCTTTGGGAAAGTCTGATCCTCTTGCCACTCGGAAATGTAACTTGAACCAGAACTTATTTTCCCTACTTCTGCTACTGACAAGCTTCAGGACTTTAGGCAAATCACTTGACCTTACTGCATCTCATTTTCCTCTCCATTAAAATGGGGCTAGTGCCTAGTTTCATAAAGTATGTCACTTCTACAAATTAAAATAAAACACTATAGATGAACTTACTGCAATTATCCTACACTCAATGGAAATTTCATCCTTTAAGATAATGCCAATGACAAAGATGTGAAACCAAAACTACTCCTGGAAACTAAAATCTTACATCAGCACCATGGCCCAGTGCCATCAGTAGGGCCATAAATAAGAGAAGGGACATATTTGTTCAGCTGACTTGACAGGATAATCATCAGTAGCTGGACTTCCAGGGCTGGGTTGTTGGTTTTTTTTAACAGGTGAACATGGGATATAACCCAGGGCTAATTTACCTAGGTGAAAAAAGAAGATACAGGAGGTGTATAGCGAGTTTTCTATTAAAAAGCAAGCTGGCAGCACAATACAGTGTTCAGAGAAACACTTCTAATAACGTCTGCTAAAGCTGGTTTAAAATGGTGACCCGCCTATTTATGACTACCTATTCTGAAGGCTGTGGGATAATTATTTCCAACTGGCATCAAATTTAATTGTATGGTAAACTAATGAGTAAAAGTCTTCTTGCTGTTGTTTAACAAGTATGAAGGAAATACACTTAATTTTTCATTAAAGGTAGTCAAATTGCATAAGCAATAAGTGCATATTAGACACCATACTTATTACATCAAAACTGTGAACACTGTTAATGCATTAACACTTAAAAAGGTAGCGTGTGGCAAGTCAATTTCACAGCAATTAAAACTGAAAAACTGGTAATTGACATTTGATAAGTATGTTAATTGATATCAAGCTTGCAATAGCTAACATGCTAAGTGTCAATTAAATCCATGTGTTTTTACAATTAGAATTTATTAATAAAGAATCTAATTACAAAATATTGGTTATGTCAATTTATGTTAATTATGCAACAACTAAATTTATAGTGGAAAAAATTCCTTCAGTCCTCAAAAGCACTTCAAAACT
Source organism: Neopsephotus bourkii (assembly GCF_033783945.1). Taxonomy (NCBI): domain Eukaryota; kingdom Metazoa; phylum Chordata; class Aves; order Psittaciformes; family Psittacidae; genus Neopsephotus; species Neopsephotus bourkii. The sequence continues at coordinate 417,680 of NW_026902023.1, read as the reverse complement.
TTTCCCAAGCTTTAGCATTTTTCATGCAACACATTGTCTGTTTTTTCCTGTTTTGTTTGCAACAGAGATGCTAGATTGACTAATGTAGAAACACTTGTCCAATTACTATATTTAAAAAAAAAAAGAGTGCTTCTAGCACACTTTTGATGATAACTACATATTCAAATCTCTTAACAAAATGTAGAACAAATTTTCTATGATTTTGTGAAAGTAGTTATGAAAATATTCTATATTAAATGTGGTAAGTAAACCCAAGAGATTGATTTTCCTCGTTGCTCATGCACTGTTGCTTTTATTTATAGACCACTTATTCTGGACACTAATCATACAACTGTGCCTGGATTACACAGATCATAAATATTTCCTTATGACTTTAAGTTGGAAAAATGCCTATGCAAGGCAACCAAGGCAAAATAGCGGACGACTGGCATAATTTCATAAGGCTGATGTTTACTCACAGAGACTGACTCAGAGTTCTAGATTTTGACTAGAACAGTTTGGATATTTACCCATTCCTGCCTGGGACAGGAAAATGACCAGAGTGAAGCTTGTTTCAGCTAAAAAGTTGAGCAAGCTAGAAGCAAAGGTAAGATTTCACTCTTGTTTGTGCTTAACAACAACAACAAAAAAACCAAAAAAAAACAACAACAAAAAAAATCAAAACCCGTGTTGGATGTTTATTCTCTCTGATAATATACTCTGATAAAATGATGTTTATTCTCTCTGATAATACATTCTCTTTGATAATATGGCCCTAATATATACCACATTTTGCTGCAAAAGTCAGCTTCCCATTTTCAGATCAGCATGCTGCCAACATACCAGAGACCACTCTGAGTTCCCAGCTAAGCTTCTCTCAGATTACTTTATCTGTTACTCAGATAACAGATGGGGACATCTGTTCTGCCACTCTTCTGGTTCCTACTATTGGTGGTACCAGACTTTTTAGGCATTGATGGAAGCTGGAAATTAGAGATGTTGTCACGGAGGGCTTGAAGACAGGGCTGAAACTAAAGGTGCTGTAAGTGACTGGAAGCATCAGCCAGAACCATGAGCCACTGTGAGAAAAGCAGTCAGATAGGGGGAATTCGTGTAGGAGGGAGTGTCAGGCATCACATGTAGGGCAAGACAAAGGGGAACATGAAAAAAAAGAAAAGAAAAAAAATATTTAATACCCTTGAGGCACATAAAGGGAATTAAGAGAATTGCAAGAAGGGGAAATAAGCTGGGTACAGGAAAAGGAGGAAAAAAAATTAAGACAACAGATTTCTACGCTATTTTGTCTCCATGTAAAAATTTATTTGAATCTGTGAAAAGACTGGAGTTCAAATCAAAGTAAAAAAGACAGCAATATTTTTTAAAATTATATCATAAACTGAAAATACTAGTGACATGTATATTGGTCTGTATTAACAATAAAGTTAATTAAGTTCTATGAGCATAACGTCCTATTAATTTTCACCATTTTTATGTCTTCATCTTCCTGCCTGTTGACATGGAGTCTTTGCTGCTTTGGAATTTGAACAGTTGCTCTTTCACGCATTGTGAGATCACCAACAACAATGGTCCTTTTACCTAACGAAGTTAAAATTGATTCTCTACTGGTCTTGTTTATTTGTTCAGAAAATTGTTTCAATTGTCACTTCTGTTATTGCAACTTCCACAGCTTACTTTGCTTCTAATTTGACATTAATAGGGAAAAATTGATTTTACTTCCACTTATTTCCCAGGCTGTCACATGTTCATCTCCATTTGGGAAAACATACAATGCTGACTCCCTTCACTGTGAGTATGAAAATTAGGTTTACACTAAAGCAAGATTTTGTCAGGAAATAATGTTTTGGAGAGAGAATACCTGTCATTAAATTCTTAGAGAGAGGAAAGCTGAGCTGAAAATATTTTAAAATTAACCTCCTCTGAAATCTGAAGTTCAACACCTTTTGGTACCTTTAAATAAAAACTGATCTCGTAAAGCACAGTGGCAGAAAAAAAAGACATACTTGAAAATTCACACACACTGGAGCATCATTCATGAAGGAGAGACAGGATTTGGGGAAGGGGAGGTAAGAGTTGAGGCGAAGCAGTAAAAAACTGCTCTATAAGTGTACACAAGTAACAGTTTCCAGTAAACAGCTTATTTAAATAGCAGTTTATTAAAACTGCATGCCTTTGCCATATGGTTGTTCTATAGCTGTGGAGGGAATGTACAGTTAGCAGAAAAATTAGCAGTAGCCTTTCCTTAACCATGCTTTCTCATTTTAGGAAAATAATTCCTCCAATGGCTTTATTTTATTTAGTTCTGCTCCTCTAACCTTGCAGAACAGTAAGTTTAGAGGCTCTCTTAAGCTTAGTTCCAAATCATTGTGCTGTTTTGCTCCTATCACATGGTATTCCTCTGTGTAAACACAGACACAGTATGACAGCTTCTGCCAGCTATCTTGGCTCTGAGTGAGGTCTGGACAACTGAGGTCCCTCATCAAGGACAGGAAATTTTATGTATCATATATATCAATTTACAGAACAGAAGGCAGCTTCAAGAAGACCGAAGGAAATTTTAAACTCCTGATAGCATCCTTTATATGGCATCTCAAGTATTCTCATAAATTCTGCTTCTGATATAAATATGCTTTAGATACTGAGATCCTCCACAGATCCAAAATTCCATCTTATATACAAGGCAAAACATACTAAATTTAAAAAAAAATTACAGCTTTTAGCAGTGTGATTCCAGTGAAAAGCATGTAGACTTACAGTATTCAAGTTGTTATTTCCATTTAGTAATAATTTCATGCCACTTAGAATTGCTGCTTTTAAAAGTTCATTTCTAATTCTACAGATTACAATAGAGGTGATACCAACATAAATATTGATTTCTTAATCAGTAATTGAGAATCTCTGTCAATAGGAACGTATTTTTAACATGAAGATTATATTCAGGCTTATTTGTTTCTTAACCTGGACACATCTCTGTTCTCATATGTGTCACCTGAATTTTCAAGACTCTCTGAAGTAAACAGTCTTGTCATCCATTTTCCATTATTGCAGCTTCCTTCTCAGTAGCTTTGGAATCAGAATCGGGATGATCAGTGGTAAACCTGACATCATAATCCCCTCCTGCTGTGTTACTTACCTTTTGCATCCTTATCTTTCCAAAGACTGCAGATAAACCATCTTTCTTGCTTACAAGACCTTTCAGCAACATTTCTCAGTTCTGGTAAGGGTTAAGAATCAACAAAAGCATGCACTTCATAAAATCCTAAAATGGTTAGGATTAAAAGGACCTTAAAGTTCATCCAGTTCCAACCCCTTACCATACACTGAGACACTTTCCACTAAGACCAGGTTGTTCCAAGCCATGTCCAGCCTGGCCCACTTTCAGGGATTAATTCCAGGGATTAATGTAACATAAATTTTAAATAGAATTGGTTTCCTTCAAAATTTTCTAATTTTTCTCCCCAGATTTATTCTTTTTAATGACAGAAAACTAAAAATAGGTGTTTGGGGTTTTTTAGCATTTTTAAATCTTTAGAATAATCTTCTTGACTCTAATAAAGTTGTTTAAAATGCCTAATACCTGCAATGTTATTAGTCCTAGCATTTAAAGAATTCAAATGAATCTTCAAAGCGCTCAGCTTTGGAGATTTGCAAAATTAACTTTATAATTACAGTATGCAACAAAACACAGTGCTGACAGGCATTTTCCAAGTGAATGGACTTAATTTCTAGCATTAAAGATGATGTATCCTGTCTCAGACAACTTTGGCTTTCCTGAGGATGGATTCTGTAATAGAGACAGATTTCCCAGCTATTACTTCTAGACAAAAATGTCAGAAACTACTGAATAGACTATATTGTCAACCTGCTCATTTCAATATCTACCTGGTTTTGAGAAGTTAATTCTGAAGGACAGACCCTGTTTACACAAACTGGTCTTGTTCTATTTAAAAGCCCTGTTTGAAGGCTGCCAGGGTCATGTCATCCCTCCAGTTTTAAGTGGAAGAAAAAAATCAGCCCACCTCAAAAAACAACCAAAAAACCCTTTGAAAAACATAACTTTTTGTAACTAGGGAACTTGGTTTTGTAACACATCAAGGACAATGTGCAATGGCTTTTATCTCAGCACAGTCTTATTTAGAGACTGATGATTAGCTTTGTTTTTTCTGTTTTTAGACACAGCATTCTGACTCTAAAATGGGAAGTCACATTTAAATTTGTATAAGCAGCTGATATTCAGCTGTCTTTCTATGGCTTTAAACTTATATTTTTTCTCCCTCCCCCCACCCCACATTTCAGGTAACTCCTTGAAACATACTTCTGTTGCATTTCACAATCAAAATACAGAGCTACCCTACAGGTCTGACGAAAAGTCCAGTGTTTACATAAGACTTGGTGGAACACTAAGAAACCTAGTAAAAAAAAAAAAAACAAACAAACCCACACTGAATGCAGACAAGCAATGGAAGAGCTTCTTTAGGGATTTAAAGAATTCTCATTATGGGTGGTATTTAGACTGAACTCGTAATAGGTCAAAATTGAGTGTACTGGCTTTCTTGATAGCTTGCATGGGCTTAACCTTGTCCTTCATCACACAGTCTAGGCCATGTAGCCTGTCATACAAGGGAGGACACATGCAAATCCACATGGCTAGATGACTCTGAAAAGTGGCTGACATTTCTTGGTTTGGTTATATATCAAAACAAACACGCTTAAGCTATTTTCATGCCCTTACACACAAGGATACCTACTCAATGGTGAGTGGGCCTAGAGGTTTTTTCTGTAACAGCGACATGTCACAGCATAAAACTGACCTTTCCTGTAACCAAATGCAGCAGGTCATGAAGAAAACATAATATGTCTTTTTAGCTCTAAAACATTTGATTACTTCTTTTACTGATCAGTAGTAATCTACTCAATTCCCAAATCTAAATAACACAAGAAATCAAGTTGATGGACACATAAATTTCATAGAGTACTGGGCTTTTAAATAATAATCTCTGTGTAGATATCCTTTTTACTAGTCATTTACATTTGCAAAATGCCACAATATACCACAGATATCCTACACCTGCAGGTACACTTATAAAAATCTTGTCATCTCCCATTCAAATCTTAGTTTTTTCTTGTAAAAACATGCTGAAGGCAGACAGATTTGCATGAGTGGTTAAAAGGATAATTCTAAGGAAATAGTTTTAAATAAGTGTACATATAATTTAGTATCCAGAATCTTGAAGAAAGTTAGACAAGCTGCATGGCCCCATATTGGAGAAGGCAACATCTGATTTTGTACCTTAAATAAATTATATCAAAGTACTAAAGTGACAGAATATTAACTGAAACCCTAAAAATCTGTACAAAACTTTATCAATATACAAGCATCATCTTAAAACAGTTCACTGGAATAAAAGCAGGTGAAATCAGTATAATTGGAGACATATTTTTCAGATGGCTCGCCTGAAGCGCAGGAGGAGGAAAGAGTGCTGTTTGTGTGGAGATACGTAGACGGATTGATCGATCAGATAGATCATGGTTGTAACGCGATCAAAAGCTGTAGTGAGTAATAATGTGGGTATCCAGACTGAGCCTTTCTGCAGACATGCAGCCGTGCAGGTCTCTGGCTGCAGCGAATGCCTGGGCCTGGCACTTGTATTGGAGGGAGCCAGTGGCACTGCTTGTGTTCGCTGTGAGCAAATAAGTGATCTGCTCAGGCAGGTGGTTGAACTGAGGGAGGAGGTAGACAGGTTGAGAGTCATCAGAGAATGCGAAAGAGAGATAGATTGGTGGAGCCACACCCTAAGGGAAGGACAGAGGGAAGTGGTTGAACAAGTGATGGATCCCCTTCCCTCCTACCATCAGACAGAAGGAGAGAACTTAAGGGACAAGGGTGTATGGAGGGTGGTCCCTCCTTGGAGAGGTAAGCGAAAACCCTCGCAATCCCTTCCTCCCTCCCAGTTGCCCTTGAATAACAGGTATGAGGTATTGGAACTACAGGGCCAGGTAAATGGAGATGGAGAGGTAAATCTATCTAGTGAGTCACCTAGGGCTTGCCACTCACCCCCATGCCTTAGAACTTCACCAACCAAGAAGAAAAGAAGAGTAATTGTGGTGGGTGACTCCCTTCTGAGGGGAACAGAAGGGCCTATTTGTCGACCGGATCCATCCCATAGGGAAGTCTGCTGCCTACATGGGGCTCAGATTAGAGATGTTAAAAAGAAACTCTCTGATCTGGTGCAGCCCTCTGACTACTACCCGCTGCTGGTTTTTCAGCTTGGTGGTGATGAAATTATTACAAGGAGGGCAAGGGCAATGAAGAGAGACTTCAGAGCCCTGGGACGGCTGGTTAAAGGGTCTGGTGCACAAGTGGTGTTTGCCTCTATACCTGTTACAAGCAAGGGTGAAGAGATAAATAGGAGGAGTCTGCAGATGAATGTATGGCTATGTGACTGGTGCCAAAGGCAGGGCTTTGGGTTTTTCAACCACGGGCTGCTGTATGAGACACCTGGTTTGCTGGTGGCGGGTGGGATACACCAGTCCCAGAGAGGGAAAAGAGTTCTGGGGCAGGAGTTAGCAGGACTTATTGGCAGGGCTTTAAACTAGATATGAAGGGGGGAGGGGATTTATCTGGGCCTGTTAGGGGCAAGACCATGAGAAACATGCTAGGGCTTAAAGGATGGCGGACTAGGGAGGACTATTGTTCTAGTATTAATGAAGACCAGAAGGCTTCCTGCCTCCCGAGGGAGCCATCAGCGTGCTCTGCTCGCTCCCTGAAATGCCTGTACACCAATGCACGCAGCATGGGGAATAAACAGGAGGAGTTAGAAGTCTGTGTGCAGTCTAAAGGCTATGATCTAGTGGCAATTACAGAGACATGGTGGGACAGCTCACATGACTGGAATACGGTCATGGATGGCTATGTCCTTTTTAGGAAAGATAGGTCAGCAAAGCGAGGTGGTGGAGTTGCTCTTTATGTGAGAGAGCAACTAGATTGTATTGAGTTCTGTCTGGGGCCAGATGAGGAGCAAGTGGAATGTCTGTGGGTACGAATTAAGGGACAGACTGGTACGGGTGATACAGTTGTGGGGGTCTATTATAGATCTCCTGATCAGGATGAAGGAGTTGATGAGGCTTTCTACAGGCAACTGGAAGTAGCCTCGCGACTACATGCCTTAGTCCTCACGGGGGATTTTAACTATCCTGATATTTGCTGGAAGAATCACACAGCCAATCATTCACAGTCTAGGAGGTTCCTCCAGTGCATTGATGATAACTTCTTACTGCAAATGGTGGACAAACCAACTAGGAGAGGAGCACTGCTAGATTTAGTACTCACCAGCAAGGAGGGTTTGGTTGAAGGGGTGGTGATCAATGGCAGCCTTGGCTGCAGTGACCATGAGACGGTGGAGTTTAGAATCCTGTGTGGGAGGAATAGAATACCTAGCAAGGCCACAGTTCTAGATTTCCAAAGGGCCAACTTTGGCCTGTTCAATCAACTGCTAAGAGAAGTCTCATGGGAAAGGGTACTAGGTGGTAAAGGGGCTCAAGATAGTTGGTCAGCATTCAAGGACCACTTCTTCCGAGCTCAGGATCTGAGCATCCCAATGGTCTGGAAATCAAGTAAGGGAGCTAGGAGACCAGTGTGGTTAAATAAGGAGCTGCTGGGCAAACTCAAGTGGAAAAGGAGAATCTATGGATTATGAAAAGAGGGGCTGGCCACTTGGGACGAATATAGGGCAGTTGTTAGAGGATGTAGGGAGGCAATTAGGACAGCTAAGGCCTCCTTGGAACTTAATCTTGCTAGTCAGGTTAAGGACAATAGAAAGGGCTTCTTCAAATACATAGCAAATAAAACTAACACAAGAGGCGATATAGGCCCACTGCTGAATGAGGTGGGTGCCCTTGGAGACAGTGGATATAAAGAAGGCAGAGATGCTGAATGCCTTCTTTGCCTCTGTCTTTACTCCTGCAGACTCTCCCCAGGGGCCCCGGATTCCTACTGCCCCAGAAGGAGTCAGGACAAAGGAGGAATTTGCTTTGGTAGATGAGGATTGGGTTAGGGATCAGCTATGCAATCTGGACATCTATAAATCGATGGGTCCGGATGGAATGCTCCCACGGGTGCTGAGGGAGCTGGCGGAGGTCATTGCTAGGCCACTCTCCATCATCTTTGGTAAGTCGTGGGAAACGGGAGAGGTGCCTGAGGATTGGAGGATGGCAAATGTCACACCAGTCTATAAGAAGGGCAAGATGGAGGACCCGGATAATTATAGACCGGTCAGCCTTACCTCCATCCCTGGAAAGGTGATGGAACAACTTATTCTTGACTCCATTTCTAGGCATATCAAGGATGAGGGGGTTATTAAGAACAGCCAACATGGTTTTATGTGGGGGAAGTCATGTTTGACCAACCTTTTAGCCTTCTATGAGGAAGTGACTAGGTGGAGGGATGATGATAGAGCAGTAGATGTGTTTTTTCTTGATTTCAGTAAGGAATTTGATACTGTCTCCCACAGCATTCTCATAGATAAGCTAAGGAAGTGTGGGCTTGACAATCAGGTAGTGAGGTGGATCAAGAACTGGTTGGAAGGAAGAAGGCAGAGAGTTGTGGTCAATGGTGCAGAGTCTAGCTGGAGGTCTGTGACTAGTGGAGTCCCTCAGGGGTCGGTGCTGGGACCAGTGCTGTTTAATATTTTCATCAACGACCTGGACGAGGGAACCGAGTGTACTCTCAGCAAGTTCGCTGATGACACTAAACTGGGAGGAACGGCTGACACACCAGAAGGCTGTGTTGCCATTCAGCGAGACCTGGACAGGCTGGAGAGTTGGCGGGGAGAAAATTGATGAAATTCAACAAGGGCAAGTGTAGAGTCTTGCATCTGGGGAAGAACAACCCCAGGTACCAGTACAGGCTGGGGACTGACCTGCTGGAAAGTAGCGAAGGGGAAAGGGACCTGGGGATCCTGGTGGATAGGAGGATGAACATGAGCCAGCAATGTGCCCTTGTGGCCAAGAAGGCAAATGGCATCCTGGGGTGCATTAGAAAGGGGGTGGTTAGTAGGTCAAGAGAGGTTCTCCTCCCCCTCTATTCTGCCTTGGTTAGGCCGCATCTGGAATATTGCGTCCAGTTCTGGGCCCCTCAGTTCAAGAAAGACAGGGAATTGCTTGAAAGAGTCCAGCGCAGAGCCACAGAGATGATTAGGGAGTGGAACACCTCCCTTATGAGGAGAGGCTGAAGGAGCTGGGTCTCTTCAGCTTGGAGAAGAGCAGACTGAGGGGTGACCTCATCAGTATTTAGAAATATGTAACGGGTGGGTGTCAGGATGATTGAGCTAGGCTTTTTTCAGTGATGTCCGGTGGCAGGACAAGGGGCAATGGGTGTAAACTGGAGTATAGAAGGTTCCACGTTAACATCAGGAAGAACTTCTTTACTGTGAGAGTGACAGAGCACTGGAACAGGTTGCCCAGGGGGGTTGTGGAGTCTCCCACATTGGAGATATTCAAGGCCCACCTGGACAAGTTCCTGTGTGATGTACTCTAGGTTACCCTGCTCTTGCAGGGGGGTTGGATTAGATGATCTCTTGAGGTCCCTTCCAACCCTTGGGATTCTGTGATTCTGTGATTCATTCTCACACTTTTGAGAGATGCTAGAGGTTTGGGAAGAAAATAAGAGAAGAATTTGATACAGAACACAAGGACCTGGTTTGGTAGGTATTCATAGGCATTGTGCAGTTTAATATGCACCATTAGTATCTGTTTACTAAAATTCAGAGATGAAGAACCTCTAGATCTAAACATTCACACCTGTATATCTCAATTTCAGCACTCTGCTCAGGTTTTAACTACCAGGTACAATAACCAAAAGTCTCAAAACTAATTTACCATCACCTTGGAAACCTTTTATCCTTCATACTCTACAATGAAAAGACTTTTTGTATTGTTATTCCACTTAAGTCTTTCTTGAAACTTCCTTCCCCTCAGTCCTGATGAAACGTATTCCTGAATCTATATATTAAATAATTACGTGATATACTTGTGAGAAGCTTATTATAATTATTGCCATTTTTATTATATTGCCTAAGTTAACGACAGGGAAGAAAAAAAAACAAAATTAAAACCCTAGCACCAAATCTGCACTACAATGAATTTGTTTAATTAAAGATTTGTTTGGGTTTTTTTCATAACAGTGTTATCTTGAGAAAGGCTGGAAATGAAGAAACTTAGTAATCAAATGTGCTGTACCTAGTAGGTATAATCTCTACTTCAGCTAGTTTTTCTTTTCTGTCTGCGAATTAGCCCCCTCCCACAAGGGAAATTGATTCTAATTTAACAGCACTAAAAGCCTCTTGATGTTTCTATCTGGACACCCTCCAGACTTTGAAGGAATTATGTCATGTATATGGCTGTTTTCCAGCTTCTTCCTGCTTTCTAAATCTATGATATCCTAAAAAGAAAAAATTCTATTTCTTGCAAGCTTTTGTAAACAGAGCACACAATTAATGATCATTTTTCTTTCATGCTAGTTTTGGAATGCTGCTGCTCTGTATGTGAGTACACATTCAAATTTGGGACATTTAAAGAAAAGAAAATACCTAATCTTGAAAAAAATATGATTTGTTTTTGTGTGACATACAGGAAAATGAAGAAACAAAGCTCTCAGTACTTCACCTACCTAGAAAACAAAACATGATTTGGTCACTGCCTTAGTAATTCCCATTATATTTTCAATTCTTGTATTACAAATAATGGAAAAGCAGGATCTGTAAATTGCTCAACATTTTTTCAGTAGATTAAACCAAATAAAATAATAAAAAAAGATTTTTACTGTAATTTCGACTGAAGCCTCTCATTGTCTGTCTAAGGTCATCAGCTTTTCCATTTTAAACTTACAGGTCCAGATAGCCTTGGGAAGATTTGTGCTAGTTTGATGGATTTTAATAACAGAACGCTTGATGCTTTCTGTTTTCTTTTCTCTGGCCTAGAACTGTAAATATTAAAATATTAATGTATGAAGTATTGTATTTTCTCCAAGAACTATCATAGTTCTTGAAGAACTATCATACTTCCATAAAGCACTAAAGAAAGGTTTGGGGCTTTGTTTTGACTTTCTACCACTCTTGTTGGTAAAAGCTCTTTCTTAAGAATGTACACTATAATTTGCAGACCTAAAAGATATAGGGGTCTGTTGACTAACTAGTTATATAGACACCCAAGTTTTCTTCATAATGCTTGTTTTAGCCATTACCAGATATGTAAAAAAAAAAAAAAACCAATCTAAAAATACATATATATGCAGCTTTGCAAAAGAAAAATCAAACTAAGAAGAGAAAGCTCCAGATAGTTGCTGGGGAAAAGGAACAATTCTTAAAATGTAGCGACCAGAATAGGAGATTTCACAGACCTGCTCCGGAGGCAAAATGGGAATAACCACAATAGCTGGGCAAAACGGGTTCAAACTTAAACAGAGGAAGTTTAGATTGGATATAAGGAAGAAGTTCTTTGCTGTGAGGGTAGTGAGGCACTGGAATGGGTTGCTCAAAGGTGTTCAAGGACAGACTGGACAGAGTCTTGGGTGACATGGTTTAGTGTGAGGTGTTCCTGCCCATGGCTAGGGGGTTGGAATTAGATGAACTTAAGGACCTTTCCAACCCTAACTATTCTATGATTCTATTCTATGAAAAGCAGTCAGAGCTTAAAAGGAAATGCCAGTGCTGTGAGCTAATCAGAGGGTGAAATATCTGTTTTTACCCAGATCAAAGTTAGTTTTCTAGATCTGGTACTTCCAAAAGATAAAACGTACTTTAATGTCAAATCTCAGACTCTTTAATTTCCTTGAGGAAGATAGCAGGGACATGAAAACTGTGGATAAGTAAAATGAGTCTTTTTTGTGTATACATCGACCCTATGGCTAGTTAGAACTGTAGAGTTATTTCTCTCTACCACCTAGGACTCTACAACTGCTGCATTTTCCCCACACATTTCCCATATTTCTACCCCCCACGCCCCCACAATCAGGCTTACATTGAATTCCAATTTATTTCCAAATATTTTCTCTCCTTCTGCCATTACCCCCTCTCCCATGCTTATCAAGTGCTTCTTCACTGATTTACCATTATAGCAGGCATTACTATGTATGTATAGGTAATAACTACTTGAATACATATCAATCATGGAAAAGTAGAATAAGGATCTAAAAAATCAACTAGGCTGCATATTAGATCAACATCACAAAAGAATTAGAAAAATAACTAATTAGTTTCTGATGGCTGTCAATGACATGAACTACGTGGTATTATAATGTGAGGAACTGAAATTTCAAGAAATAGTAATGCACATTCATGTGGAGCAATGGTTATTCTCACGAGGGCCTGCACAACCCAGGATTAGAGCCGAGTGAGACAGCCTTGAACTCTCTCTGACTCAGCTGAGCCTGGGAGGCCTGGAGTTGAAGAAAGGTAAGCAGAACGCTGAAAGAGGAGCTTGCTGGCCACAAGGAATGCACCGCTTATCACAAGGCATGCACCCTGCTGTTGTAGAGATATGTGTGTAAAACTTAGCTTAGCCAATAGCAATGTATAGACAGGCGCGTGAACAGTTGTTGGGGACCAATGATAGCTTTGCTTTAGGAGCGTGGCTGATTTAGAATCCTATATAAACACTGTGTATGCAAACAATAAACGAGAACGATCATACTCATATTGAGGTTGCGTCGTTACTCCGGGCCCAACTCCCACTCCGACACATTCGTAAGTCAAAAAGGATCTGATTAACTACAGTTTAGTTCCTTTTCATGAACTAGAGTAATAGAATAGTGCCTTGTTTTTGTTCTGACAGAATATTTCCACTTCCAGTATTCACTTTTTTTCCTAAACCTACTCACAAATCCATTTATATTTTCACACCTTTAGTAGGTTCTGTCAAAATTCCTGTGTACCTAGAAACAAATGTAGTACATCTAAGTATTGTACTGTTCCATTTTTAAACAGAGAAGTCATTTAGGACCTTTCTTAGATAACTACGTTTTAATATTAATTGAATAGTTTTCTAGGCACTAGTTTGACAATACATCATTTTGAAGATTGTTCCCTTGGGATATTTTTTGTATGTATACCACATCTTGTATACAGTCAGTGGTAATGCAAGGCTGATTTTTTAACATGCCCCCCCAAAAGAAACAAAATGTACAGCATTTAGGTGTAGAGTTCTGCATGATTACACAGTGATTAAAAAAAGAAGCAAAAAGCTGAAGCTTCATATCAAACACACATACACAACACATCAAATAACTGAAGGTGCTTTTTCTCCCATCCTTCAGTCTCAGACTTCTTCCTTACCCTGACTGAGGTCAGAAAGTCTTCTGTCGAGCAGCTTGCTCTGCTTTACAGAATCTCAGTTTATTGCTGATGCAGGCAATGACTTCTAGCAGGATTGCGAACTGCTCCCCACTGCGATCCCAGTCCTCCCACTGCAATGACCAGATCACTTCAGATCACTTGGAACACTTCCCAACTTGCAAAATGCACCGCATCAAATGACATCTTCTTATGAAGGGTCCTAAAACAGAGAACAAGTGCACAAATACAGGAGTCCTGCTTCTAGCCTGGACTGACATATTAAAAGAGTAATTTCATTGCTTCCATAAGTAGCCATGTCTACACAACCTGACACCAACAGGTGCTGCTGGTATTTAGTTACTGCTGTCACAGTATGTCTTCACCATGGGACTCTGGTAATGGAAATAATAGAATCATAGAATCATAGAATCATAGAATAGTTAGGGTTGGAAAGGACCTTAAGATCATCAAGTTCCAACCCCCCTGCCATGGGCAGGGACAACTCACTCTAAACCATACCACCCAAGGCCTCGTCCAAACTGGCCTTGAACACTGGCAGGGATGGAGCATTCACAACCTCCCTGGGCAACCTATTCCAGTGCCTCACCACCCTAACAGGAAAGAATTTCCTCCTTATATCCAGTCTAAACTTCCTCTGTTTAAGTTTTAACCCATTACTCCTTGTCCTTTAATCTCAGTGTCCTCTTCAACTCTTTCAAGTTTAATGTTTTTTCACACATTTCTACAAGTGGGGAGCAAGTATTATACTTATTGGCCTACAAAACCTCAAATCAAGTTTTTAATATTTTCCCCAAATCCTCTTCATCCTTTTCACATATCACATCCCAGCATTCCAATGTGTTACAATCTCTGCACAATGTTTTTGCCTCCTTTAGCACAAAGGAGTGGCTCATCATCCTCTCTAGGGGGATAAGCAATAGTAAGAGACCTTCTGGAAGAAGAAGATAGTTTCCAAATGTTTTCTATCTGAGCTTGCACAGATTTCTGATGAAAGAGGCACCAGAGCTGGAGCTGCTTGGACAGCAAGAGAGCAGATGGCACCTGCACTCACAGTCCTCCTGTGCCAGAGTGGCATCTGTTTGTGGGTGAGAGTCTGCTGATGGAAAATCCAGAGGGGGCAAACTTATCCTGCTATGACTCTGAAAGATACTCAAAGAAATGCTACAGTTCTGAAACTGTAAAGATTCCCCCTTCTCAGCAAATAGTAGTTAAGACAACTGTTCCAGCCACAGATACTTTCATAGAGATTTATGAGATTACTAATGAAAAAAAAAAAGAAAAGAAAAATTCCAAATTTAAAGACAATAAAAATCATATATTCTGAAAAAAAAAAAAGTAAATAAAAAGGCACACATACTGAGAATACATTCTAGCCCAATTTGTTGTTGGATGGCAGAAAAACTCCATTACAATCTCTTAATCTTTTATCCATATCAATATATGGAAAGGGACATATTACCTGCCAGATATTACTTTAAAGGTAAAGCACAGTTGCAAGCGGTAGCAAGTATATGATGACACAAGCATGAAGAAGATCAGGGCATGGCAACTTCTTTGAACAGCTGGGAGTATGGTCCCTACTCTGGTAAACCAGGCACAGCCATAACACTTTTAATGAACTGTCAGTAGAAAGTTTCCTACAGAAAAGGAGGAGAGAGTGCAGTAGCTCAAAGGACATGACTTGAAACAGTATGTAGACTGTTAATGAGAGGTAAGTGCAAATTTTGCTAAAAATGTATATTTCAGCAAGGTTAAAGGAAACAAGTCATACAGGGAAAGGCACTAATTCTTTCTTGTATTGCCCAGAAAGTACAGCAGGAATTTGATTTATTTCAAACTTGGGAAATCTGACTTTAAAACTAACATATGACAGTTAGTACTTATACAATTTTACTTTTTTTGCAAATTTACTCCTAAACCCTGCATATTTTGGGTTAGTCCTGCTCTTCCTTGAGTTTTTTTTCACATGTACATTGTGTTTACAACTCCTTTTTCTTTCCCCTGCATATAATTTAGGTTATTAGCAATGTACTAACCTTAGAGGACTATGATCAAAGGGTAAGTTTAGCTTGCTTCCAAATCTGAGACCTTTGATAATATTCCCAATTGTTCTTAAAAACAGGGATATTTAAACAGGAAGTATTTATGCACACTAAAGCAAATATGCCTTTCTTTATAAGGGTATATTTATAAACTTTTAAAAACCTTACAGTATTTTTTGTATATTTCACATTATTCATGTTAAAATCTTCAAAAGCACAAACAAAATCACATTTGCTCTTGAAAACAAAAACACAGAATCAAAGAATGTGAATGAAAAAATTAACGGTAAGAAATGAATTCCAGTAATAGATTCCTAGATTCCTTTAAAGTAGAAAAACTCACATCTGTAATGAACCTGATGCCATTAAAAACCTCTAAATACCAGAGATCACCCATATGGTTAGCCTTGTATCTTCAAATCTCTGTGTGTACCTGCATAAACACCTTTCTGTATTTTACACGTGGCTGGTGGAATTTTGCCTTCTCACTTTATTAGGTCTTTCAGGACTTTCATGTTACTGAAAAGCATTTTAGCAGCCTTTGTTGTTTGATCATACAGAAAATTGGGCTTCTTGGCAGAATTATATTCTCAGTGATGGAAATCAATATTTTCCAGATGGACAATTGAAAGGACTCACTGTTTTAAAATCAGTGTCTGCATCTTGTGCTACATTTCTTTCTATTTTTTATTGGTCCTCCCTCAAAAAGAAGAGAAAAAAATCAGTGTTGGTGTTTATAACTTTGCATTTACTTCTAACATCAGAAACCTATAATTCTGACTGACAGAAAAATAAGTTTCAGAGTTCAGAAGCCAACTCCAGGGCAATCTACAGAAAAACTCAGGCACAATTTCATATTGGGCACATGCCAAATCACACATATTGCATACACACTAATTGATAGTTACAGAAAACCCCTAACTACCAGTGAAAAGAAGCAATGTGACAAACCCAGACACCATCACAGCTCCAAAGAATTCTCTAGAGCAATGACAGCTTTAACAGATGCATATCTGTCCTCATACATTACAACTTGGCAAAAGAAAAACTGCTTTTCTCTCCTCAATTTTTGGGAGTAAAAATAACCCCACCAAATAAACACCAAGTAAAAAAAATCCTACTCAGTGGAAACAATCTCATTTTCACTGAGATGTTCCTTCTTCTAAGAAAATGATTTAAGCAAAATGAGTTTGTTAATGATTTTTTTCCTAGAAATTGAATTTCCACTGATACTAAGAATACTTTTACTTCAAATTTCAAGCCAAATACTTTTGTCCAGGTTCACTCAACTCAAAAGGCTTATTTGTATAGAATCACAGGATCATAAAACGGTTTGGGTTGAAAGGGACCTTAAAGATCATCTAGTTCCAACCTCCTTGCCAAAAACAACATATACTTATTTTTTTTTTTCAGTCTCCTCCAGGTACAGAAGTTATAGCACATTGTTTTCCTCATTTAATTCGAGATATCCTTAGGATATGAGTACAAATTGCTTACATTTTTGGCAGTGATATACAAAGCTATCATTATTTCTTGATAACATATGCCATCACTACACATGTCCTTTCCCATCTTTCTTTCTAATCACTTATTTCTTTAACAGGCTCCTCTCGTGCCCTGTGGATTACATGATAAAAGACTTGGTTTACATTTATAGGCTTATTTTAGTTGTACTCTTGAAATCAAGAAGTAGGTATCTCTAAACACTGGTAACAGATAAAGCAGTCAACAATCTAACCTGCTCACGACACACCAACTGTGTCATAAATGTAAGGACTCCAAAACAGAAATGTAAAACTTTTTGCAAGATTATTTCTTGACACTTTCATATTTCGGCACTGCTTGCATAGTAGTCCAACTTTTTATCAAGATACCTAGAAAGAAGAATCAGCTCTCACAAAGCATGTATTATTTGACCACTGTTACTGCTGTTTGGGACTTGAAAGACATTTAACATTCAACTTACCTTGCATGAGACATCTGCATAACAGCTGATTTGTTAAATCTCAGCTGTACCTGGAGAGCCAGAGCCATAAACCTTTTGAAAAAAAATAACTTCTCTATGGATTACATATTTTAAATATGACAAGGTTATTGTCCCAACGCCAACAAGAATCTGAGAGCTTTTATATGTGAAAATAAGCATTTAAAACTTTACAGACAGAGGAAGACTTAGATTGGCAACATAAGAGTGAATTATTTTTGGCCCAGTGGGCCCATGACACTTCAGGCCTATCAGAGCAGAGATGCAACATATAGATGGGCTCATGATTGAGGGGTGGACTTAACAATGGACACTGTTGCCCAGGTTATTCATGACTGTGAAACATATGCTGCAATTAAGTAAGCCAAATGGTTAAAGCCTCTTTGGTGTGGAGGACAATGGCTGAAGTATAAGGACAAGGACTGGAAGACTGACTGCATCACACTCCCATCAACTCACCAAGGCAACCGCCATGTGCTTCCCATGGTGGAAGCAATCACCAGATGGCTGGAAATATACGCTCTGCCCCACGCCACTGCCTGGAACACTATCCTGGGCCTTGAGAAACAGATTTTGTGGTGAAACAGCACCCCAGAGAGAACTGAGTCAGACAATGGGACTCATATCCAGAATAGCCTTATAGACATTTTGGCCAAAGAGCATGGCATTGAGTGGGTATATCACATCCCCTACCATGCACCAGCCTCTGGGAAAATCGAACGGTACAATGGGCTGTTAAAAACTACACTGAGAGCAATAGTTGGTGGGACTTGCAAATATTGGGATACACATTTACCAAAAGCCACCTTGTTGGTCAACACCAGAGGATCTGCCAACAGGGCTGGCCCAGCCCAGTCAGAACTTTTACGTACTGCAGAAGGGGATGAAGTTCCTGTGGTGCACATGAAGAATTTGCTGGGAAGACAGTCTGGGTTATTCCTGCTTCAGGTAAACGCAAACCCACTCATGGGATTGCTTTTGCTCAGAAACATGGATATACTTGGTGGGTAATGTGGGAAGATGGGGAAGTTTGATGTGTACCACAAGGGGATTTGATTTTAGGGGAAAACAGCCAATGAAGTCAACTGTATGCTGTTGCCTGCTATGTTATACTTATATGATTGATAGCCCACCAACTAGATGTCTTCAGGTCACCAGTGACTGGCCCTGACTTCCCTCCTACCATCATCCCAACAGAGAATGAACTTTGATGAAACCAGATGAGTTCTGCAGTAACTGAATGATTAGCATCAGCAGGCAACGATCCAACACTGCACACAGCCTCTCCTGCTCTGAAAGACTGTTACAAGAGATGGAGACCTATATCATGGATCGAACAGACACAGCAGCTTTAGAGGGATTGGTCCATGCACTAAGGAATGATCTCTCTATCTCTCTGTCTCTCTCTCTCTGTGGCTGTATATATATATACACATATATGTTACTTATCTTAAGAGATAAGTGATGGTATATTGAAAATGTGGGATCTGAACATGACAAGAATGGTATGGAATAAGGGGTGGATACTGTCATGAGTTCAGCATTAGCAGTCACTTTTCTCCTTCTTAGTAGCTGGTGCAATGTTGTGGTTTTGACTTTCAGCCTGGGAACAACGCTGATAACACCAGTGGTTTTAGTTGTAGCTAAGTAATGTTTACTCTGACCAAGGACTTTGTGAGTCTCATGCCCTGCCAAGTAGGAGGGGAAGCTGAGAGGAAGCAGAGACAGGACACCTGACCCAAACTAGCCAAAGAGATATTCCATACCACAGCACGTCATGCCCAGGATGTAGAACTGGGGGCAGTTACCCAAAAGGGCTAAATCACTGCTCGATCGGGTGGGGCATCAGTCGGCAGGTGGTGAGCAGTTGTATTCTCTTCCCTTATCATTATTATTATTGGTGGTAGCAGCAGTGATCTGTGTTATAACTTAGTTACTGGACTGTTCTTATCTCAACCCATGGGAGTTACATTCTTTCAATTCTCCTCCCCATCCCTTCAGGAGCAGGGGGGAGGGGAAGGGGGGGAGAGAGACAGAGACTGCGTGGTTCTGCTTTATGGCTGGGCTTAATCATGACAGGGTGTAATATATACAATTTTCTCTCATTTGAACAAAAAAGAAGTGCTTTAGCTCAATCCCACTTTTTTTTTTTTTTCCTAAAAGAATATGCTGTTTAATTTTAACATAAGAAAATAAACGGTTCTTATGGGATACAAAATTCATGCACAAGATACCATTTGAAGAAAGAGCTTAGGGCAATATGTTGCTGGGAAGAATAGTCCTGTGACTACCATAGTGACATTACTGATTTATTTATCAGGAGCATCGGCTTTTTTTTTTTTTTTTCCCCTTCTGTCATTGTGTTACAGCCTACTTCCTATTATTCATTTATTTTAGTTCCCACATAAAAAGTTTTGCTGGTTCTTTTTGTCCTTCTTCACACATTTTGATTACTGTTTAGGCCACTGACAGTAGCTACAAAAATGAAGCACTAACAATTGGTTTTTACAAGTCAGTTGCTTTTCCTTCATACTGAATTCAATTAACTGGAAAGGAAAACAGTCATGGTATCAGGAAAGTCAAATTTTCCTGTTCATTTCAGTATCTGAAGCCTTCCACGGAGGCTATAGGCATGGCTGAAGGGAGGTTACAGGGATGCCTGGGGGTGGACTCTTCATTAGGAACTATAGTGACAGGACAAGGGGTAACAGGTTAAAACTTAAACAAGGGAAGTTTAGATTGGATATAAGGAAGAAATTCTTTACTGTTAGGGTGGTGAGGCACTCGAATGGGCTGCCCAGGGAGGTTGTGAATGCTCCATCCCTGGAGGTGTTCAAGGCCAGACTGGACAGAGCCTTGGGTGGCATGGTTTAGTGTGAGGTGTCCTTGCCCAGGGCAGGGGGGTTGGAACTAGATGATCTTAAGGTCCTTTCCAACCCTAATTATTCTATGATTCTATGATTTCAAGTCGACTTGTGAATTCCACCTCTTTGGAGGTTTTGGATTTGTTTATTTTTTAGTCATCACTGAACTTTTTTTTTTTTCTTAGTAGTATGGACAGAGAAAAAGGAGGGAAAAACAGCAGCTGAAATCTATCAGGAAAAGAAAGTGGTTATGTTTGTGCCATTCTGGATATCGGAACACCAATAACCCGTATTATTGATATAGGTGATAGGGTGTCCTGGGTTTAGCAGTAACAGTCACGAAGTATGGAGAGAACTGAACTGCAAAATTTGTACTATTTTTAAGGATTTTTACTGGGGTAGGGAAATAGGTGTGAAAACCCATTTTTTTAAATGCATGTGCAGAATGCCTTGCACATGCACTCAGTTTTTCCAAAGGTGCAACTGTAGCTTTCCCAGATTACTTGCTTAGATCATATTTTTCCCATTAACTTATACAGCTTTACTGGTATTAGCTGAGCTTTACTGCTATTAAAATCGAGATGGAGACTGAGGAATTCTGACATTAAAACTCAGTGAGAAAGTCTCATCTTCTGTCTCCCATTAACAGTTGCTGTGCAACAGTAATGCTGGGAAGTATGCCCTCCCATAGTCATCTTCAGGAGCTGTAAACACTATTACCTTTTTCCCTAGACGTACTCAACTGATACTGTGTGCACGTTCTTTCTCTTTTAAAATTACAGTCTTTTCTCTTATCTCTGCTTATCAATCAGAATTCGGAGGACAGGAGAGAGCAACTTTACTCAGCTTGAAGAGAAGCTCTATCAAAGTCCCTGCCCCAAAGCTGTAATTCCAGGGCCACCCTACTGGAAGTGCTTTATCTGTGTGCAGCATTTCCATGTGGTTTCTTTCTGAGCCCATTCTGTTTCTCTGTAAGAGATTCAACAATAACAAGATAAAATCATAAACAAACAAGTCTGGTAAATACAGGGACTACAGATGTTCTTTTCAGGTTAAAGATATTGGTATACTTGATGTGAATGTAGAGAACAGATAACTTAATTTCTCTGGAAAAATACTGTACTTTCCCCTTCATTTAAGGAGAAAAGTCTTTAAAACCTGACAATTATATTGTTGCCAGAAATCTTGGATGGCAGCAGACAGAGAGTCTGGCTAAGGCCACAATGCTGATTACTAAAAAGAAGCACGTACTTTACACACTGCTGAAGTGTGTGTTGACATGCCATAACACATTTCAGTGGAGCATACCTTTTTTCAGACATAGTGCTCCTTGGAGCTGCTAACTTTCTCCACTGATATCTGTGCTTCCAGTCATTTCAAGACCTTACCAAGTCCATAGCTTAATTAATCCTCAAAAAAAACCCAACAAACAAACAAACAAAAAAAAAAACCAAAACACCCAAACACAAAACAAAAACCACAAAAACACACCACAACCAAAAAACCTCTTTCTTCCCCATTCCTTTTCTGTGCAACCCTGTGCAGAACACTTGAGAGCTTAAACCTTGCCTCTCCACTGCCTTCATTTTCACCTGATAGTTGGCTAGGAACAACTACCCTGCTCCAGGTGGGCTGGCAAAGCTGGCTCAAGATTTTGAGTACCTGTCCCTGTCACTACATTCCCTTCTGCTCTGCTGGTGCCACCCTGACACCCCTGCAGAGGCTGATCACACAAATGCTGGCCCCCGGGTCAGCCCTGCAATCATGCTTCTGCACTTTCTAATTAATACCTTCCTCCCTGTGTGAGAACAGGCACCATCATTACATTTGACTTTATTCTAAAATACATATTTCTAGTGATTCAGGAGACTAACCCACACTATTACACTACCTCAGCAAAGAATAGTTTTCCTCCCATTGAGGTCAATAGCAAAATCCATGTAATAAGAGAAACTGACTGCAGATGAACATTAACCATACATTTTCAACATTTTTCGCTGCCTAATGGAGTATATTAAAGCTTCTCTGCATAACTTCTGAATAATACTCTATGCAATTTCATTATTAAAGTTTCACTTAATTTAATTCTGCTTTGAGGTTTCTGGTTAAAAATAAAATATGATTAATGCTTACAAAAGAGAATGAGAAATCTGGGTGTTAAGAATTCTGATAATGGCTACAGTTTCTGGGTAAATTGCTTCAGTAATTTTCATAGTAAAACACATTAATGTTACCCTTGCTTATTGCATTTGCTTACCCTAGCAGTCACTGCTCTTCCCTATGATTCTTTTTAAAATTAATTAGTGTGCCATTTGTGCCCAATATAACACACTGAAAAAAACCAGTTTTCCCTGAAGGTCATTAGTGTCTGTACACAACTGAAAGAACACGAACACCCAGTTGTAGGTGTTTATCCTGCCTGCATCATGAATGAATTTCAGTTTTAGAGCAGATTTACCAGATCTCCCTCTGACTGGCTGCTAAACCCAAGTTTTCAAGAGAAGAGAGCGCATAGGCTAGCAAGAGAAGAAGGCAGCTAGCAGAACAAAGGATAACTGTGAAGTGCTCCATGTCCAGTCTGAAACAGGGTATCAGAATGCCAAACATTTCATAACACTGTTAACAGCTCTGTTCCCAATAGTGATTCTAAAACTTTATTAACACTGATTTCGATTAGATATTTGGATGAGAGCAGAGAAAAGCTGAGATGGCATTTCCAAAAACATAAGTTTTATAAATTCATGATATTCTTGACCCACGAAGACTCAGATCCTGGCTTTCAAGTCAGTCAGTGGAAGCTTATTATGATAATCAGGGATTTCTTAGAGAAAGTTTAATCAAATGGGGTAAAGAAAGCCAGAAACTGAAGCTTTCTTATGTTCTTCATTCCCCGTTTTTTCATTGTATGGATTTAGCTGGAACTTTTTTCACATAAGATGTGCATGCTTTCAGAATCTACCTACTTATTAACATATGGTAAAATATTATATAGTTACTAAGCACAGTAGATGCTGTGTGATAAAAACGCTGTTTAACTGAAATGCCTTGGGTACATACCAAGTTAACCAGCCTATCATCTTTATTAATTATTATTGTTACTACAGGAGATCCCTAATACTTTTCCTAGTGGTAGTACCTATGTAGAACTTGAACATAATGAAGTAATTTAGAATCCACAGACAGATGGGTCACCCTACAATTCAGGATGCAGATAACAAAACCCGTTGGAAAATGTGATTAATTCACATTTGGCCAAGACATTAAAAACAATTACAGTATCACAGTATCACAGTATGTTAGAGATTGGAAGGGACCTCAAAAGGTCATCTAGTCCAATCCCCCTGCCGGAGCAGGAACACCTAGATAAGGTTACACAGGAACGTGTCCAGGCAGGTTTTGAATGTCTCCAAAGAAGGAGACTCCACAACCTCCCTGGGCAGCCTGTTCCAGTGTTCCGTCACCCTCACTGAGAAGAAGTTTGGCATTAAGCTCTTACAGGTTTAAAAGAAGAACTTTTTAGATGAATAAATGTGCATGATGATAACTGCTTCTTAAAAATTGAAATTTATTCTACAGATGAACTCCAACAAAACTACTGAATTCCAAACATTGGGGAAATTGGAATCTGCCTGCCAATCTAAATTTCAGAGATAAATTTTAACTAAGCCTTATTAACTAGAGGGAATCTAATAAATGTGGTCCTTTTCCTAAGAATTATACCATACTAGCCCCGACCCAGAAAATAATCGCTTTTGAGCATAATAAGTAGTTCTATTGAAATCAATAGGAATTCCCATTAAAGTAAAATATTAACTTAAGCCTGTGTTTAGATCCTGTGAATAATTTGGTCCTTACTTTTTATTTGAAACCTATCTTGAAAGTAACAAGCCACAAAGACCTAGAGAAGGAGATAAATTATGAAAAAAGGGAGTCAGCAAATAACAGATATTACTTGCTGTGCTGCAGGTCAACAAATCAAATCTAAACCAGCTATTGCGGTCAGACAATAGAGAAATTCAGAGTAAGATCTTAGTCATGACAAGTGGAGCCAGGGGTACTATTACTGCAGTTTGCTAAATCTCTATAGCCTTCATTTATAGTCACACAACTTGGCATAAAAAAATTCTCCTTTTATGGTCATGAATAAAAAAAATGAATATTACTGACTACAAAAGTATCAATACGATTCCCAAATATTGTGATGAAAGCAAACCCTCTAGATAAACAGAACATGTTTATGACTAAAGATTTGCTTGCCAGGCTACATCCACTCCACTTAAAGACTTGTCATCCTTTTTGCAAATGCAGGCACAAAAAAAGGCAAAACTCTCATGTACGCTGTATCTAGCCCTTGCCAAGTCAACATACAATTGAAAAATAAAAGCAAAGCATATCTTTCAACTGAAATAGATATGTTCCCTAAGTTTTATTTCTTTTTTTTTTTTTTTTCTCCAGAATAAGGAGGATATGATGGGAAAATAAGGATTTGAGGGCAGCTTGTATCGTTAATCATAAAATGTTTTGTTTGTCACAGGATGCTTAAATTGAAGTTTATTTCATTTAGAAATAATAAGTAAAGGAATGTTATTTCTTGAGTATCAAATTGAATTATGATATAACTTTTTATGCAAAAGCCAGACTTATAATTTACAACTCTAGCACTTTGAGTTTTACCAGTGCAAGACTGGGCTCTCAGTCTAAGCTATCCTACTTGAAAGCCAAAGTATATGATAGAGATAATTACAAAATCTTATCAAATCCAAAAAGCAAGAAGGCTGTTGAATAGGTGAACATAAATCATAGAGACACTACTGCAGGCAGCTACAAGCAGAGTCTCCAAGGTAAATTCTCCTGAGCAGAGCAGGGTGTGAAACCAGCTACATAGCAACTCCCTCAGCCTGAAAGCTATGCTGCAAAGGACTGTGGGATACAGAAGTACATGCTGCCTGCTCAAGCATTTCTGAGAGTGGGAAGGAAGGATTGGAGCCAATATCAATCCTTCTTTTTTAAAAGAACACATATCTGGTAGGGAATGGAGACAGATCTAGAGCTCTTTCTGTTAAACATAACTTCCTTACTATTTGTTTCTCTTATAAACAATAATTTTCCACCCAAGTTAGGAAGAATAGTTACATTCAGTAATTTAACTTTGTCTTAAATATTTCTTTAGACACATAAGATACTCCTTGGTTTTAACATAAGCCAGTGACTGTGCTGAAGCAATCTGAATGCATCAATAAGAAGTACAATTGTAACAGGGATTTACTGTACATGATGCATTTGATCAAGTCTTGAATGAAGGAAGATTAGTTCTGAAAAGTGGTCATCAGCTGACATGCAAAATGGGTGCTGGACCCAAATCTTAGGAACATTTTCTAGATAGGCATGAATTTAAAAATGCCAAAGCATATATTAGCATATATAGCTATCTTTCAGCAATCATCTCGAGTAACCACAGGAGTACCTTTCATTAGTCTTCTTATCCTATTGCATAAATTGAATGGTGAAAGACTTCTTCCCATTAACTGGGACAGAATACAGATCTGTTAGCAACTGATGTGCTCTAGCAGAATGTGAATCATCCTCTGCCTCTCACATCAGCTTCTCTTTCTCTACTCATGAGTGCAAACACCTCAACCACTCTCAGAAACATTTGCTCATCCTCTAATGAGGAAGAAGGCAACACTGATTTTACAGGTGCAATTATATTAAAAAAAAAAAAAATTGATCAGTTCTCCAATCCACACCTTTCCAATAGCTCAGGCTACTTACCCTTCTCTTCTAGTTAGGATCTGTAATGATAAAATACAGCCCATTAGCTTCTGGGTTGCCCTGCTTGCAAAGATCCACTACTGAGCTGCTTTGAAAACCATTATGACACATGGAGTTGAAAAAGTTGAAAAAGCAACTCCTTGAAGATAAACTTTTCTCTTGCTTTTGGGTTGCTACCAGGAAATCTACAAACCTCTTGGTACCAGACCTACCTTCTTCCTTTTCTTCCTTTATGATATTATTGCCTTTTTTTTTAATTATAATGGCATCAAGAGACCCCAAATGCAATCAGTGACTCATTCTGCCAGTCTCTGTGAAGACATATGGTATGAGACAGTCCTTGCCCTGAAGAGCTTACAGTTTAAATAGGCAAGACAATAATGAGAGACATTAGCATTGTTATCACCCTCTCCCAGGTGAGAAATTGAGTCACAAAGATGAAAAGCAACATGCTTAAAATCACATGTCTACATCATACAGTGAAGCATGGTTCAGTCCTCTTGGAGTTGACAAACATTTAAACTGATAAATTTACACAGTGGAATGAAATGTTGATGTGTCAGTTTGGATCCAGAAGCCCTCTAAATTGGAAATGCACCATTTTGGCCAAGACAACAAGCTCTGAAAAGAAGCATTAAGCACACCTACAGTACAACCAAGTCAGATGTCTGCATCACACTTCCATCCAGTCTGGGTGACTCAGAACACACTGCACAGGTGCCCAAGAAAAGTAAGTAGTGCAGAAATGGATATTATTCAAGAGTTGATCAAATAGAGTTCTTTTAAACCCACCTTCCATTCTTTTATGATATATCCCTGAGGTGGGAAGTGGACCTTCTTTACAGATTTGCCTTCTCAGCAATCCTGGTGTGCTGGACTCCAAAGCATGGGCAGAAAAATCTCCATGTTTTCATAGAAATAAAGATCTGAAAGGAAAGCCAAATGGTACACTGTGCAACAGTTTGCTAATATCATTTTGGCAATTCTGTTTAAAATTAAGAATATTGTGCATATTTTAAAAAATAATACAGTAAGCTAAATTACAAGACTATTAACATATATTTTTAATTCCTCTGAGGAAAAATATGTTCCTGAAATTAACTTATTTCAAAACTCTCATATACTTTATATATTTATATACAAGTAGTTTTATGGTTCATATAGAAATGAGGAATTTCACTTAGCTTTTTGAAGTTACACATGATGGTTATTCTGAATGAATAATATTCAGTGTTATTCATCAGTTCAGAGGCCAGTGGATAGGGAATTGTGCTGTCCTGCTAGTCTTTATCACTTTTTTATTTCATCTGATTAACAGCATATTGAATTTTGTTTATCAAACGATTAATCAATGATCAAGAGCTTTGTAAAATTTTATTTTCCCAGATCTAGTGAAAAAATATGTAACTTTCCATAATGACTTCTTATGCATGACTATTTTTTCCCCCAACAACCTTGGGATGGTAATAATTTTGAGTAGTCTTCCATTGTAATTTTGAAACACAAATTCATTTTCATAAAATCACTAAGAGTTATGAAATAGATTGCTAACCAAAAAACAGAATTAGCATGGGCTGCTGTAACAAAGCACTTATTGCATCTTTTCTATTATACTCAATGTTTTTCATTTTTGGCTATATATTATTCCTTTCTTATTTTAAAAATGCTTGAATACACTGTAGATTGTGCAGATGACTGCTGATGGTATTACCAGATAAGTAGTTTGCAGGTACTACAGTAGTACTTGACATTTGTTATTTATCTTGATCTTGTCTCTGCTTTCACCATTTTGATGAGAAATACTGTACACCAACCTGGTTAAGATAATGAAATAACTTCTAATTGTCTACTTCTCAAATACATGTGCAAAGCTTTCACATATTAATAGTCTAGTATATAAAGAAAAGTAACATACATCAAGTCTTCAAATGTAAAATAAAAGAAACTAACCTTTCTTTGAATGTTTAGCTTGCCTGAAGAAGTGAAACTGAAAACCAAAATGCTAGAAGAGATCTCCTGGATAAAGTCCATTCCACACCATAGCTGCTTCATAAAGTTACTCAAACCCATTGTAAAACTAATTCTTTTATTTACCACCCTTTTGTGTTACTACGTTTAATAGCACCTCTTGATAGTATAAGATGAATGCCGATATTTTTTTTTATTATTTTTCAAATTAAAGTCATGTCACCTGTCATTTCTCATCTATGAAGTCAGCCATTTGTTTCTACAAATCAAAAGATTATCTCTGTGCAAGAAAAAGACAGCTTTCCGTATCAGTCAGTTACTTAAAGAAGTAGCATATCAGTAAATCCTGATAAGTAGACTGTGGGGAATCAAGAATAACATCCCATTCTCCAGATGGGAAGACTGAGAGGGGAAAAAAAATATTTAATTTCTAATCCAAACATACTGAAATCAACCTAAAAGATTCACGTTTTATTGTCTAAACTTTACTGCATCTACTGATTTACAAGATTGGCAGGCTGCACAGAACAGTTACCATCTCCAGAGTTCACTTAGCGCATATACTCTGTGATCTACTAAAAGGTTATGCAGTAATGTATGAGAGAGTATAGGTGCTCTGAATGAATTAGATCAGCCTGAGAAGACGTAGTATTCACACTAATCAGTTGTGATAAAGACTTTTCTCAAATAAGAAGTTTTCCCATGCGCTTTAATATAGACTTTTACATTCATTGGGTATTCACATAATCTCTGGAATAAGTTGCATATCTATCTAATATTTAAGGAGGTATATGATGGCCTCTAGTGGTGCATATTTGCATGAAAATGCTGAACTGCTGCTGTATTTCCTCATAGTATTAAAGAGAGTGTGTAAGAAAAGCATGCACACTCCTGAACTTTATCATATGAATTAAAAGAACAGCAGAATATGGCACACAGCACAGAATGTGAATGTTTCATAGCATTTTGCTTGCTAATAAACAAAAAAATTCTTCAGCCAACATTATTACATTAGAATAATTTTAAAATATTCCAAATCTTCACAATTTCATCTTTTTTTCTCTCTCCCGGGCTTCTGGTCACTCTACACAGTTAAGCTTTAATCTGCTGGTACTGTCAGTCACTAATTCACTGGGGATACTGCGATGCTGAACAAGATAAAATACATCTATGATTTTCCATATAAAAGATGCAATTAGTCCTTCATGTTAAAAAGACTTTCATCATTGCATTTGTGAAGTGTTTTAAAAAGAAAGACAGTGCTTGGTAAACAAACTCATAACAATGGAAACACCAAAATAAAATTTTACAGTATTAATTTTACTTTATTCTTATGAATGGCTTCTCATAACCCAGAGAACTGTAAGGTGGCTCACACAGTTGGTGGGATTTGCTATCATACTACAGAGTACAGACAGGTAGGCAATTAATACTAATACATTCTTTAGCAGGTTTAGTATTAAACAGCTGTGTGTCTGTGCATCTTCTCTTGAATCTATTTGCTTTGTTATTTTTATTTCTACATGACTGAAACTTCTTTTTGCCTTTCAAAATGCTTAGCATAAATGTCAGCACATATAGGCTGAAGTTATAGGCTGTAATTTAATCCTGAAGAGTTTCATGTACTCTTGGAATTAATATTACAAGAATTCACAGATACTAATTTATTTTTAAGCAGCAATTTATTTTTTTTTCAACCAAAGCAATTCACAGCTTCCTGGGAAGTTTCTATATCATGTTTTTAAATATCTGTTAACTAGAAATAAACATTTCTATTCAAGAGAACATGAATTTACAAGAATTTGAAAGGCAGAGCTTCTGGTCACAGTCAGTGTCCTCTGCAGCTCTGTTTCAAACAAGTGCTCAAAAATCAAGTCATAATATAGATAACTGTTGTAGCTTGCTCCTATGGCTAATGCCATAGAAAGGAAAAGATGCAGTAAGGCCATTCAAGGGAGCTTCTGAACACACATTTCTCTCTGTTATGCAAACTTTTTCCAACAGCATCCTTTCTTAACCTAGGCTATCTGTAAATTCAGTCCTCATGTTCTGTGGACACAAACTTAGGGGGAGAAGGATGTTACAAAGGACTTTCTCCACATTCTTAAAGTTATTTCACAACTATTGTCTGGGGGATGGAAGCCTGCAATGTCACAGACCCTTTTCCTGTGATTTCTGTGTTTTTGTGAGGAAGACTGTTCAGGTACAATCTGTGTCCTTTTCACTGGAAAAAAGCCTCAGCAATGCAAAAGTTGAGAGATTCCTGCAAACTGCATAGACTGGCAATAAGCAAAACCTTTTTGCATCCGAATAAACAGCTGTAGGTGAGGAAATGCCTAATCATATGGTAGGTAACTGATTAGACCCTTACTGTGTATTAGCTTCTTTTAAGTGTAAATAGTAGAAAAGCTGAACAATTTTCTTAAATGCTTCTAGTAAGTTTTGAAATATATATGTTTTTTCAGCTGTATCTCTTTCCTTGCAGTTTCTCACATTTCTCAAGGTCTTATGAATTTTCAGTATCTTACTGCCTTTTCAGCTACACACAGATACTTCTGCTACATGGTCCTCCCCCCAGGCACTGTATCCCAAATATCAGGGTTAGCAAACCAGGTTTTCACTGAGCCGACGTGAGTCTAATAGGTGAAAACCAAGAAATGATCTTTTCACAAGTGGATTTTTTCTCCCACATTCTTCTTCCTCTACCTCGATTCTGCCCCCAGCATCACATCTCTACTCTCCTGTGCTCTCTCCCTGGGATCTGGATGCCCAACACAGTGTGAAATATTAAGTAGATAATGATTTTTATTTCCCTTGCAGGATATCAGAGAAGCTACTAAGAAAACCATTGCTAAGAAGCAGAGTGCAGAGAGTGCCATCATCTGAGGAGCAGTCACTAGCCACTCTCTGTGCAGCAGTGATGTTAATGTATAACGCTATATCTTAATAGCCATCTCAATTGGCTATTAAAATGCAGCACTGCACATTAAAATCACTACCCTACTGCTGCATGAACACTTACCAAAGATGCAGTAACTGAAAATTACCTTTCAGTTCAATGGAATGTTGCCATGCCAAATGAGATGTCTCAGCTCGTCTAATTTTCTTCTAAAGAAACAAAACCCTTACTTTTTAATTTTAAATTTACATCATTATGCTGAATGGCATATTCATCCAGGGCAACACATACTGCATGCAATACCTCAGAATTCAATAGCAGAAGTACTATGAACCACCTCAAGAAAATTGTGCTAACTTTCAAAGGAGCTGTTATTCCCAGTTTCTTTAAAGGATGCCTTTTAAGAGCACCTGCTTACAGGAAAATGTAGCTGGTAAGAGTTTGCTTCTGGAAACTGGTTATAAGACCTGAATTCTGAAAAGGTGGGAGAGAGATGATGAAGGCTACAGGAATGGACTACAGTCAAAAAGAGGAAGTGGAGAGGCTGGTAGGCTGTATAATAATGGTGGAAGATGAAGTTTAAAAAAAAGAATTTTGTCTTTTGGTCCAGAGGTGGTTTGTGGAACTACTTTGTCTCATTTTCTGAGTACACAGATTAAGGTGAGAACAAGGAAAGCCACAGAGGCAGCTGTAAAAAGGCAGAGTGAGCTCATGTTGCTTTCCCTGAGTTATAGTAGATGATGGTCAAAAGTCAGGTCAAAGAGGTATCTGGAATATGACAAAAATATGTTTTAACTGCATAAGCTTCAAAATGTAGACAGGGTCTTTCTGCTTCAAATATCTACTGAGCTGAATGGATCTGGTTTGAAAGGTAAAAGCATATTTGTTTGATAGGCTTGAGCATCTTACTGCCTCTTTAGCAACACAGAGCTCCTACACATCTTATGTTGCACAGCCCAGCTCCCACAACCATTCAAGGTCTGTCTGATCTCATTTGAAATATAGAACTAGTTAAGCATATTCACATGAAACCAAGTTTCTTCAAAGAAGAGCTGATCCATAAACATTATGTTTTAAGTACACTGGGCATCATTAGATTTGCTTAATCTTTTACCTGGATTTCTGATATGTCTGCTAGGGCCCAGAGACAA
Organism: Neopsephotus bourkii; assembly: GCF_033783945.1. Lineage (NCBI taxonomy): Eukaryota > Metazoa > Chordata > Aves > Psittaciformes > Psittacidae > Neopsephotus > Neopsephotus bourkii. The sequence continues at coordinate 385,654 of NW_026902023.1, read as the reverse complement.
TTGCACCTTTTGGCTTAAGTCAGACCTAATTTATTAGGCTGCCCTAGAGCCAGAGACTGGAAACTGTAGAGCAATAGCCCCAGGGAGTCTGCTAGCAGAGCTGAACTGGATATTCAAACCTCGAGGGAAACAGACAGCTAGCCCAGTGGAGTTGACAGTGTTGGCAGTTTCATTACTGGTATCATCTGGGCTACTGACAAGGACATCAGTTTCAACTAAAAATATAAAGGGACAGAAAGTTCTTATTTGTCAGAGAAATCAGGTGTGTGATTTCTCAGATTTAGTCCCTCAAAATCTACACATGTGCAAACTATATTTGCTTTTTTTTGACACCTCTACTGCAAAACTGATCCTTGCTTTTACTTTTCAAGTCTTCCTGTAAGAATTTAAAACTGATCAAGCTGTAAAAAAAGACATCCAACCAAACAAAAATGCTTTCTGAGCTACTTGAATGCACAGGATAATGGTTTATATAATCTATTGCTAGAATTTGCAAATATCTGCCATTACAGTTCAGTAAAATTAGGAAAATGTTGTATAATTAGCTCTTCAAATAGAAAATGCAAAAACACTGCTCTGCAGCAGAGATCATTCTCCTCCCTTTTTAGTCTTGACATCCTCCATCAGTCTCCAGAAACACAGTAACACATCAGACTGCAGTGACATTCCAGCCTACGCAAGAGCGTGGGAGCAAGCTAAGAGTATGCAGCTCAAATGTGCTCAAATGGAAGAAAAAGGTTTGGGCAGGAAAAAAGTTCCTTAGAATTTTGATCTTCACAGAATGGCTGAGGTTGGATGGGACCTCTGGAGATCATCTGGACCATATCCCCTGCTCAATCAGGGCCACCAAGAGCTGGCTGCCCACCACCTTTCACTGGGAGATACTTGCCCTCATACTTAAGTTATCCTTATTGATCTCAGTTCAGAAAAGGCAAATACTTCTGAAATTAAGTGTGTGTAAAGGTGGAATTAGTGTGCCAAATAGTCTGACAGACTCTTGGCTGGACTCACCATTACCCAGCAACAAATCCTGCATGACTTCAGGAAAGGGTGACACTTGCCATGTGTAAATGTCCAGCTGTCAAAGGAGAGACTAAATAAGCATCTGTCTTTGCAATAAAAATAAGCCTTTCATAACAAACAGCTTCTCTGCAGAAAGGAGCACTGTGCTGCATCATGCTCTCCCCTTCTCTTTTTCTTTTCCCCTTCTTATTGTGCTTTCAGTAACCTGAGCCATTGCTTTATGCAACACCAATAGTAAGCACCAGGAAGATACTGCACTGGTGACCTTGGATTTTCCAGCCCATTACTCCTGACTGGTCTCCACAAGACTGCTACATTGCCACCTGCCACACAACACCTCCTCCAATGTCACGAGGAAGTCAAACTCTCTTTGTGTTTTCCCTGGTCCTACCCCCTTCACGTCAAGGAGCTTTTTCTGTCGATCTGCGAATAGAAGGTGATACGGGGCTGCCAGTGTGCTAAGAATCCTTCCTTCCTCCTATGCCCATGTTTCGCACTTATCTGATAGGAGGCGTAGAAGAAAAGAAAGGAATATGAGGGGAAACACTTCCATTTTCAGCCTGGTTAAAGGAGTATTTCTAATCAACAGATACTGCAAACTTTATAGAGAAATCAGAAATCCAGTAAGTATTACAATTTTAAATATTTTTTCAGAACGAAACCTAGATACTTGCAATGCATAAAGATGCACAGACAGCCTGAATGATTAAGTCCAGAAAAAAACAGGTCAAAACACCGTCCTCTCCACTTGCAGCAATTTTTACACGCAAGCCATATTCAAAATAATTAGCATAGTTTTTTGCCTTTTTATTTCTACAAAAGCAGCTGACAGGCTATCCAGAGACCCTAAAGAAAATTGCCTCAGGGGAAGACAAAAGCTGTCAACATCAAGCTGCAAAGATCTCTTTGAGAAGGAAAACAAATCCCCAGCAAGAGAAGTTGATATGCTCGTTGATGAACTGCTCAAATATGAAACACAGACACTTGGAGGGAGCCTGCTGCAAACACATCCATAGGAGAAACAGAACATTTGGCAAAAAAATTGGCACAAGAAAAATGAAAACTGTAAGCAAGCATAAGGATGCAATGGAGCTAAGGCAATGTTGGCATGCCATACAGAGAAGAGGAGCTGAAGGGAAAGCAAATATGCCTAGCAAACTAAATACAAAAACAAACTAAATGCAAATGTGCTGACTGGCAACACCAACTACAAGCCCTGGCTACTGCCGGCAAGTAGTGATGCTACTCGATTCAAGTGTTAAGGGAGCATTTTATGTCACACAGAAAAACATGGTAGATCTGTTGATATTACTGAATTTTATTAAACTAATACAACAGCAACAAGAATGGTTTAATAACCTACCCCAGAGAGCTAGTAGAAAAATTTTCTGTTTCAAAAGCTTTTTCAATTCCTACAATTAATTTTCCACAAAAACATTTCTTTCAGGTATTGTCAATTTTTGTTTAAAACCTTCACTTTTCTACCAGAGTGTGGAAAATAAAACAAATCATTTAGACCTGTTCAGGTAAATTTCTTCTTATGGTTGAACTTCTTGGCTGAATCTGGCATTCTGTGAGAGCAGCACATCTTGACATATTTGAATACTTCAGCAAAATTGAAAAGTAAAAATATGAACTTTGCATGCTTTTAAGGTCATAAATTGAGCTTGTAATGATCTAATGACATCTTTAGTAGAGTCCTTGAGAATTCCTGTGAACAATTATTTAGAATTTTTTTGTCAACTTATGTATCCTATTTATTCCCATATCCTAGTAGAAACAGAAAAATCTTGGCACCCTTTAGAGGAGTGTCCCAGAGAAGCCACTCAACCAAGAAAGGGAAAAGTTTCAATTTCTATTTTAGAAACTTGAGTATTCTCTGCAGTCAGATGGTCCAGAGAAAAATGGAGAATCATCAGAGTCCACAAGTCAAAACTTCTATATGAATGCAGGTATCCAGCATGTAATTAAAAAATAAAAATACCTCCCCTGTACTTCTACAAACATGAGGGAAGCCACATAAAACCACTGCAACACACAAGGAATTAATGAAAGCAATAATATGTAAAAATACTTAATCTATGTAATTTGATCCCTTTTAGCTGTTTTATAAAGTAACTCAGGCAGAGCTAAGATAATAATTCCACTACAGACAATAAGGCAGTCATAAAACAGGGCAGGTAAAGCTATGACAATAATAAAACGACCTAAGTAAAGCCTATTATCTTCATTAATTTTCACTCACTTTCCATCACAGTGGGAAGATATTAACTTGCTAATATCGTCTATCCTATTCAAAAAGAAATGCATCCCTTGAGCAAATAAGTTAAATTATTAATTGCTTTGTATCAGGATTTATAAAATAATAATTATGAATGTGTACATAAAGTTGCAATCTTTAGATGAAATTGTGACTGATGGCTGTTTCAGAGAGTATTCCCATCTGTTACTTTAGATAACTCTGAAACCTGCTGAGCACGTTGAAAAGGCCAAATATTTTTTTATAAAATACATCTATAAAAAAGTTGAGTCATTTTACTAAACTAATCTATGAATATATTTTTTTTTGGGATACATTTAAGACTTTTTTTTTTAGTAAAGCGTGCTGTACAAGCAGAATTGTCACTATCAGTTTATTCTGATAAATTTAATAATGGCTCTGCCATACCTAAAGGAACCAACAAGAAATGACTTACAGTTTTGTCTAACAGTCGTGACTGTGGGTCAAAACCAGTTTCTAGGATGAAGTAATCAGTTACCATAATCCTTCTGTGGGTGATCTAATACCCTCCTCTAAGAATTCAAGAAGATGAACTTGATTGAAGCTATTCACTTCAGGTTTCAAAAACACTTTACCAATAAATGGAAGAGGGTAGAAGTCAATAGGCACAAATCAAAGATCTAAACTCATGTCCTTTCATACACAGACCGAAAACTTTGCAAACATGGGATTCTATTGTTCATATAGGAAAATAATTGCCTTCTGTAATATTTCTTGGACCTGGGAATTCTCTTACAAGGACATGTAGTGATAGGACAAGGGGGAATGACTTTGTGACAGAGGGTAGATTTAGATTAAGTACTAGGAAAAAATTCTTTGCTATGAGGAGGTGCTGAGGAACTGGCACAGGATGCCTAGAGAAGCTGTGGCTGCCCCATCCTGGGCAGTGTTCAAAGCCAGGTTGGATGGGGTTTGAAGCAACCTGCTCTAGTGGGCAGTGTCTCTGTCTGTGACAGGGGCTTAGAACTGGATGAGCTTTAAGGTCCCTTCCAACCCAAACCAGTCTGTATTTCTATGATTTATGCCTGAGAAACTCTACAGCTCACTACATATATGCAAAGCTGCAAGCAGCATTTAGCTGTAGGGTTTTTTTTTCACACACTTTGAAGTCAGTTGTTTTTAAGGCAAAACCAAAAAGATGCATCAATCTTTAAAAAAGTTCTCAGATTTTCATAAGAATCTTTAGAACACCAATTTCTTTCATCTTTGTTTCATTATTATCCACAACCCTCATTCATTATCCTTTAGTGACTTCCAAAAGAAAGGGTGTACGCAGTTAGGTGAAGTACATAAAAGAATAAACAGACCAATTTTACTCAAGAGATCACTCAGCAAATTAAATTTTCCCTATAAATTGTAAAACCTGTGATAATACTGTAAAAGCTACTAAAATCCTCAGTCCTTACAAGACCTACTTTAGGACAGCACAAAAAGCTGTTTATTTATATGAACACAAGAGGAAAAAACACACCGAAAGTCCACTACAAACTCAATTTCTTCATAACTTTGTAAGTAAACTGCTTAATGTACTTCTCAAAAGTCTCCATGGAAGAGCTGGTCCAGCACCAAAAGTGGAAACCAAAAGCAGTATATCAAGGCATAACAGTAATCAGCAGCCATATGTTTCAAGTATTTTTAATGGACTCAATCCAGTGATACAACTGCAGTCAAATTCAAATGTCTTAAACTGTGTTAATGAGAAATGTGACTATAGGAACATGAAGCCTCTCATCAAGATCCACTTGCAGCAGGTTTAAAAAAGTTTAACAAACTCTATATTCGATATACTAGAAAAAAGATCACCAGAGAGTTCTGTAAGATGTTAAATTCTATTGCAGATTCCACTAAAACACGAGAGACTAAAATCAAGATAAATTTCAACTTCAATAACTATAAAAAGACTTAAATCTGTCACTGTGAAAGCATACAAAATAACAAAAAAAAATCACAGGAGACATGAGAATTATGACTTCAAGGCAAAGCACACATTCAATGAAACCCAACTGACTAAAGCAGACTTAACTGAACAACAATATAAATCCAAACTGGAAAATTATACATGTCCCAACACATTTTAAATTCATAGTATCATTGCTTTTATTGTTGAATAATTAAAAAATATCTAAATGTCAACATCTTTAAAAACAAAAATAGAAACCAGGACATTCTGCAGCTGTCTCTAACGTAGTAAAACTTCCAATACCAATATTAGAGATAAAGACTTAATCTTGTCTGGAATCTTACTCAGCAAGATTGGCAGGGGGGAAGACAGCAGGTGAAGTAAATAACTCCCATAATGTGTCAGAATCTGATTTAGATTGCACTCTAAGTTGCATGCATTGCAATTCAAACCCAGACATACCAGTGATTATATTCTTCAAAGCACATCAGAGTGATGACCCTGTTTATTTGCATTTAGGGAAACAACGCACATTAAATGCTCCAAAGATACTCTTGATGCAAAGAAAACTGAATGAATCAAGTCCTTACTAAAACTTCCAGAGCCATAAACTTCACACAGCTACAAAACCTGGATGAATAATTCTGGTTTCTCTCATAGGTTTTGCTACCTTAAATGTGAGGGCTCGGCTCTCATTTCAAGAATTTAGATTCAGTTATTTAGAAAAGATTATGGAAGTGGAATAAAAATATTTATCACTTTTGAAAATCTAGTAACATGTCCTTGTACAGGATCAAAAGTTCTAATTTGTTTGTTCCAGGAGCTGGTGTTCCCCAAAAAGGTAGTACAAGAGACAATGTTGTAGGCAAATATGGGGCTCAGACAGTAGGTTTAAATTTAAAAAAAAAAAAGTTAGCAATGGAGATTTGCTTCAGAACAAACCATATCCAGTTAATCGAGTTATTGAAACAATTCTCTATTTTGTCCCATGTTTAATGGGCTGAAGGTTTTTACTATTGGTAGCTGGTCTCCAGAATGAGAACTCTTCAAATGATTGTGTAACACAAACAAACCTTCCTCCAATAACCCCTCCAAAAAAGTGTTACATGCAAAAAACCCACAATACCCAAACAACACAAAACCAAACCACTAAAAATCTGCAATTAATAAACCTATCATCAACTAAAAACACCATTATTAAAGAGTAGCAGATGAAGTAGATATCACATGCTACCTAAATAGCTGCCTAAAAACCAACCAAAAATATCCCCCAAACCTCCCCAAGCAAACAAACCAATAACACTTAGAGCACTGATGTATATTCCTGCAGAATCTTTTTGTCCCTGAGATTCCAGCAGATCTTTCCTTAAACCTTCCAAACATCTACTGTGCACAAGCTCTTCTACTACCTCATGTCTTTCTGGTGTACATTACACAGGACATAATCCTGACAGACTCCTGCTTATTCATTTATTTTCTGTACTGGTTACCATTAAAGCATAGCCAGTATGCTTTACGGAGTTAGCTAGCTACATGTGCCTTCTGAATACACACTGCTGACGATATGATAATTCCTGGATTTTGTGGAGTAAATACAAGTTTTTTAACACTAGTGCACACTACAGTACTTCCCATGTAGCTATAAACTTAATATTATGTAGATCTACATTATAATTCACTGCATAAGAGCTAGGTGGCAAGAGTTGTAGCAGGAGATACAACTGAATGGATGAGAACACTGAATGACGCAGACCTTTGACAAATCACCCAGAAAAACTTACAGTTAAGGTACCTTAAACCTAGTGCATTTGAGTTTTATTTTAAAGTGAATAATGTCAAAAATACATGGAGAGTTTCCACGGAAGTCAAAGACTGTAAGAACTAGGGTTAAGAAAATTCTAAACACCTAACAACCTAACAAAAATTCACCAGAATAGAAGACAAACATCACATCCACTTAAAATAAAAAAGGTAAATATTAAAGAAGAATAAAAAGAGAATTCAGACAGCTCTGGCTGTACATCTCCTCTATGATTATACCTGATCTGAGCAGTCAGAAAGGGAATTTGGGCCTCTGTTCCCATTTATTGAAGTGCAACTCCACTTAAGGACACTGGAAGTAAAGCCTGAGAGACAGTGGGCAAACTAACTCCTCAGTTACATTACAGACTACTCCCATCATTGATCTTAAAGGAACACAGAATCAGGGAAGTTACTGTTACTGAGGATGAGTCTCCGAGTATAAGTTGGCAGCTGAATTTCCCTAAAATTGCTGTAAAACACACATTTACAAGTCCCTTACAGCTTCTTCACCAGCTGAAAAAAATGAATGGGAAATTACATGGTGGAAGCTGCTGCTGAAGAACCGCAGTAAGCATGAACGATAGCACATATGTAATATCATGGTACAATACACACAAAGCTCATCAGAAAAAGTGGGAGGAAAGAAAATGAAAGAATCCAGCATCAGAAACAAATACAGAAGGTTCTTTTAATCAAAACATCAAGGGAAGTCAAGTGATGAATTTCAAAAGGGAATTTTGCTTGGCTAAGGACAATTTAAATAAGAATCCTTCTGTCCTGGGTTTAGCAGTAGCAGCCATTTTTCTCTTTCTTGGTAGCTGGTGCAGTGTTGTGTTTTAACTTTTGGGCTGGGAACAGAGCTGATAACAATGATGTTTTGGTTTGGCCAAGGACTTTGTCAGCCTCATGCTCTGCCAGGGAGGAGGGGAATCCGGGAGGAAGAGGAGACAGGACACCTGACCCAAACTGGCCAAAGAGGTACCACATACCACAGCACGTCATGCCCAGGACGTAACTGGGAGTTACCCGGATGGACATGGGGTCTTCTGGGTCAGACTCGTTTTTCAGCGGGTGGTATTGTATTCTTTTTCCCTTGTTATTTTCTCTTATTGTTGTTAGTGTTGGTAGCAGTGGTTATTTGTGTTGTACATTGGTTGCTGGACTGTTCTTATCTCAGCCCGTGGGAGTTGCATTCTTTCGATTCTCTTCCCCATCCCTCTGGGACTGGGGAAAGGGGGGGAACCCCCAGGGGGGTTAACACAGCCCTTGACTGCCTCCAGCTCAGCACCACTCACTGGGAGTGAGTGCACAAGCTGTCTGTCTGGGTTTAACCCACGACACCTTCCTTTCTTCTTTTTCACATTCTTCATTCTGAAAAGAATGAAAACCTGCTTGAAAATTGTGAATTCTCTTAATGCTGCTATTTTGCATTAATATATTATGTTAGCCTTAAATTATAGTGGACAAACTAGCTGAGCTGGCTTGCTTTCAATATTGGTGTTCCCAAAGGGAAAATGCTGCTTGTTAAAGCTTAAATCTCCTAATGTTTTCCTGAATGAGAAGATGTAGAGAATGTTTTTTAAAGCATTAACAATGTTCTTATTATCCCAATATAATGTTTCCACAAGCTAATGACTGTTACCATACAATAACATAATACACAAACCTATACAAATGCATTATGTACTAAGAAACAAACATTGTCCTCACACTACATTTCAAAAGCAAGTATGCTGTCTCAAAGACAATTTATTCTCATGGGGCCTTATGAACTACTCCAACTCCACTTGACACTTTTTCATACCTGGAAACTGAAGTACTGGACGCCAATATTTATTAACTGCTGTTCAAGAAGAACTTCGCATGAGCTGTGCCTTTGTTGCAAGAGTAGCAGAACTGCTGGTGCAGAACAACAGCTTTGGAAGGAAGCAAGCAAGAACACCCACAGACAGCTTTCAAAACCTGGGATTTGCCTTTTTAGGGACTGTCTAGATCTGCACTGATTCAGTCAATATATTTTTAAAATCAGTATTGCACCCAGTTTCCTGTATGCCCATCAATAAGAAGTCCCTAGCGCTCTGTGGGAGGGAAGACTAAAAGATAATTAAGTAACTAAAATGGAACTAGAACAGAATGTGGGTGTTTAGTATAATAAGTATGCTTTGACAGGAATGTAAGCAGTTTGCAGAAAGTATTCAACTTGACTGGCATAAATCTCTTGGAAGGAAATTAACGATGCAAACTATTTAAAGGAAAATGAGAAATACAATCTAAGCATATTGGATACCCATTAAGGACTGAATTATTTAAAACCCGTCATACAGTATGATCCGGCAGTCCTCAGATCTACTAATTTTATTTGGGTCATTTATTTCCATCACAACTTAATCAAAGAAGTAGTTAAAGAGCAGGATTGACATGTCTGCATAAATCATACTATAAATTAATGGCCAAACAAAAATAGTAAATGTTCATCAGTCTATAGAAAGAGAAGCTTATGTGTCTTTTATACTGGAATATCTGCAGTGGCCTGGTAACTTTCTGCTTTCATGTCTCAACAGCCTCTTTTTTTTTATTATGAGTCAAACTATGTTAATTATAACAGTGGGAGAAACATGGGGTTACTGGCAGGAGTATAGAATCCATTTCCTTTTTCCTGAAAAAGATCTTTTTTTTTTTTTTGCCTTCTTTATTATTAAAGAGCAATAACCCAAAGAGATTGCTAACCTTATCAGCCATCTATTTTACTGTCTCAGCAAATGCTATATCAAATATTGCTATTTTTCTGGGTAAGAACACCACCTACTTAATAGCCAAGAAAGATTGACTGGCTATCAGAATATTCAATCACTTGCTTTTATTACTTGCAGAGTATTTATAAACAAACAAAATAATAAACAAAATCAAACAGCACCTATTAAAGATCAAAGCTAAATTTACTAAAAAAAGGTCTATATGTTCATCTAATAATTTTTCTGATGGATTCCAAAAAACACCTGTGAACTCCAAGAGATTTCTGAAGGTTGCTCTTTACAGTGCTACTACAACATCAAACAAATTCTCCCAGAGGAAGGTGGGAAGAAAGGAAGAGAAGCTAGTAAAGTCATAATCTTTGTTCTTTGAGATTCTGGTGGAAGATGATAAAATACTGACTCTCAAAATACAGATGGATGACATCTCCAGGGAAGGATCTAGGTTAAGTAAGGACCAAAACATTTGCAGTAATGACCATCAGGTGATTTGTCTCATACCCACAGAAGCAGTAAACCTGAAGCAGTCTGTCGTTAGCTGTCCCTTCAGATTAGTGTTGATGAATACCAGAACTGAAACATGTTGATTAAGAAACATGTTATTTTCCTGCTTCACTAATCTTAAATGTTTGGAATGCCAGATTAAAATAATGCAATATTGTATTTAATAATCCAAATTGATAACTGGGATTTACCTGCTGTTCCAAATAGGAAATTCTTTGTGACAGAATATAATATGCTAGAAATAATATATCCACATTTTCTTCAAATGGCTGTAGAATAACAGTTACTCCCATTTTTTAAATAGTATTACATACACGCTAATTTTAATTTCTCCAAAGTCAAGTAAATCAGGTAACGTGGACTTCCTCACCTGTCATGTCATGCACTCTCCTATAAACAACTTATAGTTATTATGCTTAATTAGCAAACAGGGAACATGTATTTCATACAAACTCTTCTTTAGAGAGGTATCTGTATACTTTGTTTATATTAACTGGACTAGGAAAGGGCAGAAACATGCCAGTCAAAGGGAATTGAATGATGCAAGATTCCCAGAGGATGTATTACATTTCAAGTCTTTGTACTTTTCCCTTTTCAACAGGTTGCTGAAATATTTACTTTAAATAAACTTCTTGATATTGAATTCTATTTCCCTGTTTCATAAAGTTTCCGTGAACAGTAACCTTGCAAGAAAATCCAAAATATATGCAGAGGGATCATTCCCTTCTTGCCTAATACTTCTGTCTTTTTTGTGTCTGGTGAAAAATCAGTGCAAGAAAGGGGTGTCCAATTCTACCTTTTTTATTTCTCTTGTCAAAAAGAAAAAAAAAAAGAGGAAAAAAGAGAGAGAGAGAGAGAAATAACAAAATAAGTCACAAGTTTTCTGAAGAAACAGTTGTTGATTCCTGTACAAGGAATGGACCAAGACTAAGACACAAGCTTGAAACTACAGAGCAATCTCTGTTAAAAAGAAGATGCTATGGTGTTCAGCATTGCAGAGTTGCCTAAACACTTTTCCAAGTTAAAAGTTTCTCACACAAAAATATTCGTTATGCTCAATGGGCATCTGAAATGATCACAGTGGAATTCTAGTATTTATTAGTTTATTCGTTATTCTCTATTCTGTAATAATAATAAAAATGAAGACATCAGAACAAAATATACCATTGTACAAATGCTTTAAAAAGACAGTGACCCTATTTTAACTGATGCACTAAGGATAAGCAAATTAATTTCTACATGCTACTTGTAATTCCTATGGTTCCCAAGCTGCCAAACACAAAGGCTGTTATGGTACTCCAGCTCACCAGACTACTCTATAAAAACACATCTGTTAACAGCGTACTAATGAAAAGGCTTTTCTAGAATATTCATTAACATACTAATATGATAAATTTTATTTTTAACCTCTCTCATCTTTCAAGCAATTTTTTGACAAGAAATTTAAAAAACAAAATGGGATCTGGGATAAGAAATCTACAACCTTGACAAATATTCAGTATTTTCTGATTTAATGTGTCTGGGTGCACTTGGCAATTTAATGTAATCTAATGAAGATAGGCTTTTTAGTTCTACTTGTGAATTCAACCATCAGAGTACAAACTGAAGTAGTTATCCCAGTATATTTATAAATTGTACTAGTGTGTCCAGTTATTTTAACAGATAAGTTCTTTTAACCGTTTTTGTACTTAGCTCCAACTACTCTTATTAAAGGTAACCTTACCCTTACTCATAATAAGATTTTCTATCTAAAGCTGTACCACTGCTGACCACATACTCTGTGGCATGAGGAAAACTTGATTAGTTTAACTGGGACCGTAGCAGACAAGAAAATAATAAATATCTTAAGAAGTGATGATCAGCTTGACAAACATATGCTTGCTATGACTTTTGTGACTTTGCTATGAAGAAAATGATACATAGTTTCTAACCTTCTTGCAAATACATGTAGAACAAGTTACCAGTCAATGAATAAGTAAAGACAAGGTGTTTTAATTGGCAGGCAGATACTGCCTGATCATCCCTATTTAAATGCATTTTAAGTAAGAGATGCACATCAATTGTAACACACAATATGTGCAGAGAATTCCAATAGACACACTGCAGTTCTTATCTGATCCTTGATCTTCATAATACAGAAACTAGATAAAACTAGATTAATAGGTTGCCCTGAAATTCAGATACCAAAGGTAAGGAATGCTTTGTAAATTCAAAGACTTATTACAAATTAAAATAATATTTTGATACAAAAATAGTTGTGCCAGGCAATTAGCATTTAATTTACAGTGCTTACTCTGTCTTCTTAATTGTAATGTAATGGTGTTGATCTCTTTATCGTGTTCACTGCTACAGCTCATGAAAAATTTCAACATGAAGAATGGAATTACACATGTATAATATTGATGGGAACAGAGGATCAAGTGCTGCACAAAGATGAGATATATATCAAGATATTCATTAAATAGACCTTTGGAACAAATAATCAGAAAAGAATGTTCTAAATAATGAAGGGTATTCTTCTTTAAAAAGCACTTTATGTCATAAGTTAAGTTAGCTTCCCAAGTGACAAAGTTCAAATACCAGGAAGATTCACCTCGGAAAATGTTGTTGTATTTGAACATCAGGTTACTTTCAAAAGATGTCCTACAGCCCTAGTATAGTACCAGAATATCGTGTTCTCACCTTGTATCTAATTCTTTGTTCTTTTCGTGTCTATTTATCCTGCAAAAACACTTCTTAGTTCCAGCTGGTGTTAAGGGGACTGTATAGGTCAAAAGACCGGAACCTTTTGAAGTTGAATGAAACCTTGACATTAAGCAACTGGATGCCTAAAGAACACAGTATATATGGAGAAAAAGAAAAAAAGAAGTATCTCTATACATTTTGTATTTTCCATATTCCCACAAACCCTGAACAATACATATCTCACCAATTGTACTAATTGTCACCAATATAATGCCAGCAAATTTATTCACTACTGGGAACAATTTTAAACACCTTTACTTTTTTTATAAGTACTTGATCGTTGTTTTTCTTCATTCATTATTGTAGCACAGCCCCCCAAGTTTTCTTTCAAATGAGATAGGAACGAATTTCAAAGATTACAATTAAAGAATCAACTTCCAGTTCTGTAAACATTAGCATAGATGTGCAGTGTAAGTACAGGGTAACCACAGAGACACCAGAGAGCTGCTTATCTGAGGCCAAAAGTTTCCTACCCCAAATCCCCTAAGTGACAAAATGCAATCCAAACACTTTCTATCAGATTTATATGCATGCATATCTACAGGGAAGAACTAATCGCATATAGAAAACTACTGTGAGGAATAAAACCCTAATCACAATTTATGTCCACATTATAATTTCTAAAACACTTATTTTCAAATGTAATACAGTGCAGTACATAATATTTTATTGGGAAATACTTGCTCAGAGCTAAATATAAACAGAGTGCAAAATAAGTATTAAAATGTCATTAAAACATTACTATATTAGTTAAAATTATACAATGAAAGCATAGATCATCATTTGATTTAGACAACTGGTGGAAAATATTTTAAACAAATGAAATGTATTCATGTGAAAAACTACTCAAATACTAAATGAAAATAGATATTGAAAGGAACAAACTAATTTTTAAGAGCAAGCTCTTTAATGTATTTTAATTTTTACCCCAACTATCCTTTTCTGAGATTACCCTCTGAATACATGATTACCCAGTCATATCATCTTGTGTAGAGATTAATCTCTAATAACACAAACAAATGCCAAGACCAGTCCTTATGAAATTAAATATCAATCAAACATTGAAGAAAAACTGGGAAATTCCTGAAAAGTCTATGAAAAAGGTCTATTTGACTAGTATATTTCAAAAACTGCTGCTTCTTTCTTCATACAGAATTCTTGAAAAGAAAGAAACCAAATCAAACTCAAAATAGTCAAATTAATAAAGGATTAAAAAAAATGCGATGTTCATTTAGGGAAACCAACGTAAATGACTGCTGTCGTTATTCAAATAATTTTAAATAAAAATAAAAATTGGTGTTGTGTCTTCTTACACTAATAACCAGCAAAACCTACAAGTGACTACTAATTCAGAAAAGAGGGGAAGGGAAAAAAATTAAATTAGAAAAACCCAGGCCCTGAGGGTATGAATTCAAATAGAAGCTTTAAGAAAATAAGTAAAAAGCCCAAGTTGAGGGGAAAGAATTCACAGGACAGCCGGAAAGCAAGGACTGCATCCTGGGAGCAAAGTAGTAAAATGATGCTTGCAAATAACAACTAATTGTCTGAAGACCTAGGAAGGACAATATGAAGAAATATATAGAAAAGAGTATCTGAAAATCTGTCACAAGCCTAGCATAAAGCTTGGCCTTTTTAAAAAAATGAATGGTATTTCATTAGGCTCATGTAGAAGAGGGCCCTCCAATTTTAAGTCATAGAGTGTTTTTTCTTTTCAGATATTCTGACTGAAGACTGTTGCAACCTGTAACCTCAGAAGAGACAAGGCACACAAAATAGGGGCTTTCCAGAAGAAAAATTTTGTCTTGGTGAAACCCAGCACAGTTATAAAGCCTGCAAAATGTCTTGGGCTAAAAAGTAATAGGGAGAAGAAAGAAAAAGAAGCTTCAACAGGCACCTTTAAGCCAGATATATTTTGCTTGGCTTTTCAGACCACTTCTGTTTCTTTGTCCCTTAGATGCTGCTAAGTTACAGGCACTGTACGTAGAGCAGATTTAGCTAAAGTTATGAAGGAGCAGGAGAAAAGGGAACAGAATTCCTATAGACTGCAGAGACAGGAAATGAAATTCAAAGTCTTGGAAACTTTGGTTCACTTTTTCATAAGAACTTTTAAAGCATTGCTAGTACACATTTTAACTCATCGGTGATGGTAGTTTAAAATGATCTAAGGCAAAAAGCAAGAGACTTGGCTTTCTGTCAGAAGCTCTGTTTTGAATTGGAATAAAAAAGTTATCAGTGTATACTTATATGTGGCGTATTGTGCAGCACGATTGCCACAGAATATCCTTACATTCAAGATTCACATCAATACTGTCTCCAATGAGATCACAGCTAAGATATGGTAAGCTTTCTCTCCTTCTCTTAACATAGTTCAGTATTCTACTCCTAAAAATTAGAACTATCTATATCCGTGAATTAGAAAAAGGCATAATAGTAATAAAAAATAAATACATATGAAGTGAAAAAACCCCACACAAAACCAAACAAAACCACCTAAAATCAAAACAAGAAAACTGATTCTGGCCAGAGCTCAGTGTTGTGTAAACATGGAAGACAAAGACTCTAATTAGCTAACCCAACCATGCATAAAATAAATGAACGCTGAATATCCAAGAGGATGGCAACTTGCAGTGACTGTCTAGGTCAATGATCCATAGAGAATTTTCCACACTGAAGAAACAATTACCTCCAGAAACATGAGGTATATGTTGCCTTTTTGTGCTAGGAATTGTCTATTAAGTGAATTATAAGACACAAATGTTAGCATCTCCCTTATCATGTATGGAATAGAGCTTAACCTAAAATAAAAAGCTTTTTGTATAATAGAAAATTGATTAATGTACTTCCTGCTTTTCTCTATAGAGATGCTTGTACCACATGTAAGCTTGTTGGATCTCTTTGGTATCAGCAGTTAGATCTCTTGGTGTTTATACAGAAATCTTAACCCAGACACTCCTTCAGTTCCACACCCTTGTTTGACCTAAAATCCCAGACTGGAAAAATAAATACAGGAGAATTTCAAAAGCAACCAAAGTTCTATATATGATTTAGTCACAGAAGCAGAAGCATAGGAATTTCTTCAAGGACTGAGTTCAGGACATCTTGAGGCAAAACAATATTTCTACTGTGATAAAACACTGTTTATGTACCTAAAGAATGATAAATTAAAAGCTAGATCTAGCGTGGAGTTTGTAAATGCTCACTAAATGTTTACAGCCATGAAATGAAGCAAATCATAAAGCTTTTGAATTAACCACTGTGCACATAAGCATTTCTCCAAGGACCAAAACTCAAACTCAGAACAGTTTGGATGATAGCATAGTGACACCTGCAATGAGTTACCTGTAAACGCTCATAACAGACAAGCACAAGCAGCAAAGTTCCCAAATCACGCTCTAGTACTTAGAATGTTGCACAGTTTGCATCAAATTAAAAACTCCTGAAAAATGCCAGAATGGAAGAGTTAATTCCCACATATTTCCTCAATGTGTTGAGGAAACGCTTGTAGGATTACTTTTTAATTTTGTGGTGTTTTTAACTTCATACCAGCAATTCATTGGCTCACCTTCAGCCACAGGAAATTTGATTGACTGGCAATGATGAATTGATTTATTTCAGGCATTGTGTGGCTTATGAGGGTACTAGACTGTGTTATATATGGGGCAAAGTCTATTCTTACTCAATCCCTCTTCACTCCTTAAGCTCATCTATAAAACAGTGATCATCACACATAGACATAAGACTGAGACCAGGGCAGCAAGGCAAAACATAGCTTTACCTTTTAATCTTCACAGTCCATTTTTGTCAGCAAAATGGATGATATATGTGGTACATGTATGTGAAAAATGAAAATTAAAGAACTTGCAACAGAATATGGAATAGAATGGAAGCAAAAAAAAAAAAAAAAAGTCTATGCCTGAATTTTGATACTTCTGAAATCAAGGCAGGGAAAAAGTGTCAGTGACAGTAAAAAAGAAAAATTATTTTGATTAAAGGTAACTGATAACATGAAGCACAAGGAAATACTCAAATACACAAAAACTATGGTCATGTTTGATGCTGTGCTCACAGGCAAGAGTTTTTTCAATGTTTAAAGGAGCAATCATAACATTCAGTCAGGGATTAATGGTGTAAACAATTACTATAGTATCATTTAATCAAGGGGAACTATAATTCTTTTACATAATTTCAAATTTTCAAGAAACACTGTTTCCCTTTTTGCCTCAACCTGAAGCAAAAGTGGATGCAGAGAGAAACCAATACTTTATAATTTCATGTTTTGGGAAACATGCTTAAGTTACAGAAAGAGGTATTTCCTCAGGCTTTTGAAACCAGTCTTATATGTTAGTGATTGGAAGCAAGAAAACATATATCATGCTGCTGCTTGAGACTAAAGGTGATATCAAACAACAATAAAAAAAAATCTCTGAATTGCCAAATATGGACTTCGACTTTATTTTATTTAGATGTCAAGAAATCAGAAGAATCTGAGAGCAGTCCTCTTAAAGGATAACAACTCTTGACATCAAATATTGTCTGCCTTCAAATTGTTTTCCTTTTGCTGACAGCTTTCCAATCTTCCCCAGAATTAGCTTGGATTGTTTTTCTGTCCTTACAGTTCCAGTTTTCTTCAGGCTTGTGGTTAGCTGGAAGACAGTATTGTCTATGGTACACTACATTAATGACTACCACAGCAAAAGCTGACAGTACAGCCTAATGTCATATCCAACAGTCCAGCAATATGTGGCAATTAACTAACTTGACTGCACCGTTCAGTCCAGGAGAAGACTGAGGAGGTAGGGGCAATAATTCCAGTGGCCACAGCATCCTGAGGTAACACTTCAGGACCACCACGGCTCAAGCATCAGCCCTGCTATTTGTACTGCGTGGCGGGGCACTGGGTCACAAGGGCTGGGAGCTCTGTGTTACAATGCCTTACCCAAATAAAAACCTAGGAGGGGGGCTCATCAGATCCCAGGTCAGCGTCCCTTCTCTGCCACACTCCCCACAGGCTTAGAAAACAAGGAAGGTACTGGAACAGGCTTCCCAGGAAGTGTTCAAAAAACATGTAGATGCTCTTAGGGACATGGTTTAGTGGTGGACTTGGCAGTCCCGGGGTAACGGTTGGACTTGATCTTAAAAGACCTTTTCCAACCTAGTTGATTCTAAGGGAGATATTTGACTCCATCTGAAGAGCAGTATACCCAAAAGGACCAGACTTCAGGCACACAAGCATCTGACCTGCTAGGAAACTGTAGCTAGAAAGACTCTTTTCAGAATTAAAACTGATGTAGAAGTTAGAACTTTATTTGGAAAGTCAGGACAATATGGGTTTGAGGCAATACATATTATTCCATACTAAATAGATTAAAATGTATGCATGAAGGAAACTGCAAAAATCAGTGCTCAAACAAAAAAGCAGAATACAGCATAAAAGAAACATCTGTATCAAACGTTCGATGACAAATGGGCAAAACTGCAGAACCACATTATTAAAAGCCTGAGAGCACCCTTGGTTTCCATGAAAATCAAACGTTTACTGCAGATGAGGAATCTAGTTAGCAACATTTGCAGGACACCCTCAAAAAATTCAGATCACTGGAAATAGCAATCAAACTCATTGATAAGCTTGCTCATAATCAGCCTTCTAAAATAGCAGTAAAAATCCAAAACACAAGGTAAGTGCCCACAGAAGGGCACTTTATTCAAATTGCGATATAGACTCCCTTGTAGTCTTAACAAGCATGAGATATGTCCCCTGTATTTTAGAAAATAGCATAAGAAAATATTCAGGATGCCAGAAATAAGAGTTGGAAAGAACCTTCTACACGTTCTGAAAATAAAAGAGCAAAACTGTTAGCAATACAATTCTGTTTAATTATCATGGAAACATTCATACATTCTATCAAATATATCAATGTTAATTTATCCCCAGTTAAAAAAGGTAGTGTGACTAGATAAAGATTCCTGAGATTTTTTGGTGGATTTTTTTTCTTTTTTATGTGGTAAACAAGGTTAGGAGCAGCTCAGAAAAAGGAAAGTTTTGTTTAAAAGCAGTGTATTATTTTCTGTGCAAAACCAAGAATATTAATAATGATTAAGTCTTATTTTGTAAAGGGAGTTTTTGTGATGCGGAATTCCGACTACGAATTTTACTTGGTATTGCTCAGCCTTTTATTTTGAAGCTTCTCATTTCTTATTAAAGAAAATGCAAATTGCTCTGAAAATGTTCTCTGTGCACAGGAACAGGCAAATCTCACAGGAAACAACCTACATCTCTGATGCTGTGACCAGTCATTTGGCTGTTGAAATTAAAAAGCACCACATAGTTTCAACTTTTTAGAAAATGACAAGCTCAGCTTCAGAAATATAAATTGCCAAATACTTGCGGTTTATTTACCATAGAAGAAAACAAATTCTTCCTTACTTTTTAGATTTTCTTCATACCCAAAAGGATCTCTGGCATTTCTAGATGCATTGTATGCAGTGCCCTGAGGGTACTTCTGTTTGTATTATTATAGGTGGCTTTGAGAGCACAAAGGCAAGCTAAGCAGCTCTATCCTGGGTGAATTCTGAATGAGAGCCCTTGTAATACAAACGTGGCACCCCAAGGGCACCACTGAATTTGTGTGTGTGTGTGTGTGTGTGTGTGTGTGTGTGTGTGTATGTGTGTGCCTATGTATCTGTGTGTGCATGCTTTAAAATATAACCAGGGAAGAACTCTTTCAGATGAACTTATCTCTAAAGGCTGAAGTCTTGAAAGGACTATTTTTTGTTTTCCTTTAATATTTTTTCTTTCCACATACCTTGGCTTGCTTTCAGCATTATCAATGTCTCTGATAACAAAACTACCTTTGATTTTTAATGCATTCAAAGACCTTATGGTTTGAAAAATTTCCTTTGCAGTGACTGTCAAACTCATCATGAAGAGCAACATTAAGTACTTACATTTAAAAGAAAAAAAAAAATAATTGTGCTTCCATTAAAATCCTAAAGGGTCTCTAAAATACTTGTGTTAAAAGTAAGCACCTATATTTTATCTCAATTATTTCTTTTTGTTTCAAGGGTAAACAACTTTTACATTGAGATTGTTTGATATTATCAATGTAGATTAGCTTTCCCCAGCTTTAGACACCAACAGAAGAATTTTCACCCTTCATTATAGGTATTAGGTAAGTAACATTTATTCTACCCAAACAAATAGAAAAATAAAATACAAATGCCCACAATGATATAAAAACTTATGGGTTTTGGTTTTTTGCTGTTGTTGTTTAAAAGATGACTAGCACCATTTACAGAAATTTTTGGTTTTTTTTTCTAATAAAACTGAAAAATTAAAATGGGTTTTAATGTTCTTCATTGTATCACAAAAGAGCAGGATACAGATTAAAAAAAAAGTGGATCTTCTCTTGCAAAGGCCTGCACTAACAGGAGCCTGACTGCTACAAGTAATTCAATATGAATTGAACAAATTATTCCCTGTAGCCTACCCAGTATTTGACCCCAGGTGGCATTCTTCCATCTTGGACCTAGGTCCATGAACATGGGCTTCCACTTTATTTCAAGTGTAAGTGGGTGCTTTTATCTATCAGTAAAGACAAACCATAAATCTGATGGTTTTCTTTGCTGTCATGATGTAGGCAGCTGTAGGGTTGTAGAACTCCAGCATGGTGTTAGTAGGCAGTTGTAGACAACCACGTGTGGTGCTACAAAAGAACAATTTGCATGCTTTAGGTATTTATGATCTTGTTTCCTTAATAAATTAATGCAAGTTCATTTCAAAATAGCCTAACTACTACATATACCTGGAAGACTCAGAAATACCTCCTCTATGTATATGAAGCATATACATGAAGCACGTGGTGCCCTCAGGCTGCAGAAGGCCATTGAAAGCACAGCTGTTAGCGATAGCAGCTAATGGTAAACACTGTTTATAAGTTACCTCAAAAGATCTAAAAGTAATTTAAGACTGAAACACTTTTCGGAATATGCAAATAACAACCTTCTTCCTAAATTTTTTTAGATCATACAGTACAGCTGCCAGTAAAACAATCTAGATTAAAAAAATACCTTTATTCCAAGCTTAGGATCAGTTACCAGGAATAACTCAATTTCTTTTAGGTGAAAAATCAAGGTATGAAGGTGGATTCTTGCAAAATAACTGACTTTTCCCCATAAGACTGTTGAAGATCCTCTAGGACACCAGAATAATGACAACAAAACTATAAAGCTCATCCTTTGCTTTGTGATTTTATATTGATAAATTAGTAAAGCAGCAGGATACCTCTGCTGCTCAATACCTCTGACTATTCATTCAAAATGATGCCATTTGCACTCAGTTATAATGTCGAGGGGTTAGGAACAAAACAGGAATTAATTTTCATTTTCTGATTCTTTATTAAGGGCTGCATTTTTCAATTTTCAAAAAGTTTGACACATTGATTATAAACCACTGACATGGACAAACTTCAGTGGTATAATCACTGGGCAATACAGCTTAAAGTCAGCTTTGACAGTCAGAGAGACATGCTTAATTCTGTTTTTACTTCATAAAAGACTGCCTAAAAAGTTAATCCACAAACCTGAAGGGCTTTTTTGGTTTTGGTTGTTCTTTTTTCCTTCTTTGATCAATGAACAAAATATGTCTATTTTGGATATTTTCAATGAAAAAAGATCAGTTACCTTCAATTCCATAAGAGCACGGAATGACAGCACTTAATTTACCAGATAGAAAGCATACTAAAAACTAACAATCACCGTATTTTTCAAACAGTTTATTTAAAACAGCCTGGAACTTTCATTCACAATATGCCTTTTAAAGCGTATAGACAAAGGTTCTTTTCATTTGGATTGAAATTAATTCTGTGCAGAGTAGTCATTTATATCACCCCAAAAATTTAAACTAAGCTTCCCCCTCTCCCCTTAAGGAATGCAATTACTATCCTTCATTTCTATTAGTTCCCATGACATGTCTGTCTTCTAAATGGAAAATAATGCGTTATCTGTGCCCCAAGGAATTTATATTAGAAGATAAATCATATTATTGTTCTTATAATGAGTTATTTTAAATTAAAAAAAAAAAAAGATACTAGGATGCAATTACTACTTTCAAGAGGACACATCTAGTCCTCTTTAAATTGATTCTGAAAAATGCTGCATGCTCAATGCCACAATTCAGCTAATAATATGCTACAACAGGAACTATATTTGTAAAGTCAAATTTAATATGCATACAGAAAAAAATACCTGTTTAATCTACAGTCCACATGCTAAAATAGAAATTACAGCTTGATGTTTGCTTCCAGTGTGACACAACTGTGGGTGAAGTCTTAAACCTTTTCTTGATACTCAATCATTTGTTAAAAATCTATGCTGTATTTTTACACGCTTTCTAAAAGTCAACTATACAAGGGTTTGGGGTTTGTTTTTTTTTTTCAGAACACCAATGCTATTACATGCGACTGGAAAAAAAAAGACAAAACAAAAAATCCACAGAAAAAACAACAAGCAAAACCAACCAAAAGCAAAGACTCTCACACTTAAACCAAACAAAAAAAAAAAACAAAACCCAACCCAAACAAAAAACCCAAACATCCCTCCAACCCCCAAAAAACCCATTCTAAACCAAACCCAAAACATGTATTCATGGTCATTTTACAATTTTTTTAAAACTCAACTATTAAGATTTAAGTACATAACTGCAATAGCTACATTCCATTTCTGCATTATGATAGAGTAAAAATAGCAGATGATATAGCATATTGGGATAGACCCATACAGATCCATGCAACCTTTTTAATAAGATGATGAAGCTTTTAATTATTTAAGCTTGCTGTTTTGCTTCTACTTAGTGCCCAGGCTAACTTTATTTGTTTGATAAGGCAATAAATTCTTCAGTTTTCGTCCCAACCCTCATCCTCTCTTTTTACATCATGTTTAGGAGGAAAGGTGTAAAATTGGATCTCTAGCTGACCACAGCTGAAGAAAATATGAATTTAAATGGCAGGATGGAAGAGACGAGAAAGACATCAGGAAAAAAGAATGCCAAACACCGTAAACTTATATAGGAAGTCATTGAAGACTATCACTAACAGGTGTTATAGACAATTTAATTACCTTAAGTAGGTATTAGTTGTATCTGATTCTGTTCTGTGGAAGATGGATGGACTGTATGACTGATGAAAGCCTTTCAGAGACCTGTTCCTTGTCATTTTTCACAAATGTAAGTTTTAGGATAGTTTCTATCTTCTAAAGTACAGCAAGATATGGTTTCAAATGAAAGAATATGGCAATAAAGATGCCACACAAGACTAAACACCACTTAAAATATAGTCCTTTATAACAACAGAATGTACATATTTGGTAGCACGATAAGACCTCACAGCTCTCATTTGCAATTTCTTTCATTTAGACTGCCTTATGTGTCATAGCCAGAAATCCTTGATCACTCATGCAAAACATAAAATCGAAACTCCTCATTTTCAGGAACCACTGACGTGCTGTTTTTCTCATATACTAGAAAAATGTTAAATGAATTGACCTGTACAGGTTTCATTTGAATGGACCTATGACAGCTACAATTGCAGTACAGTTTCAAGCCTGACAACACATCTGTAGATTTTCAAATGTTGTAGTCTAAGGAGCATCAGCATATTTTGTTTGCTTGCTTTAAGATTCCAATAAACCATTTACCTTTCTTCCACTGTTACATTTAACACATTTCAATCAGAAATAGCAGAACGGTCTTCACAATAAAATATGCATATTTATTCTATCACCCTGTTGAATTCTTTTGTATTATAACGAAAGATACTTTTAAGTTGACTCGTATGCCTATCTTACTGTACATGAAACAGCAACACATTTTCAGAATAATTTCTGTGTATTTTCCATACCTTCATAGTCCACATTTAGAATGGGGACACATTCTTTCCAGAAACTGCTGCTGACACTGGCTGGATGTGAAAAGTGACAGCATCAAGTATGCCAAACCAAAAACTTCACACCTCCTCTTATGGGAGTAAATGACAGGGTTTGGCTCTGCACACATCACATTAAAAAAAAAAAAAAAAAAAGACAAGTAAAAGCAAACAAAGGCTTTTTTGCTTATGGGCACTGGAAAGCCTTTAGCTGCCTCTAACACACAATGAAATATTTTTTTTTAAATAATCAAGTAAAAAGACAACAAACATGCTCTCTTGACAGGAAACCAAAGCAGAACGCCGAGTTGTTTCCTTGGACTAGATGAATTAAGACGTTTGCCAAACTCCAAGGAATATGTTATGCGACACCCAACTCCTCAGATCACAGCAAAAGCTTATTGAGGCTTCTATTTGACCTATTTGACCAGCACAGGATTTAAAAGCGGCTGAAATAAAATTGCAGTCAACCATTTAATCTGTGTTCCAATTTAATCCATCTTCCCAGTTTCAGAGTCAGCAGTGCTTATGATCTGTTATCTGAACTGAAAAGCCATAAAATTAGACTGCTTCTTACGTTTCCTTATATAACATTAGTTAATGCTAAAACCCAGTTTTTCCAAATCTTAAGGAAAACTTCCCAAGTGCAAACATAATCTATATATTCAGGGAGATATATAAATTTGCACTTGTCTATAAACTACTGGTTCTTCACATTCATGTTTTTATACAAAGATTAATATATATTCCTTTCAAATGTTTAGCAGAATCCAATGTCTCTTAAGCAGAGATGAGTCCAATACTTTTATTTTATAAAAATGAAGATATTTTACGGACAGTTACAGGAATGTCACCTGACACACTTCAAATGTAAGTTAAGAGAACTATTAAAGCATAGAGAACATAGCCTTAGTTTTCAGATTAATTAGTTGTCTGCCAGAATTTGATAATGTACCTTTGAATATTGTTGAACAAGAGTTTCTTCCAACAATCTTTGGACAAGAAAAGCCAGTCTTCAAGAGATTAAATACGAGGATCCTCTCTAAGAGTGACTTAATTAAAAAGGCTTAAGAGAAGAAATGCTTTAATACAGGGAATGAGAACTACTTGACCCCTAAAGGTTGACTGAAAGTTATCACATTTTTGAAGATGAGTGATCCGTAAAAACTCAGAGGAACTCAAAGGTATTCTAGGAGTCACTACTAGGTAGAAGATAAGGAAATCAACTCATGCTGTATGAGCTTTAGGTGTCACCCAAAGCATCCCACAGGACTTCTGAGGTGCTGCACACAGCAGCAGCTCAACACTGAGCCTACACAAGCTCTTCTATCTTATGAGGACTACAAAACATTAAATGCAAAATCTCTTAGAAGTGATGCACATGCTTTCTTTCTGTCATTAATTTGTCATTGCTGCTTTATGGTAGACTCATGGCTGCACTCCTACCCCTTCATTCCCAAAGATGTTGATCAATTCTTGTATCAGCTCATAGGATTAATTTTATCTTAATGAGACCAGCAAGGAAACCAGAGCCAGCATGGGCTTTCTGGTCTTCTGCTACAGTTCTGCAACATAAAGATAAGGCTGTCAGTAC
The DNA here is from genome assembly GCF_033783945.1 of Neopsephotus bourkii. Lineage (NCBI taxonomy): Eukaryota > Metazoa > Chordata > Aves > Psittaciformes > Psittacidae > Neopsephotus > Neopsephotus bourkii. The sequence continues at coordinate 360,138 of NW_026902023.1, read as the reverse complement.
GTCAGAGAAGTTATATCAAAACCAAGATAAAATCCTGGATCTCTAAGAAATTATCTAGAATATAAAAAAATAAAAAAACCAAACCAACAGAACACCAAAAACCCCACCCCAAAATAAACAACCCCCCAAACAAACAAAAAAAACCCCAACAACAAAAACCCTGAAAAATCAAAACCCCAAAACCAAATCACCAAACCCAGACCAAACAAAACAAACCCAGAAGAAAAGCAATGACAGCCAGTACTAATTAATGGGACTGAACTGTCCAAGTTTTTCCATTCTAACTAAACTAATTTTACTAGAACTGTTACAGATACTGGTGAAAGCATTTAATGAGGGTAACACAAGGAGGGTGAAGAGGAGGCATTATGGGATTAAATTAAGCCAATTAAAACAGAAAAAAGCAAATGGATAAAAAGCAGCTAATGAGACCTGCATTGAAGACAATTGAGTAACTGAGACCATGTATAGACAGCTGCTGTATTAGTACCCTATAATGACACTATTTTAATGGATACATCCCAAGCACAGTTTGGGAAACAATGAACAAATACAAATACAGACACAAATTAATTTCCTCAATAACAACAGCATCCGTAGCATCAGTCAGAAAAGGGTGGTGAGACACTGGAACAGGCTGCCCAGAGAAGTGGTAAAAAGATCACTGCCAGGGTTCAAGGCCAGGTTAAACAGAACCTTGGGAAACATGGTCTAGAATGAGGCATCCCTGCCCATGGCAGGGGGGTTGGAACCCAGATGATCTTAAGGTCCTTTCCAACCCAAACCATTCTATGATCCTATGCAAAGCAATTATAAAGATTTTAAGGAATATTGTGCATATTTGACCTGGGAGAGACATTAGCCCAACACGTGATTAAACTTATTATGCAAGTGCTGCCTGCTGCTTTTCTGGTACAGCTTCATTGCAAAAGAAAAAGAACTCCAAATAAGTAGATCAAATCACTCTCAGGCAAAAATATATCCCAACTTCCTTGCACACAATGCTGAACACGCAGTCATGTGGAGATCAGCTGCCACAGTTGTCGGATTTCTGAAAAATTCCATATACGCATTCTGTCAATGTACTGAAAATCATTTTCAAGGAATTAGTCCCCTGCAGTTTAAAGGAAATTATTCCAAACTCTTTTGTACCAAGATGAGTTGACACTGCAATGGGGAAATCATCTGAACTATTTGTTTCCGCAAAGGTAGACTTTTTGTGTCCAAGCACAGGAGAAAGGCTGCAGTTTCTTAATTCAGCAAAACTGGGAAACGTGCATGTAAATACAACACATTAGACTTCCTAGTGTTATCTTCTAGCTAGATGTCGTGGTTTAACCCCAGTCAGACAGCTTGTTCACCCACTCCCCCCACTCCTGGAGGGATGGAGAGGAGAGTCAAAAAGAATGCAACTCCCACGGGTTGAGATAAGAACACTTTAGTAACTAAGGTATAACACAAATCACTACTGCTACCACCAATAATAGTAATGATAAAGGAAATAACAAGGGAAGAGAATACAACACCTAATCACCAGGCGACCGATAACTCCAGCCCTACCAAGCACCAACCGATACCTCCTCCAACCCTGCCGTCCGTCCCCTCTGCCCTTCCGTGTAACTCCCAGTTACCTCCTGGGCATAACGTGCTGTGGTATGGAATACCTCTTTGGTCAGTTTGGGTCAGGTGTCCTGTCTCTGCTTCCTCCCAGCTTCCCTCCTCCCTGGCAGAGCATGAGGCTCACAAAGTCCTTGGCCAAACCAAAACATCTTTTTTTTCAGCTTTGTTCCCAGCCCGAAAGTCAAAACACAGCACTGCACCAGCTACCAAGAAAGAGAAAAATGACTGCTACTGCTAAACCCAGGACATTATCCACCCCTTATTCCATACCATTCACGTCATGCTCAGATCCCACATTTTCAATATACCATCACTCTTATCTAAGTGCACTCTTATCTTAGTGCATGGACCAGTCCCTATAAAGCTGCTGAGTCCATCTGGTCCATGATGTCAGGCTCCATCTCTTGTAACAAGTCTTCCAGAGCAGGAGAGGCTGTGTGCAGAGCTCACACTTGTGAATAACCTGGGCAATAGTGTCCATTGCTAAGTCTACCCCTCGATCATGAGTCCATCTCGATGTTGCATCTCTGCTCGGATGGCCTTAAGGGTCATGGGCCCACCAGGCTCAAAATAATTCACTGCCCCCTTCACCAGTTTCTGCAGCTTGTTGCTGGGGACTCCATACAGCTGCTTTCCATCTCCAATGCTTCCAAAGCACTGGAGGGGCCCAGTGGACTAGATACTTGCCCATACTGTCCACATGCCCTGCCACTCATGGCTGTCCAGCCTTGGGGGAAACCTCTTGGTCCTCCCATATCGTCGTCTAACCCCAGACAAGACCCAGACCTGACTCTGCTTAACTTTTGAGATCAGACAAAATGGTGGTGGGTAAAACACACTCTGTGTGTGTGCCAACATGCTGATCCCCATCACAATCAGCAGGCAGGTCCCAAGGATACCCAAAGGCCATCCAAAACCTTCAGAACTCTCAAACGATGCTGCTGTACTTGTCACTGGGGCTGGTGTAGCTGCTGTGCTTGCCGGCTCTCCCACCACCAGCTTCTCTTTTCCTGAGTCCAGATCTTCCTCCTCTGCCTTGCTGGGAAATGCTGCGGGGTCTCCTGCATCCTCCTGGGGCTCGGCGGGCGGCTTCCGGGGAATGCTCTCGGCCGTCGCGGGGCTGAGCTCGGTCGCGGGGCTCGGCTCCTCTGCGGGGCTCGGCTCCTCCGCCACCTTCTCCAGCTGCTCGGCAGCCGCCTCCTCCCGCTCCTCAACTGCCCCGACCTCCTCCACCGGCAGCCATCCCCTCGCGGCCTCCGGTCCCGCTTGGTCCCCGGGGCCGCTCTCCCGGGCCGCTTCAGCAGCCGCCAGCTCCCGGGGCCGCTCCCCCTCGGCTTCCCAGAGCCTCACGCAGACAGAGGCGAGGGCGAGGGCCAGGACGGTGAGGAGCAGCCGGACGGCCAGGGACCAGTCCACGGCCACGTCCGTCCCGCCCTGTTGCTGGAGCCCCCATATTACAAGTCATTGCCATAAAGTACATTGCGAGAGGAACCTTAGCCCAAGCCCCACACTTGATAAACACTAACACAGCAAATACCAGATCTAAGTAAGCTACAACATTCTGAAGCTGTGAGATCAAGAGGAACAACTCTGAGAGCCAATAAATCAGCATTGTGATGAGTGACTATTAATCCCGACAGATCTGTCGTTATCCCCTTTGAGCCCCACGTTGGGCGCCAAAAACAACTGTCGTGGTTTAACCCAACCAAACAGCTCGTTCACCCACTCCCACCCTCTTCTTGCTCTCCCCCTACTCCTGGAGGGACGGAGAGGAGAATCAAAAAGAATGCAACTCCCACGGGTTGAGATAAGAACACTTTAGTAACTAAGGTATAACACAAATCACTACCGCTACCACCAATAATAGTAATGATAAAGGAAATAACAAGGGAGGAGAATACAACAACTCATCACCAGGTGATCGATAACTCGCTCTCCCCAGCCCGACCAAGCACCGACCGATACCTCCTCCACCCTGCAGTCCACCTAGCCCTTCCGGGTAACTCTTCCTTACATCCTGGGCATGACGTGCTCTGGTATGGAATACCTCTTTGGTCAGTTTGGTTCAGGTGTCCTGTCTCTGCTTCCTCCCAGCTTCCCCTCCTCCCTGGCAGAGCATGAGGCTCACAAAGTCCTTGGCCAAACCAAAACATCATTTTTATCAGCTCTGTTCCCAACCCAACAGTCAAAACACAGCACTGCACTAGCTACTGAGAAAAACGACTGCCACAGTTAAACCCAGGACACTAGGCATGTTCCTAAAGGGAAAGAAAAATCTTTTATCCCCCTCTAAATCCAGATATGTATTAAAAGAAAAAAATAAAGAGAAAAAAATAGAAAAAAAAAAGAGCCTGGGTCACTCTTTCCTGAAGATCCTTATCCCTTTTTCTCTGCCAAGGTTTTCTCATAAGGAGGGGGTACTGCTGACCCCAGGGGTTAGGAGTGGGCAGGCAAACACATGCCACTGTGCATAGTGAACAGTAACTTCTTAGGTCTTAATTGTAGATCGGTGGTTAGAAATTCTAAGTTTTGTTAACCTAATATTTCAGTTTACTTGCCCTATTGCTGCTATTAATCCTGGATTTATAGTTCTCTGATTGCCAGTTGATTATAAGTCATTGATAAATTCATAAACCACTTCTAACCTTATTTTAGTTTGAACTACTTGACCTGAGTGATTTTTCCTCTGAGGCTGAGGTTGCTATTCAGTCAGTGCATAACATGCTGCCTGTTCTGAGATCCTCCTTAAACTCAAGCACTTTCGTACAGCCACTTAGGGCTGTTCTTTTCAGGGAAGAAGTTGTATTAACTCAGCCAACCACACTGCCAAAATAAGCATTTCATTACTGTCCTGGTTTTAGCAGTAGCAGTCATTTTTTTCTCCTTCTTGGTAGCTGGTGCAGTGCTGTGTTTTGACTTTCGGGCTGGGAACAAAGTTGATAAAAATGATGTTTTGGTTTGGCCAAGGACTTTGTGAGCCTCATGCTCTGCCAGGGAGGAGGGGAAGCCGGGAGGAAGCAGAGACAGGACACCTGAACCAAACTGACCAAAGAGGTTTTCCATACCACAGCACGTCATGCCCAGGATGTAACTGGGAAGTGACCCAGGAGGGACGAGAGTGGATTGCAGGGTTGGAGGAGGTATCGGTCGGTGCTTGATCAGGCTGGGGGGAGTGAATTATCGGTCGCCTAGTGATGGGGTGTTGTATTCTCCTCCCTTGTTATTTCCTTTATCATTATTATTATTGGTGGTAGCGGTAGTGATTTGTGTTATACCTTAGTTACTAAAGTGTTCTTATCTCAACCCGTGGGAGTTGCATTCTTTTTGATTCTCCTCTCTGTTCCCCCCAGGAGCAGGGGGAGGGCAAAAAGGGGAGGAGGGGGTAACAAGCTGTCTATCTGGGTTTAAACCAGGACAATTACACAAAATAATGCTCATGTCATAACACTGTTTATAAACTTTGTTTATTCAGATCTGTATAGAACATCAAGTTCTCTTGATTGGACATCATTTAATCAAATATATGCAGATACAGCCACAAAAATTACAATGATGACAGTTTAACTTTTCTTCCAATTTCATCTATCCCACTTATACTTTCAAACAATAATTTTGTTTTTCTTTATAAAGATATTCACACTTGTATCAAAAACATTTTCAAAAAGCTATTGCTTTGGAAAAAAGCCTCCTTCTTCCACCATTTATTACCAAAGTAAGATACAGAAGAATAAAATCATATATTTGGTAAAGTAAGAGTTTTTACACCTCATGCTTCATTTAAATTAGATAATTGAAGGGTACACATACACGTTTCTATTCATAGACCAAAACTCAGTATTAGAAAACTAGAAATACTTGAAAGCATAGCTTTCTGGTTTCTAGAGATAGGACAACCTATAAAAGCCAGAAGCAGCTCTGGATGTTTCTATCCAGTCATGGATGGCATTGAGCCACCTTTTAAAACACGTGCTGCCTATATTATAACAACATTTCAATACGGACTTCTCCTAGTAAAGTTTGTCTTTTTTTGTGTGTGTTTTTTATTTTCATATAGGTTATAAATGCTATTTCTTAGAATTAGGTATTGGTCCTAGCATGTTTTAAGATTTTGTTTTACTGGCAGAATAAAAATTCAAATCAGCCATAAGTAAAGACAAAATAATTGTTTTTACCAAAACAAATGAAAAGTCAGTCATGTGGTGATAAACAATATCAAGAGCTTCATTTAGAGGAACTTGTCACCAGTGTTGGGAGACCTGGGCTGATTTGAGCGCGATATACACACTGAACAGAACAGCCCGCTAGTGAAACAAGTGGGATTAAATTTCTTTTATCTCTTTTCAGTTTTTTTGTGTCTTGGTTATAAGACAGAACATCTCCATCAAAATTCCAATCACTTCTAACAGATGTGTTAACTTAAACATATGTTTCTTTGACGGTTGTAATATGTCTAAAGAAAGACGGCTTCCAGGATTTATTTCCACAAAACCAGAAACTTCTCGAAGTTTTTTTGAATTTTGGTGAAGATACTGTCACATCCCCTTGCTGAAACTAGATTTTCATTTATCAAATAAGTATCCACTTATATATATGGTTTTTCAAATTAAATATCAACATTACAAAAGGTATTTAAAGTTCATTGAATTTAGGACTTTCCGTCTGTCACAAACCTATTCTTAAGATTTCTCCCTAATTCCCTTTAGGAAAAGTTACCAAGGTTAATGTAGCACATGATGCACTTCACTGATAGAACGGTATCCTTTTATACCAATACAACCGCACTGGAAGAGGATTCCTCCTCACAGTGTATGCAAAATGAACATCCCATCACTAAGATATTTAGATTTTAAGAAAAAAGGCTTCCATAATTCCCCTAGGTATCTATTCGGACCAATATGCAATACAGTTAAGAAGCTATTATTTAATTTAAGGCTTTTAATAGGAACCTTTTATTGAAAAAGCTCTTTTCTCACCCCCAAAAACTTGGCTTTATTTTACTGAAAATATTGAACAGAAGGAGGACAAAAAGAAAAACAACAGGAAGAAAAAAAAGATATAGAAGCACCTCTTGGAAGCAGAAACTCTCTCTATAGATCATCTTCTTTCCTGCCTGGGAAAAAGAACCCAAGCAGCACTGTAGAGATTTATTGTTTGTTTCTCTAGGAAAGCTAACATTTCAGGAGAACAGCACTCCGGATTGGACTAAAAGAGAACAGACTGTGAGGAGAAGATTATTAATTGAAAAGGTTATTTCTAGCTGGCTGAGAATACATATGCAACCTCTCTGCCAGCTTTTTTCTGCATCAGAGTACTAGGTTCAACTATACAGTGACTTCTCCTAAAACTGATCTCACAAATTTTAGTCCCCACACTAAATACTGGGAGTAGAGGTAGAGGAGACATAAATGTTTCTTTCATACCCTAAGCATCACAATTTCTCTCTCAGAACTAAGAAGTTTAAATTGAAAACAAAATGAAAACAACTTGAAAAAAAAGAATCACAGTATCATCAGTGCGAGTACATCCTGTTTCAGCAGCAGCTTGTGAAGTAATCCTTTATCTCTGATTACAGGGACATCTGTTTCCCACATCGATTTTCCCTCCTTGTACATCACTTAAAGGTGTCAAGATAGACCTCTACTACTAGTTTACTGGTCCAGCCTTGGTCACAGTTAACACATTGCCTCTCTTCTAGTCCTAAGGCACCATCACCTAATTAATCTGGAATGACATGGTGTCTATTTTAATGTCAGAGAATGAAAATAAAAATTAGGAGGAAGAGGGGAAGAAAGTCCTCAGCTTTCCAATTTACTCTCCTAAATTTACTGCTCACTGCAAGCCCACTAGACACAATGGTCTCTGAAAACACAGAAATCACAGAATAGTCCAGGTTGGAAGATTGTCTGGTGCAACCTTCCGTGAACAAGAGTCACAATGAGATTATCTAGTACACTGACCAGCTGCATCTTGAAAACCTCCAATGATGGAGACTCTACCATGTTCATAAAGAAGCTCAAGAGTGTAACAGCATCCATGCTCCTCACTCACATTACCCAGGGGGATGCAAGAGAGATTGCCATTATAATTGTATCCTTATTTCAGATGGCATTAAATAGACTACTGTTGTCCAAAGAAGTACATAATAACAATCGTATTTCATCATACCAGTCTTTAAGCAAATGATACAAAGAAGCCACTATACCTTCTATTTTTGTTCTATTTTATCAACAGGTGTAGACAAACAGCTCCTTTTCCTGTAGAGATGACTACACAGAGGTTATAATGTGTAATATTAATCAGATCAGCTGACTCCAAATAACCAGCAGCTATCCAGAAAATTCACATCTATTACTTCTGCAAGTAAGACCGTGTATACTATTTAATATGTGAACAGGTGATTAGCTTCACCTGGTTTTACCTGTCTTCTCCACTCTGAAAACGAAGAAAAAGATAATTTTCTTCCTCGTGAAAAGGACTGTACCCCCTTAAATCATAAGGGGGTTTAGTGATTTTAGTGTATTTTGTGTTCTCTTCCAGAACAGAAACATGTCAAAGATATTACAAGAAAAATCTGAGATTTTAAATTTAATTTACATTTTTTGAGCTACCTGGTAGCAGTGAGGTGCTTGTTCTCCAATCAATATCACAGTATTTTTGGGGGAGGAAAGCCCTTATTTAACACCACCTAAAAAAACAAACAAAAAAACCCCAAACCAAACAAACAACAAAAAAACCCACCACAAACACCACAACCCCCCAAAAATAAATAAAAAAACAAACCACCTCTGTCTCCAAACACACAAAAGAGCCAACCACAAATACTTCACAGTATCACAGTATGTTAGAGATTGGAAGGGACCTCAAAAGATCATCTAGTCCAATACCCCTGCTGGAGCAGGAACACCTAGATAAGGTTACACAGGAACATGTCCAGGCGGGTTTTGAATGTCTCCAGAGAAGGAGACTCCACAACCTCCCTGGGCAGCCCTCACTGAGAAGAAGTTTCTTCTCAAGTTTAAGTGGAACCTCTTGTGTTCCAGTTTGTACCCATTGCCCCTTGTCCTATCATTGTTTGCCACTGAGAAGAGCCTGGCTCCATCCTCATGACACTCCCCTTTTATATATTTATATACACTAATAAGGTCACCCCTCAATCTCCTCTTGTCCAAACTATAGAGACCCAGCTCCCTCAGTCTTTCCTCATAAGGGAGATGCTCCACTCCCTTAATCCTCTTAGTTGCCCTTCAAGAGTGTCTTTACCTGATTGCCTTGAGTTGCTTCTTTTTATTATCTCTTCTACAGACAACTAGTAACTTTCTCAATAGGACCATTTGTGGGTATATTGCATATATAATTACTGAACTTTATTGATATGGTTTGGTTAGGTTTGTTGTTTTTTTCAAATGAGAAAAAAACATGAGGAAAAAATGCAATACATTAAGTTCACAAGAAATCTTATTTGTTATACCTTCTCTGAAATTCCAGAAATATGATAATATGCTTTTTACTGTAAAATGAATCACTAGAGATACAATAAAGACCCTCTGGATGAGCTTCAGTATTCTTTTCATTAGGCAAAAAGGAAAGAATGGAAAATAGCAAAGCCCCATTCAGCAAGATTACAGCACAATGTCTGTCAGAGAAATGAACTCTAGTAAGCAATCGTCTTCAAGATGGTGCAATCCCAGCTGTTCACCCATTTGGATCAAACAGATGAGCATATAGAAAATTACGTAACTGAGCTGCCAAACATTTCCCACTGCTTCAAGCACAGAGCCAACTGAGCTGCTGAAACAATAAGGTGATGCTCAAAATGAGCTCATTCACAATGTGCTTCTCTCTTCTTGGTGTGTGAGAGAGCACATATTTCACCACTGAGAGACTTTGAGACACAGAGGAACAGAGATAAAGAAAAACTAATTAAGCTCTCTGTATGCTTGCAAGCATTGCTAGCCATCGTAAGCAGCAAAATATCTTGCTCACCAGCCACATTTCAAAGAATCCCAGGGGGCTACTGCTGTCACCCAGGTAGAATAAAGGAAGGAAGACTGGAAGTGTGATCAGCTGTATTCCCTATTTGCCATGGAGAGATGTGATGCAAGGAGGAAGGAGATGAACACAGCATTAGATCTCTCAGTAGAAGGGCTGTTAGAACAAATCATTAAAAAGAACAGTTTGTTTAGTGCTATAACCACAAGCGATTCTAACAGACGTCATTTTCTATAATCTTCATGAGACCTCCTCTAATATTTTCCCTTTTAATGCTACTTAAAAGTTATTTTAACACCTCGCACTTTCTAAAATTTTGATAGTATACATGTCCCTCAAAAGGAGAAACCTATCACTTTACTAGACTGTAGGCATCATCATTCATTATTTCCTAAACTTTGAATCCTTGCTTTACACAGATTTCAGAGGTCATGTCTGCAGATGTTTGGAATGGTAACTAGTGAAGAAAACCACCTCCAGACAATAGCTGAAACTCATAATTTAACTTGACAAGGCCTTCTGTCTTTTGTCCTTTATTGACAGCAGTTCCTTTGCTCTAAATCTCTTTTTGCGTTTCTGCTTTTTTACCCCAGGAAAGTTTAAGAGAACTGATTAATGAGATGGTGTCTTTTTTTTTTTTTTATTGTAATTAAATGAAATGTGCAAGAGAAAATAGTTATTCTACCCTGCTCACAACAGACACTAATAGAATCATTTAGAGCTTTGCCACAGAAAGGCAGAGAATCCAGGCCACTACAAATAATTTCACATTTTAGAAGAACATATCTCCTAGTGCTGTACACTTGTTAAGTACAGCACTGATTGCAACAGCAAATTACAAGCAGTGTTGTGTGTACGTATGCACACAAGGGATACACACATATATACATATATACAAATGTAGGAAACAAAGCAAGCTGTCCTCATAGCCTGGAACAAAGAAATACCCCAGCAAACAAAAATACAGAAAAGAAAAAACAACATAGAAAGTTAGGCTCAGCAGTAAAGGGAAAACAGGTTGTTTTTTTTTTTCCCCACAACAGTCAACTTTTGCTTGGAAATTGTATGGGCATCAGTTTACCCATGAGAGGTGGTCACTGCTTTTACATTGCCTTTCATTTTCTTCTCTTTTCTTCCACTTATAATTTACTTATTAAGCTCTCGTTAAATTTTGATTCCCAATTTTGGGAGGTTTTACTTTTCCCTTTCTCTTCCCCTTCTCTTCCCCTGTCCTGCTGTGAGTGGATCCCCTTCTCTTCCCCTGTCCTGCTGTGAGTGGAAGAAGTAAACAAGCAGCTGTGTGTTACTTAGCTGCACATTAGAGTTAACCCATAACAATATTTAGCAAACAGCTTTTTTGTTACCTAAAAAAAACTTAGTCTCGTTTTGACAACTTTTGGAAAGAGGGGATTAAAAGTGTTGTAATTCTTTACATGTAGAGAAACATACATTTCAAAATTGAATATTAAATATTTACTGCAGCTAATTTTCACATATAAAAATTTATTTTTGTTAGATCCTACAACAGAATGTGCCATTGGTAGAAATTTTGATGACTGAGTACTAAAATTCCTAATCTGCTAACAGAACTCGCTTCCTTCTTCCCTCTCTTTGGTTTCACTTTTGAAAATTCTCTCTGATCATTTTTGACAATGGAGAAGCACAAGCATGCTTGTTCCAGTTACCTTTGGTAGAACATATAATATTGCAACATATGGCATAGAAATAATGCTTTCAGCTCATAAATTTACATGGATTAACCCTGAACTTTTTTTTTCTTGTTCTATTTATTACAATAAAAAAATAAATTAGTGGAAACAATGATACCAGTTGTCCTGGTTTTAGCTGGGCAGGCGTTTTTCTTTCTAGTAGCTGATGCAGTGCTGTATTTTAGCTTTAGTATGAGAACAATGCTGATAACGCACCAATGTCTTAGTTGTTGCTCAGTAGTGCTTACCCTGATCAATGTTCTGCCAGTGAGGAGGGGCGCATGAAGATAGAAAGGCACAGAGACACGACACCTGACCCAAACTAGTCAAAAGGATATTCCATACCGGAGCACATCATGCCCAGTATACAAACTGGGGGGAGCTACCTGGAAAGAACCAACCGCTGCTTGGGTCAGGCTGGGTATCAGTCAACAGGTGGTAAACAACTGTTTTTTAAATGCTTAGGATTTATTTCTCTCTCTTTTTATTTTCCTTTAAATTACTTTTTTTTTTTTTTGTAATATTATTTTCTTTATTATTAAACTGTTCTTATCTCAACCCATCAGTTTCCCTACTTTTACCCTTCCAATTCTCTTCTCCATCCCACTGGGGAGGAATGACCATGTGGCTGTGTGGTACTTACTCGCCAGCTGAGGTTAAACCGCAACATCCATGAAAATCACCTACAACAGTTTCTATATAACATAATATAAAACCTAGATGGAAGCATCTGATACATGTAGAGAGATGATGACCTGTTCAGATTGCAAAATGAGTAGCTCTTAATGAAAAGGAACAACAAATGAAGACACTTCAAGGAAAAACTTGCTGTTCCAAAACAGAGAGAACTTAGATTGACTGAAATGAAGGTTTTGTGTCACTGAAGTTTACAACATTAGTTTTACAAACATTACTGGGATGCTGTTCAGATGAAGCAGGAAAAGTCTGAAAACTGGTTAGAGCAAAAGCTATTTTCATAGTGAAGCTATCACTACTGGTAGTGAGACTGCATCACTACATTTCAGTAACCGAAATTAACATCCCTTAAAGGTTATGAGTTTTGATTTCTTATTTGTTTGTTTTAATCCACACAGTCCCATCCCTCAGTTCTATGCTACAAAAAAAAAAAAAAAAAACAACACCAAAACCAACCACAAGTAGGGATTGCCTTGCTATATGTACCAGTGCAAATTTCTAACATACTCTGAAAATTAAAGGACAGAATTTTCTCCAATGCTGAAAGTAAATAACAGATTTAAGGTTTCTTTATCAGTATGAGCATTAGTATGGAAGATCAATGTAGAATCATAAAAAATTACAGAGAAATAGGTAAATGACAATTCAAAGAATGCATAGCAGCCAAAATATGAGAAAGATTACTGAGAAAACTTTCTAGCTTAACATGCAGAATGAAATTTAGCACACTGGAAAAAATGGTTAATTGGAACATGCAATAGTTGTGGATGTTGCATTCATTATGTGACTGTTTAATATTTTCCCCTCTAGGCATCTAATGTCAGCCACTTTTCCACAAAATAAATACTTCATAAAATTCCTTTAAGGAGGTTTCTTATTATCTTCTATTGCCATAACATTTCTTCCCTATCAGTATCCTGTTTATCTTAAGCTGCAACATAATTAATTCTTCTTTATAAAGAAAAATCTTGCCATCACATTTAATTCATCTGAAAGGAAACTGTCACTGCACTATGATCATAATCCTATTTGACTTCTACGATACATTTTGGTTGGTATTTTATTTGTATAGAGGGAAATTTATTTTTTTTTAAATGAGGAGTCTTCCTCTTTCTCCGTCCTATGTGTGTCAGCTGCTGTTCAGTAATTTATATGCATGTCCTGATTGTTGACTTGTTTTTGCAAACAAACATCCTGCATTTGCATAAAAAAATACTGTTATTGGTATTTCAGTTATATTCTCTTATCAGTATTATTGTTTTCTATGCACCACTAAAAGAACAGTCTAATTTACTATTTTTTTTATATTTACTAATATTTGTTCTCATCTGATTGCTTGAAATATATATTATTTAGACATATATGACTCCAGATAATTCTGCTTTTCAGCTTGCACTCTTTTGTCTCTTCCCTCCAATTTTAGTACCAAAAGCATACTGAACTCAGCTGTCCTTACAGCACAGAAACATTAAAGAGAGAAACTAACTTCATTTCTTGTCCAGGAACCCCGTAAGACAGAAATATAAGGGAACAGTGGCAATTCTCCTTGAAGCCAGACCCAAGTGAAATTTCCTAGGATAGTTGGTTGACCTCTTATTTCAGTTTTTCATCGCTGCTGCACAATTTTGACAAAAGTAACTCCTCAGACTACATAAAAGTGCTCTACAGAGGACAGCCTGAGAATCACCATCCTAGATTACTGGTGAATGACAAATCCATGCAATTTGAGAATTCTATTTCCTTAGAGAACTTTCTGCTTTCTCTTTATTTTTTTTAATTTGTGTTTTTACACCTAAACTACTACTTTTTATATATATAGTTTAGTGTATTCTTACTTTCAGTTCTAGGGATCACTAGTCCCTTCCCATTTATAAAGAGCAAGAAATATGCCAGAAATGCTAATGCTTTTTTATGTATAGCAAACCTCAAGAACCGACAGCTTTTCTTGCGCTCTTTGATGTAGATCAAATTTGATGAAAACTTAACTGGTACTGGTAGAAGAACAGCATAAGTAGCAACAGACACAGAAAAATAGAGGATAACCTTTTAAATAATAAGGAAGCATGTGGAATACAATGACATCATATTAAAAAAAATAAAAAATTAAGTAAAATAGGCTAACCAAACCCACCTCAGATTCAGGATCATGAGTGTAGAAAGTTTTCAGGTCCCCTAATTAATTCGTACCAGTTAAAATAGAAAATTGGGGCAGGGAGAGAAAGAATATGAAATTAGGGAGTGTTCAGCCTCCCACTATGCACCCCATAGACACCATCAAGCATACAACCAAAGTACAGTCTTACCCATCTTGCTTTTTCTTGGTCTCTAAAAAGTTTTTCTGCCTAGGAGATTCTCATATGGTTAAGAGGAAGAAAGAGAATGAAGTGGAATCTTAGCTTCCCTCAAAAAAACCCCCACCAAATCTACTAACATCCAAACCAGAAAACACTGATCAGTCTTGCTGCTGGCAGCACACCTTTCTGAATCCCATAACTTAGAGATATGCTGAAATTGTTTTGGCAAATGAAGGAGGCAGTTTTGCTTCTATCAGATAATTCAAGAAAGGCTGACCTTTGTATCTCTGTAGAAGTGCTGACACTAAATAAATAAATAACCCTGAAACTGAAATAAACCTTGTTATATTTCCCTTTGGATTCATGTTTGGTTTATTTGCAAGTCCAAATATGGGCTATTTTATTTTTCCATTTTGGAAATTTGAGAGAAAAACTTGTACAAAATAATCACCAATACAAAAAATAATTTGTTTTTATGCTGCAACTCTTCTGAGTATCTCAAGGTCCATTTTCATTGTGACATTTAATGTAAACTAGCTGCACAGTAATAGAGACTGGAATTTTTATAGACAGCTTGAAACCAGTTCTTTAGATCACAGAGTTATGGAATTACATCTTTTTATTGTTATTGCGGCTCTCTCCCAGTTCCATTTTATTTATTTTCTATCCTATTTGTTTTCAGGCAAGACTCCAAAATAATGCTGTTTCAGAATCTTTCAGTTAGCAATTGAATCCAAGCCTAACCTAAAACCAGGACTACACAGACCAAAATTACACTGACCACCTTGAAGCTAAAAGCAGTATTGGTTCACCTTCAAGCCTACTGTCCTATTGCTGTTTCTTAATGAAAAGCAAGGTTACAAATAACAACAGAAATTGCAAAAAAGAAGGAAAACATGACAGCTAAGAAAGCAGGGAATAGTTGGGTTTTTTTATAAGGGTTTTTTGTTTGTTGGTGTGGTTTTTTTTTTAATAAAACCCCCTCAACAACAAATGCTCTCTGGAACAACAAAAAGGTGCAAAACAAAAGCATAAGAGCAAGTAATTATAGAACAGAAGGCACAGCTAACATTACGCATAATATTTGCTTGCAGGCAAAATATTTCACTGTGACCAAAATAGCTAAAAGTGTCTACATCAGTGTCAAACTTCTGCTAATTTTATTCTAAAACATGAGAGGGGGAACAAAAAAAAAAAAAAAAAACAAAAAAACCCCCCCCAAAAAAAAAAAACATACAAATAAACATCTAGTTTAGAGCATCTAGTTTACAGTATCTTTATCAGAATAAAATTTGGCAATAACAGGAATTCAGAACATGTTTATATATCTAAACGTTTTTCATCCTCAAGGTTGGTACTGATTAAAAGTAACAGATTCATAGCTTCCATTGGAAGACACAATTTTCAGCAACATTTAGAAACCCGTCTTTATGCCTTAAGAAAAATATATATATAAATAATTTGTTGCAGCTTTCAAGAAGTAATTTTACTACAGAGTATTACCCTCAGGCTCTTTGTAGGACAGTATGGCCATTAATAATGTTTTCTTATTGCATATGATCTGATTTACACTCACTTCCAATGACTTTTTTTTTGGCAGTTCAGCAGTATGAGCAAATTAACTCTGTTTTCCTGGCACAATTAGTTGCAAGTCCTTCATTTGCATCCTGCTGAAAACTGAAGGACAAACCAGTGATAACAGAATCACTGGGTCACACTTGGGTAGTCAGTTAAGATTGTTGTCTAAGAGCAATTTATCATGTAAATGGTGAACGCTTTGTTTTACGGAAATCTGAAAACAGCTTTCTGCATGATTGAAGCCTTTGTCAATGAAAACCCCTTCAAAAGGTGACAAATGTTTCTTTTCTCTGGGAGATGCTGAAAGGACTTAAGTGATAAAAACTATATATACACTTACTATTTTTATCCAGGTCATGCACATATATATAGTATTCTGAGGATTTAGCAGCCCTGCCAGAAATATAAGTTTTTCTCTATACTGAATCAATTCTGCTTTAGGAGGAAATCCATTCCATTCCAGAGGATTCAAAAGATATTCTTTGTTTTACCCACACTATGTATAAATATTAATTACCATCATCATAAATAAACAAAACACAGTATGAAGTGCTTTCCCAGAGAAAAATGAACTGTATTACAGATGATTTCCAAGTCATTTTTAAATGTGAACTGTATGCTTATTAATTGTCACATTTGTTACACACCTATGTATGTCAAAAGCCACTTGCAGAGTCTCATTATCTTACAGACCTCCTCCTTCCCACTCTGCCAATCTGCAGTCATTTCCCATTGCATGCCATGGCTACATTTCAGCCCCGACAGCTGAATTAAGAGATATATTCCATGTAAGTGACATCAGAATGGGACTATTGGAACATACATCCCTTATAACAAAGACTTACACTTTCTTTTTTTAATGAGATTTTAAAAGTCTGCTTCACAGAGTCCCTTCAAATACATTTAGCTGATTGCTCAGTTAAGGAAATATAATTAAAATATCTGGGATAAAAAAAAAATGTTACCCATAAGCTGAGCGTTGAGTAATATGAAAAACAGTTTCTAAGAACAACAGAATCCAACAGAAACCTAATCTCATGACTGATGATCTGGAATTAACAGGAATTTTCCACCTTCTACGATGCAGAAGATGCAAAGCCTCAATTTTCAGCACAGGCCGTAGTATTTCACAACATGAGTGAGTTCCACCAACAAATGAAACATGTCTTTATTTATTCCATTCAGGCTGTGTTTGCTTAAAGAATCAAAGATTCATTAATTTGCATGAATTTACTCACCAAAAATAGTTAACAGCAGAAAAAGTTTCTTTTATCCATTTGTCTGAGATCTCAGAAACTGGAGCCCTGTGGCACAGTCACAGACATTAGCAGCATAAACCCCTAAACTCCAGACAGCCCCAAGTTACATGTGTCAATGGCATAAAATAGATTATGTTTCCCCACTACACCCTGAAGAGAAAGAAGTCGGAGTGAGTTCAGCTGTTCCTACTTCACCATTTCCAAAAACTGAGATGAAACTTATCCCAAGCCCCAGCAAACTTTTCCTTTTAGAAACAATGATATACAATCATCTGATAAAAGCTTTCAATACTTGACCTCTCTGAACTTGCAATAGGAGAATAACAACCTTGAACTATTTACGCAGAGAAGTAATTTTCAGTTTCATCAGCAGTATGCAAACAGCCAGTAACCCAGATTACTTTCACCTGGAGGATGTTGGAGACAATTGTTCTTGTACTGACATTCCTATTTCATCAAGAAGCAGAGCATACAGACAGCAAGTGAAAAGACAGAAAAGTCTAAACTACTACTACTTCAATAAAATAACTGCAAAATTCTTCCTTTAGTACTGGTAAAATCCAAAGTACTTCAGAAATCTCAGTTGTCCCAGCAGATAAAATATATGCTTGTGTGAGAAGAGTTTTGTGTTTCAATCACATTCACTTGAAAAAAGCCTCCACACAGTCTAGCTGGTGCAACTTGGCCTAGGTAACCAAAACCCAGTTGTCTGGGTCACAGTATTTGGTACCTTGAAATTCCTAGCCAGTCTTTGCAGCAGAACTCATCATTTTTCCTGTCTTTTGCAGCCACATCATCCATTTAACACAAGATGTATATTAATATTGGTTGATCTGAAATCCACCTACCAAGTATTTTTTTAGTGACACTCCAGAGTGAACTGACACATCATGTGCTTCCATATGTATTTACATGTATTGGTTAAACATAGCCTGGACTCCAACTTCATGCACCATTTTTGGGTTTAATAGACCTAACAGCGTAATTTATGAGATAAACAAGTAAAATAACACTGAGAAGTCATTCCTAATTGGCTATCTGCTTTACTTTGCTTCCAAGTTATGTCATCAGACCCATGATGAATCGTATGATACAGGTAGAAGGTTTTAACAATGCGAAATCACAAAGTTAAAACTAAGTCCTACAATCTTGAACACAATCATTTAGATCATTTTTTTCAGCCTCAAACTAGTTTTTTAGTTAGTGTTCTGGACCACTCAACACTCAGCTTTTGTAAAGGACTCATATTATCTCAGTGTTGGACATTTTAAATCTCTTTTTTTTCCTTAGCTTCTAATATAGTCAAGTTTGATAAAACCAAATGAGTTCAAAGGCAGTCGGATTAAAGTGCGCATTTTTGACATAAGCAATCTTCTTTCATAGGAGGCACTTTTACTACCAACTTTGCATTTACTTTCTCTGCAAGAAGATAAAGTAATTTTAAATTCAATGGATATGGATTTTAATGGCAGTCTCTAAAGCTTTACCAAATCTCCATCAGCCTGATAAATTTGGTCTAAAGGTTCAAAGCAATGAAGTTCCAGCAGAGTGAGAAAATCTGCCTGGATTACATACAGTCAGAAAGAATATTTCTGTATTTTCTTTAATGTTTCAGCAGAGATTTGCTTTCTCCCCTCAGGTTAGCATAACTAAAAAGAAACTGGGTGATGGGTTATGAGTTATCAGGGACAGAGTTTCTATCTCAAATTGAAAATAATGGTGGTCAAAGGCTGCTCAGGTAATTGAGTGTTTATGCCTGCAGCTGTACTCTGCTCAACCTTCATCAGACTGATAGTATCTCCAGATAAACCCTCTCAGTAAACCATTTTCATAACTTGGAAGCTCAGAAGAGATTGGTAGCCAATTGAAATGTTTTCCATTAACCTGAATACTCTTTTTCTGGTTAAATTTCAAGGCATGGGAGAGGGGCAAACACTTTAGAACAATTCAGTTATAAAATATTCATTAAAAAACAGTAAAGAATAGACTTAGCACATGTCATCAAGTAGCTGTCTGAAGATTCTTACACAGAACAATTTGTTCTTAATTTCAAAGAAAAAAGCTAATTAAACCTTTAAGGAACAAAATATAATGTGTTTTGATTAAAAAAATATGAACAATATCTTTTCAGCTTTTATTATTCTTCCACTTAGCTTATCCGAAACATTACTTATCGGATGGAAGCTCCAGGAAAAAATGAAGATATATAGATATTTATACAGCTGAAATCTTTCTGTATCAAGCACTACAGCTGCACTGCTTATTTGAAATGCTCTGTTGTTCTTTGCACGAGCAGATAAACTTACAGAATCTGCCTTAGGCAAATTTTAAATGAACATTACATACTTCCATGCTTTTAATCAATAAAAACAAAGCTTGAGAAGTCTGATTTATTTAAAGAAAAAGACAAATGGGTGTTTCTATGGTCTCTTGTTTAGAAATTTAAACTAAACTAATAATAATAAAAAAATCTCAGAGCCTGTAGACTGTTTGTTTAAAAAAATAAGGCCAGTCCCTGCCGCCTCCAAGCAAAAATAACCCCAAACAAACACAACCACCCCTCCACACACACCCCTAGGATGCTTTACTGTTACTAAAATGAAAAATAAAATTGAAAAAAAAATTCCCATGTTTCCCCAATAATTTTTGTGGTGGTTGAAGAAGGAAGATAAAGCTTATGAAGTAAGAAAGAAAACACCATTATGCTATTTCATAATAGCACAGTGATTCCACTTGACAATTGGGTTGAAAATACACAAGAGGAGAATGAGTTCAAGTCATTCCACACAGAACTGTGGAGAAACAAACAAACAAACAAAAATCCTTGCTTTTACAGTTTCCTGTTTTTTTTTTTTAATGCACTAAAAACTTTTAATACTTCATTTCAAAAGCAAAGGATCAAAAATTGATGCTTCTTTCATCACAAATTAAGATATAATCAGCCCAGTGACTCAGCTTTTAAAATCAGAAATAACATTACGATCTAGTCTAACCTCTATTGTAATGTTGATGATGATTTCAATCCATAATTCCTTCATCATATACATGACTTCTGTTTTCTTTACTATGAAACACCTCTGCCTTTAGTGCACAGATCTCAGAAAAGACACACAAACATAAATGTATTGCAGGCTTAAATGTTACCGCTAGGTTTCTTTCAAGGTACAAAGTGATACTAGAAAGTTAGGGGTGACCATTTTTGTACCTTAGAAAATTGCCATTTTTAGTTATGAACAGAAACACGGCATGGTGGACACTCAAATTTGAGAAACAGTAAAGTTGACTGATCAGCAATTTATTATTTTTTTTTAATGACTCTTAGAGAAAATTTTGGGTCGCACTGACAAAAATAAAATTAAATCTGCAGTACATTTAAAATTATAAAGGCTGTAAGACATTTAAATTGTCTAGTGAAAAATTTAAGGAGATACATTTTGAGCCTAAGGAAGAGAGGCATATCATAAGGAAACAGTGAAGGAGTATCAGTATCCTATTTAGATAAAATTGTTTACATTTGGGCATAAGATTTATCATTTTCTCCTATATTTCTAAAGGATGCCAACATGTGGACATCAAAATGGTTGGACTTTTATCAACACGCTGAAAGGACAAGAACTGCAGAGCCCACTGAAACTAGAGGAAAGAGTCAAAGAAAACGAGGGTTAAAAATTGATATAGGTCATATGAGAGAGCAGCAATAAGGTGCCAACATTGAACTCTTGATATTCTAAGCAACAGTTCATTGTCCTACTCATTGAACCTGCATAAATTTAGAGCAATTAGTCTTTCCTAATTTAAAAAAATCTTTTGGCTGCTTAAAACACACAAATATGGAGACCTGAACAGCATTAAAATTATCTGAACACATTAAAATTAAAATATAAGGCTTTAGTCTTAGTTCTATAGCAATTAATTCTGTGCAGCTTTAGAATTTCATCACGGTATATTAGTTAAGCCATAAAAATACAAATTTGCTCTTTAGTATAGAAAAAATGCTTTCCAAACTTATTTTAATAGTAATAGATTTCCTGTCTATGGTGTTTTAATTGCATCTCTTAAATTACATGAATCTGTCTTATTTAACCTTCATGCTTGTGTTTATTGCTATTTAAAATACATTTAAATAAAAGTCCTGCATACATAGAAATGGCATAAACGGAATAGCATTGCTCTCCATAGTATATGCACTGTCCTATCAGGAAGTCAGGACAATGCTTTATATTGTGATGAAGAGAACAACATACTTATCATTATAAAGGGTCATAGTTTTTGCCAAGCAATCTTTATCCCTCACCCTGATAGATTGGTCAGTGAAGGCTATAACTTTAGACACCACTGCACTTTCCAAATGATGCTCAATACTGAGATAACAAAGTGATATGTGAGCAGAGCAATCGGGTCTGCAAGACAGCAGCAGAGTAAAAGGTAGCTCAGGAAAAACTTTAAACAGGCTGTGGAAACAGCAGACAATATTCAGAAAAGGTGAGGGTATTGGAAGAGGTGCAAAAAGTGGACAGATGACAGGCAACATTAGTACCTAAGCCTGGCGAGATGCGCAAACCAAGACAGAGTTTCCAAACAACATACCCACATGTTTGCAGACACTGGGGAAGAGCGCACAATTAGGAGCTACAGTTGAGGAAACGCATACGAGTAGGGCACTAATCACAGCCAACATTCAGAAAGCTTTGATTTATGTGATGTTTGGAGAAAAGGGTTTATTCAGATTGTGGGGAAAATATTCAGAAAAGATATACAATGACAGCTCTTTCACAGACTTATCCTTACCTGTATATTTTTACTCAAATATCATAAATAATGTTACCATGGAGCTTCAAATGGTCATACTTAGAAATATCACCAAAACCAACCATCAAATAAAAGGTATTAAACTATCAACTGCTTAAGTGTATTGTATACACTTAGAGAAAGGATTAAGCTGATAAAGTATTAATTTGTTGACACAAAATAACACTTTAACTGCCCCTTAGCTACACTGTAACTGCATGTCTAGAAGACCTACCCTAAGACAGAATATACTAACAGTGAGCATTCTTACATCTCTTCGAAAAGTTAAAAATACCATTGTAAAAAAACCTGCCTTAACAGAGCAGGTTTTTAGCAGAGACTTATCACATTTCAGGAAAGGAGCAGTACCTAATAGCTGAGGCACAGCAGCTATCTAAAATGCTTAAATATGTCAAGAACTCAACTACTATATTTTAAATGCTATGTTAACTAATGGCTTGGTTTTCTTCACTGTTTTATTCCTGCCACTTCTGCCTTGGCTTACTGCAGACGCTCACCATAACTTTTCAGTAGCAGGGACCCCAATCACCTTAATGGTACAGGATAAGCCTAAAATACCATCACACAATGTGTACAAGAGGAAAGGGATTACAAGAGGAAAAGGATAACTCTACAAGATCCACTACTGGGATAAATCCACTGTTTTCTAACTCACACAAGAGTTGTTCAAACTGTGTCCAGTCATTACTTCAAGAATTTTCTGCAGCCTAATAGAAGATGGAGCCTGGCGAAACACACACACAAAAAAAAAAAAAAAAAAAAAAAAACAACCAACCAACCAACCAACCAACCAGCAAAAAAAAAAAAAAAACAAAAAAAACAAAACAAACAAAAAACCAAAACACACACACACACACACACAAAAAAACACAAAAAAACCCCAACTCAACAAACCCCCAAACAGACAAAAACCCCAAACAAACAAAAACCCCAAACAATCAAAAACCCCAAACAAAACAAAACAAACAAACAAAAAAAACACCCATGTCCTGAGTTCAGCAGTAGCAGTCATTTTTCTCCTTCTTAGTAGCTGGTGCAGAGCTGTGTTTTTGACTTTCAGCCTGGTTTACCAAAAGCCACCTGGTTGGTCAACACCAGAGGATCTGCCAACAGGGCTGGCCCAGCCCAGTCAGAACTTTTACGTACTGCAGAAGGGGATGAAGTTCCTGTGGTGTACCTGAAGAATTTGCTGGGGAAGACAGTCTGGGTTATTCCTGCTTCAGGTAAAGGCAAACCCACTCATGGGATTGCTTTTGCTCAGGGACCTGGATGTACTTGGTGGGTAATGCAGGAAGCTGGGGAAGTCTGATGTGTACCACAAGAGAATTTGATTTTAGGGGAAAACAGTCAATGAACTCAATTGTATGCTGTTGCCCGATATGTAATACTTATATAGCCCATCAACTAGATGTCTTCTGGTCATCAGTGACTGGCCCTGACTTCCCTCCGACCATCATCCCAACAAAGAATGAACTTTGATGAAACCAGACAAGTTCTGGGGTATCATCAGCAGGCAATGGTCCAACACTGCACACAGCCTCTCCTGCTCTGAAAGACTGTTACAAGAGATGAAGCCGGACATCACTGACCAGATGGACTCAGCAGCTTTATACGGATTGTTCCGTGCACTGAGGAATGATTTCTCTCTTTGTGTGTGGATGTGTATATACACATATATATAGATATATGATACAAGAGTGATGGTATATTGAAAAATGTGGGATCTGAGCATAACGTGAATGGCATGGAATAAGGGGTGAATACTGTCCTGGGTTCAGCAGTAGCAGTCATGTTTCTCCTTAGTAGCTGGTGCAGTGATGTGGTTTTGACTCTCATCCTGAGAACAACACTGATAACACTGATGTATTTAGTTGTTGCTAAGAAATGTTTAGTCTGATTAAGGATTTTCAAAGTCTTGTGCTCTGCCAGGGAGGAGGGAAGCTGGGAGGAAGCAGAGACAGGACACCTGACCCAAACTAGCCAAAGAGGTATTCCATACCACAGCATGTCATGCCCAGGATGCAAACTGGGGGGAGTTACCTGGAAGGGTTAGATCTTGGGTCGGGCTGGGTATTGGTCAGCGAGTTATATTCTCTTCCCTTGTTATTTCCCTTATCATTATTATTATTATCGGTGGTGGCAGCAGTGATTTGTGTTATACCTTACTTACTGGACTGTTCTTGTCTCAGCCCGTGGGAGTTACATTCTTTTGATTCTCCTCTTCATCCCTCCAGGAGTGGGGGGAAGAAGTGGGGAAGTGAGCGAGCAGCTGCGTGGTTCTGGGTTGCCGGCTGGGCTTAAGCCACAACAAACCACAAACACCAAACTAACAAAACCCAACATACTGTTACATTGAGAGTAGGAGCTACCTCATCTGTTAGCAAACATGAGCAATAAAGCATAGCACTGTCTGTCAAAGACAGTGTTTTTGTTTGGGGTGTGTTTTGGGTGTGTTTTTTTTGAGAACACCGTGTTTGGTCAGGTTAAGTGTCGAAGTGAATTGCTATCAGTGCTTCATCCACGAAGGAGAACACCCCCAACATGTCATCATTCAGCACACACGCATTACACACCGAAATCTTGAAGAGGGATGCAGTTCAGCTGTAAAGGCACCATTAACATACAAACGTTAAAAATATTTATTTATAAACATAAACCGTATAAGTAACACTCACAGATGTGGACAAATCCCTGGTTAAATAAAACTACTTCATGGCTTGCTGAGCCTGCCACTGCATCAGTCATGCATATCTGCACCAATCAAAGAAGGTTAAGGACCTCAGCACAGTTTGGGGATCTGCCTTCCCACTTCTCTTTTGCTGACAATTGATTTGCAAGGTATGTTTTGCCTCTCCTGCATATCGAGATGACAAGTTACATTAGAGAATGAGCAGAATAGATTTATGCTATGAAGCGTGAGAAATGGGCAAGAAAGATAAGCACATTCTGGCTTTCCTCACAGTTCCTCCTACTAGCAAGGAAGGATGCTCATTGTCCTAGAATTTTTAAGAGGAAAAAAAAAACCCAACCCTCATAAATGTATGACAAACAGCTAGTTGCATCTAAACTAGTGGTGGAATTAAGTTACTAAAATATCTTAAATACTTTCTCTTTAGGTTGTAATGACAAAACAATAATGAATTTTACATTAAAGGAATTCTTTTCAGACAAGCTAATTTTCCAGAGGTTTGGATTGTAGAATTTGGTCACCTAGTGATTTCCCTATGAAAAGTGCTTGTTTACAAAAGTTTAGCTGATGATTTCAGTACAGCCGTAATTTAAAGATAGGTCTAGCTCAAACACAGATCAAACAGTTACCAAGCATCAGGCAATAGTCTGTTCTTTTTTTCTATACTCATCAAGAAACTCCTTCCCCTGTCTGAAGAGTAACATTTTCCATTTTCATACTTGTTTCCTCTCACCTGTCAGCATGACTCAGCCAGAACCTTGCAGGTTTTAACACTCCAGGTTAGTGTTTCTTCTGAAACACTCAGGTCTCTTATACAAACAAAAATGTAAAGGAGCTGCTGAGCTTCTACTGAAGCTGCACTTCAAATGTCATGATGAAAAATCTCACTTTCTACCATATTTTATGTAGTCATTTATGCCATTATAGAACTGACGTGAAAGACCATCCTGATTTGATAGCATTTTACATCACTTACTTTGTACCAGTTAAGTGACTGTGTATAGTTCAGGGCAATGACAGACAGGCCTCCTGGGAACTGATAAATTTGCATAATCCCAGGAAAAGAGTTAAGTGATTGACCTTGCAGAGAAAGAAAGATATTCTTTTTAGTTTATTTGGGTTTTTTTGGGGGTTGGTTTTTTTCTGTTTGTTTGTTTTGGTATTGTTGGGTTGTGGTTTGGGTTTTTTTTTGTTTTTTGTTTGTTTTCTTTTTAATACTTTAGATTTAGGAACAGTCTAGTCCACTTAGAAGTTTTTTTGCTTATCAGACATGAATGGCGAGCTTATAATCAGCCAGAATAAGTTGGCGATGCCCAACAGGCAGACTCTATCACAAGCAAAAAAAGACTGGGGGGAGGATAAAAAAAAAAGTTTATTCTATGAACTCTGAATTTTAATAAGATGGTTCTGGAGTGACACGAGAGAACAATAGAAGGAAATTGTTTTATTTATTCAGAAAACAGGCAGATAATTATTAAATTCCTCTTATATTTATTATTGCTCCTTTGTTGTAAGATTTCCTTGTAAGAGTTATTATCATGCACAAGAAAAACATGCATGATGAAATACTGCAGATCAGATCTGCAAATATGGTGTATTTACATAAAACAAGAACAAAATGTGTGAACCAATCAAATGGCAATTTGCCCAAAACATAAATCAGTGTGGACATCTTCAGAGATACAGAATTTCACAAGGAAGTGATTATTTTTGTCTCTCCTTATGGAACTCACAATTGAAGTACATTCACCAGAAGTTTTCTTTAACTGTATAAACAAATATCTCAGAACTCTTTGTAACATGCTTTTGACATATTTCATAATAGTGAAGCCTTACGCCTTTCTTAAAGGTTGGTTCACTTTCAGTGGACATCTTCTGTGGATAGTCATTAAAGAGAAAATACAGTTATATCATATACACTAGTAACTCTCCCCCATTCTTTTATATCACGTCCCTGACCTCCTCCAAATTGAGATAACAAGCAAATCAAATAAATACAGCAAACTGTTTCAAAACAAAATCAGTAATTAAAAATATAAACCCAAGCAAACAAGATACAGTATGCAATACAGTGCAGGCAGAGTTAAGAAGTACTGCATGTTTCCTAGTAACCTCAAATTTGAAGAATGCCACATGGTTACAAGACACAAATTACCAACCTCCTATAGACACAAGAGCATGCAAGCGATTTTGTTTTTTTTTTTAATCTTAATTCCTTAGCAGTGGCTCAGGTCAGTGACTATGCATTACATAAAAGCAGCATTTCATTTGATCAAATCACCTTACCTAGCACCATTCTAAGCTGACGCAGTTTACAGCACTCCAAGGGAAGGAAATAAGCATCAAAATACTAAGTCTTCTGTTTGAAACACATTCCTGACACAACCATAACTTTGTTTCTCATTAGCTTTGGTGTTGTAACCAAGTCATTAAACCTTAAATAAGCACCTTTCTACATTTTCCCTTGTCCCAGCATACTTCATTTATTTAAAATCCACAGTAACATGCAGAAATTAGTGCCATTTCAGGCTGCCCAAAACTGTATATTTTTCATAAGGTAGGTATTCATAATTTAAAAATTTATTATCTGACTGACCACCTAGAATTCTTTCATAGAATACACACAAAAACCTCTAAACAAACAAAAAACACACCCTCCAAAAAAACCCCAAACCAAAACACTACAACCCCAAAAGCAAGAATCCTAAGACATAAGTGGCAGGTAAGAACTTCGTAAATTCCTCAACAACCACGAAAAACTCTTATAAATGTCCATTTGCTCATGTTACTTAGTTTCAGATCCCCTCATCTTTTTTCTCAAATACAACATATAGAGATATAAGGAAAAACAAAGGAAGAATGTAAACAAATGCCTGTACAAGAGGATTATGAACAGCAGGGGGGAAAACACTAAGAGGTAGGGAAATCACATAAAAGGAGAGAAAAGCATTGCAATTTTTAAATTGCACTGCCTTGAATCCTCATACTTTTCTCTCCTACTTTCCAAAGCCCAGGCAAGAGATAATCAACATTTGCTTGCAGACTAAGCATCTGAGTCCCAGCAAAGAGAAAACAAACCCAAACAACAGCATACAGTCTTGCAGGAACACACCACTAACACCCCCACAGAGGGGGCATCAGAAAAGTTAACATAGCTTCAGCTCCTCTGCTTCATTGGTACTTGTCTCACTTCCTTCCCACAGAACTAACAAGTTATTTTTAGGTCCTGGAGACAAGAAATTAGACCACCAAGGTACAGAAGCCACCAGAACATAGTTCCATCAGCAGACTGAACTCTTACCTTCATCCTGGAACTGACTACAAAATGGTGAGAGCAGCTGCATCACCTTTTCTCCACTTCAGCTGTTCTTCATTCACACTAGGGTCTCAGCTGTGTTGTCTTACAATCTTGCATACATCTGAAGGCTCCCAGGTGCTATGCTTTGAGGGGTTTTGAGTGTTGTTTTCATTTTTTAATTCCCCACCCCCATTTAATACCTTTTGGGTTGTGTTGGTGTCTGGTCTATTAAGAAATACAGCTACATACGGGTTGATTTGCTGTTCCTGAGGAAGAGCTTAATTTAACTTTTAGATAGTCATTGTTCTGCTGCTAAATAGGAAAGCCTCACTGCATTTAATGCTTGAATGCTGAACTCTCCAGTGTTGCTCACTTACTAACCAAATTATAGTTATCCACACCTGTTAACTACATTGACTGCCAGGTACTCCTATTACCTGAGTTCAGTATTAAACCATCTATTTGTCACAAATGCAAGAAGCACCTATTAACTTTTATGTTAATAAGTTTACTTACTCACTTCTAGAAATTCTGCATCTCTGCTACTAAAAGTACTTATTTCTCTCTCATCTTCTGTCTTTAAGGTGTCTTTTCAGGCAGACTCAAACATTTGCAAGATGCATGCAATTTATGAAATCAAAGGAAGACTTGCAGTATTGGATATGCTCTACGCTTTCAAAAAATGTTCAAACTCTATGTGCTCACTGTAGTAGTCAGTACCTCCTCTAAAAATATTACAACGAACCCCTTCTCTGATTCCTTTTCGGTGTACAGTCAGGGTACAAGTACCTTTAGGTACTGGTCAAAACATCAGCATAAATACCAAAGCAAAGATAACAACTGCAATAGTGCAACAACCACATGCCTATGAGCATTTATAAATACCCACAGATAGTACAGGTAAAATAGGCAATTAGCAGCACACATTTCTTCTCTACAAAGCCACAGAAGACAATATAAACAACACGAGAGCTGCAGTTAGGAAGAATTTCTAGGGATGAAAGCGCTTTGTAGGATCAGGGAAGGAAACACTTTAAAGCTAACACATTCACTTCAGGTAGTAAAAGGTTGTCTACTGCAAAATCCACGGATGTTAATGGTGGCTAGATTCAAAAGTTGTTTACCAAACATGGAAAACTTATAGATAAAGTCTGACAAATTTTGGTATGACAAAATGATTTATCAGTCCTGTGAGAGAAACACAGGAATATCTTTAGTGGAAAAGTTACCTGCACAGATGCAAAAGGAACTGCAGGGAATTAACCTTGTTTTCAGGCCCATTTCTGAAACCTACCATAGTCTAGGCAGCAGCTCTACCACTACAGAAATGCATGACACCAGTGTTACTCAGCTACTGTTTTTTTTTCCTCTGGATATCAAATGAATAAAGAACTTTTTTTTCTTTTTTTTTTTTTTTTTTGAGATTGTCACAAGCAAGTATGTGGCAGAAATTTTCAATATAAATTTAAAAGAGAAAGCATGGCTAATACCAAACACCAGAGGTTCTCAAACCTTCAGGTTGAATTGAGAGAGTAAGTCCACACAGACTGATAATCCCAGAAGAGTCAAGTGTATTTGTGGCAAAACACAGCTTATACCATAAGAACTTCTGTATCCCTGATCTGACTTCATTATGGGCGGAGGACTGAAAAGTCGCATCTTGGTCTATCCCAGTCTCAGTTGTGACACCTCAGAAACATTTCAGAATTTCACAGTTGTAATTAAGAAATAAATATGAGGTCATCTGTGCATGACTGACCCCACAGTAGAATCCTTTCTAATTTACAACAAAATATAAAGTAAATTAGGTGTTTGCTGTAGGGGTCTGACTTATCATGAAAGCAAGGCTTCAGTCCTATCTTTTGCTGCCAGCAGCTTAAAGTAAAACAGAAAAGAATTTAAAGCAGCCTCAAAGGTCATCTTTCTCTGCCTTTCGGAAAAGTGCTGCACACTTACCTAACTGTGCATGGATTACACATTTGTAGAAAATATTCTACCATATTCTACGCACTCTCATAAATAAAATATTTAACCATATTCTCTTGCTGGAAAAGCTGACTGAAATAGAAAAAAAATATTATTGTTCCCCTCCTACCTCCAAAAATTCACACACATTTTGAATTTACTTCAGAACAAATTAATTATTGGGTCAGGGGGTTGAAGATTTGGGCAGGGGGCTGTCTGTATGTTTTTCCATGCATCTAGCTTATGACTTACATAAGCTTGAGTCTCAAATATTTTGCCACTACATCCAGAGGAGAGAGAGATGTCAGCAAGCTATAAACAAAAAAGACTAGTTGTTTCTAAGTTCATGAACAGCTTGTTACCTGTATTGTTAGTCTTGATAGTGCAATAAATGCACTCACTCAATGAAAATTGAACTCATACATTTTCAGATAATATCCCCCCGCCCATCTATATCAGCAAAACAGTAACACATTTGGATTTTTTAGCAGGTCATCTGTTGCTGATGTACTTCAAGAAATAGCCATGTGAGTTGTTCAGTGAGACCCCACAATCCTGCAAGAAGGATTATTTAACTCTTTCAGTGGTGAATCACAGTATGTGACAAAACTTTCCGCTGGCAAAAAGGCAGAGATTTCAGTAGTCCCTTTTTTACACTATATGTGACTTAGCAGATTTTACACTGCTTTTCTCAAAGCCTGAAACAGAGAAAAATCCATACAGTTAGCAAAAGATATTCTGGAACAATATTTTTTTCAATTTCATAAGTTATTTGAAATAACCCAGGTTTTTAATATAGTATTTTTTCTCAAATTATTTTCTAATATTTAGTTTTTAATTACTGTTAAACATGTTGCTGACATCATTTAAATAAAGCTTTTTTTTCTATAAAGTATTTATAAAATATTATTTTTCACTAATTAAGCATTCATTATTCCAAAACCTTTTCTATCTCATGTGAATGTATCTCTTATTGTATGGAAATTGTTAATTGTTGTACCTGGTTGTTGTTACTACTTCGTTTGAGAACAGTTGACAAATCCACCTTCTCTAGAAACCTGCTTCCCTAAACCCACCTTTTATCCTTGTTGTATTCAATAAGGAATTTCCATGAGCTATGGCAGCCTCGTGTTGTGTGAGTTGAGTAAGAAAAAAATGAAGTTTTTAAGACATATCAAGGTGAGTGGGGAGGTGTGCCTCAATAATTTCTGTTCACTGGGGAGGGGAGCCTCCTGACTTACAGGTTTATAAATGGTAAACACTCTCCCTGCCCACCCCTCAAACTTCAACCCTTAATAATCAAAACTAAAATTCTTTTATTTTCAGAACAAATTAAACAAAGATACAATGTCAAAAGGGAATTATGAATGAAAAGCCACCACTGCAAAATTCTTAGCTCAGTTACTTGGGCAGGCATCTCTAACATCAAGATTTAGGGTTACATTTCACATCTACAAACATGCTCCTTGTTGGGAACAAGGAGTCTAAGTCACTTCAGAGTGCACGGGGTGGAGATGGTTTACTGAATGTGAGTTTCTGGCATGACACTAAGTGAGAAGGCACAATCATCCAATGTATGAAGAGCAAATAAAAGAAAGTGTTATTTCTTCTTTAGGTAATAGACAGACTTTCATTGAAAAAGGGTCAGAAAAGGAGCACTTAATTTTTAATTTCTAATTTATGATAGGAAATTATATAATATTATTAATATTTATGGTATTTTTTATTTATGATAGGAAAAATATTTGAAACAGATTCCTAAAGAGCCGCATTTTGGAAAATGTAACTCTTTTGCTTATCCAACACAAATGCAGGTTGTAATTTTATGATAGTTTACACATATGTGAATTAAAAGAGATATTTTTTCTGTCTAGCAGAAAAAAAAGCACAATTCAGTGCTTTGCCTTTGAAGTTAAAGAAAACCAGGGAAGAAATAAGGCAATTTTCTAATTATATGAATTAGACTTCTCAGTAATGTCTTCATTCTGTCTAAAAAGATGTTGTAGCTGAACAAGAGTATGAGCTTTCTGCAGAAATTACTGGATAATGCTCTATCACCTCAAGATCAACTATATGATTGTAATGCTGCCTTATTTAGATACATGCATTTCATATATTTTGGTTTTCACTATGATTTTACAATATTATTATTCCTTATTTTAAATTTACCATTCAAAATATTTTACTATTAGTCTGTGAGTCACAAATATGAGTTCACCCAAACCAGGTTTTTTTTGACTGCACTGCTCCCACTGTAGTCAGTAGAGAAACGTTGTTTTATTGGTATGAAATCTGAAATATAATGGTATACTTGTTCTTAATTTCTTAATTCTTCTCTTTAGAAGAATCACCTAAAATGGAGACAGCAAATGCCTGGAAAAATATGACAGTATAATTTACAACACTTTTACCTTCAAAATGCATTCTATATTGCCACTGTCCGTATAGTAAGACTTCACTTACGAGAATCACAGTTTTATGCTTCCATCTCACATGCTCTTTACTACATTATTCATGCTAACGTAAACCATTGTGATATAATGCCAAACTAAGCAACAATATACTGAGTTTATTTCTATCTTTTTAAGATGAGATCAATCTTCTAAAACTCATTCTCTGCCAGACACTGTTGGAATAACAAATACTTTAATAAGCATGTAAACAAGAAGGCTTTATACAAATTTAAAAAATATTGGAAAGATAGCTAATAGCAAGACACTATCTTGGCTTCTTCTATGATGGTGCTAATTGAAAATTTCAATTTCTGGAAAAGAATTACCTCAATAATATGTTTTAAAATATTTCTATATTCTCACTCTTGGCAATACAGCCTACTGAAAGCTCTAAAGAAAAATGACGGGCAAACACAAAATCATCATTTTCCATTCTGTTCATTTCACTTTTTACATCTGAACTCTTCTTTACAGGTCTGCTGTTTTGCTGTACTGATGTACTGAATCACAATTGACAACATTGTCTAGGTTACAGCTGAAGTAGCACAAACAGCAATAATTCCACGAGATAGCCAGAAGACAAAATATCTGAGACCCTTCTGGACAACTTGCCTAATAATGCCAAAACATTAAATCCATGGTAAAGTTTACTCATGTGGCATATTTGTTCTTCTGCTTGTAAGAATGATTATGCTATAACTATGAAAAAAGATTTTGCCAAGTAAGACCAAAAATTCTGTAAAAAAGTCACATATTTTTGACATTATATGACATTAGCCAGATCAAAATATTTATTAGAGTGCATTTATTTTGTCTTGTAACAAATACAAAATCTGAATTTGATGTTTTTTTTCAGAAATGAAGAATTAAAATTAATGTAAAATGTTTTTTCATCTTAAAGCAATTTGAAGAATATTCTTAGTGACCAGCACAATGGAGCCATCTATATATATTGGTAGGGGTATATCCTTTCTTTGCATTTTCAGGAAGTCCTCGGAAATTTAACTTTGTACTGTGAGGGTCTTGGGTTGAGAAACCAGGTAGCACTGAATAGCTTTATGATTTGTGATTCTATTCCCTGGAAACCACTGTGCAGGAATACAACGTTCAAAATTTGACTTTCCATGCTGATCTAGTTTGTCATATGTATTGCTGATAGGCCAGAAAACAAGGCAAAGCAAATGCATTAATTACTTATTCCTACAAGTAGACATGGACAGAGATTTAGGAGGTTTGCAGCATTACTGACCCTGTAATTCTATTCTCAGTTGGCAAAGAACTTCCTGTGTCTGTAGGAGGCGCTTCTTTAATGCTAACCTAAATGCTAAAATAACTAATGAAATAAACCAAATTTAATTATAAATTACCTCCAAAATTTTGGATGATGACAGAAGCAAATAGCAGAATCTAGACTGCAAGTAATCCAAAAGAAAACTGAATTAGCTAAATATTTTATTGTGTTAGTTGAAAGCATAAGACAGTTATTTGAAAATCCTGTTTCTCATTCCTGTTATTTCCAGTAATGCCTGGAAAAAAACATAGAAAAGATTTTGAATTTTTTTTTCTTTATTTTGTTTGCTATGTACAGTTTAAATCCATAAAAATAAACATAAATTTTGCCTTTGAGTTTTGGCTGTGTTTGGTGAGAAATCCAGGGAAATTAACAAATTACATTTTCTGCAGTTTTTTGAAGAGAGATTAAAACATTAGTCTGATTTACAGAGAGAGAGAAAAGAGAAGCCTTTTATGCAGGACACATAATGTGGCCACTGCATGCAGTCTGTCCCGCCGTATTCCTTCGCATTCATGCTTAATTAAGGATGTAAAAGATACACACTTGCCTGCCCCTGTAACCTATCCATGTGCAACCCTGCTTTGAACCGAGTGTTTACTCTGTAACTTGGTGTGGCCACAAATTCCATAAGTTTACTGCCCACTGAGGAAAAATACTGTCTTTTGTCTAATTTAATTATGTCTCCCAGCAGTTTCAGTGATTGCCCTCTAGTTCTAGTTCTAGTTCTGTGAAATTTGATGAGCAGTTCTGTATTTACCAGCAGTCTCCATTCTCAGTTTTCTTTTTCCCAACTAAAAAGGTCCCCCAAAATGCTTAATCAAGCTAGCCCAGAACAAGTGTTAAACTAGGACACTTCTGTGCAAAAATCCTTAGAGCTGCTAGGAATACAGTTTTTTGTTTTGTTTTTTTTTTTTGTTTTGTTTTGTTTTTTTTTTTTAAGGCTGAGAAGATAGTTTTTGCTACTAAAGTGACATGTAGTGTCTGAAAGATTTTAAAATGAAACTTAGTTTAATTCAACATTTCCAAACTCAAACCTTCTGAAATTATGCGAAAAAAAAATAAATAAAAGAAGAAATAAGCAAAATGTCTTAAAAGGTTAGCTCTATTTGCTGTAATTTGATTTTGTTTAATAAAGGGCTAGACATGCCTTCTGGTGGACAGGGCTTTAGAAACTTCAAGAACAGTCAGGTTTCTACAGTGGAAGCCAGAGTATTCTGCAACACTCTGTGCAGTCTTGGTTCCAGGATGCAGCATGAGTGTGACGCTGTTTCATATTTCATCATACCTTCAGACTTTTAATTTTGGCTCTACATTTGATTTGCCTTCTGCATTTTCTCTGATTAGTTTTCCTCTATTTGATTTTGGCTTTCTTTCCCCTTTCATTTCAATTCTCTGCAGTGCCTCCTAGAAAAAAAATTAAATTTTCTTACTATATCAGAATGCATTTGAAGTTTATCAGAATGAGTAGTTAGCATTGTTAAAAAAAACAGTAATGCAGAAGAAGCTGATGACAACTCCATGTGTACACATCTGTTGTTGGTTATTTAGTTCTGTTTGGATCTCTAGTAGATAGGTACATTCTCTTCAAAAGAATAAACTACAGAGGACTGAAATACATGACACTAGTAAGAAAAAATGCCTCTTGAGTCATTCAGCTGGAATGCCTCTGTTTGTACCTGAAGAAACATGCTGTGCCTTAGGGGAATTGATCCCTGTCTCTCCTGACTGTTTGGCTGGGACGCCCTGTCCTCCTTTTCGTTAGGATATGTATCTACCACATGACAACCTAATCGAGACTTAAAAGAGAATCCCCCACAATGCACAATTGATAGAAACAATACAGAATTGAAACAAGCCTAAGGATAGAAAGGAAAATCAAGACAAAACGGCAAGGAAGGATCAAGAGAAAATCTTCTTTATCCTTGTACTTGTTGTTATGATCAGACTTGTAGATGATCAGTAATAAAAAGGCTGAAATCGGCCCCCAGGGTTATTCTTTCACCAAGGACTAAAATACAGATTATACATATCTTGCAGGTTTCAACCTCCATTTCTTTCATACAGATAGAGAAACACTGTGCATTTTGTTTTAAAACTGAACTGAACATTTTTGTTTTGGATTTCTCATCACCAATCCAAAATTTAATTAATCATAAAAGCTGTAATAATCACCCATTCAAACTGTTTCTCTAAGACTGAACTAAAATTTCTGTTGCTGTATTTTAATTATTTTAATAAAAATTTGACTTTTTTCTATAAAAGAAAGTTTGAAACATAAAACATAAGGAGGAATTCTATGGTCCCTGATATTCAGAAGTTTTAATTTGATGATCGTGACTACTCCATTTGAATAATTTATGTCTCTCTGATTTATATATTGTGCCTTAATTACAGTGTCAACTACTGCTCAAAAGACAATCTATAAAGCCTAATAGTTTCATATTATCTCCTACACCTGAACAGACTCATCTACTTCTGAATAAAATATATGCTTCCACTAGAAAAGGGTAAACTGTCCTTATACTATTCAAGAAATTAAACTCTTGGGAAAAACAACTCTGAGTCTTCTCTCTTGCTTGTGAATTTTTTTTTTTTTATTGCTGAAAATTATTTTTTTTTTTCTAGAGCTAGATGTATCTTCTCTCATATACTTATTACATGTTTCATGCTGGTCCTATTATTTTTCCTTATTTTAATCTATGTGTCAGAATGGTGGCTGCCCAGATATCTTATTTTCATGGTTTATTTTTATGGGTTTGGTTTACTCTCTTTAGATGCTGTTTTGAAGAAACACCCATTTGCTATTTTTCAAGAGATAGCTTTGCTATCTTTACTGACTCGGATTATTTCGTAACAACGGCAACATAGATTATATCTAAGATTCTATACTTATGTGAAATAGTGTAGTTCAAACACCTGATTTCAGCCATTCATCCTGCAATCAAGGTCCCTGGAAAAACGCTAGCTGTAATCATAAAACCATAGGGGTTTATGGAACCATTTTGGAAAGTCTAAAGAATTCTCGGCTGGTGATTTCAGCTGCTGCTTAGGTTCAAAAGTCTGCAAATAATTTGTTTGCCTTCGTGTGCAATAGTGACTCCTGCATGCTTTTAGACTCAGATGCCTGGAGAGAGAGAAGGCTTGTTTTCATTCTGTTGACAGAGGCAGAGTTAGTAGGCCAACAGGCAGCCACCAGACTTCCTGCCAATCTTACTATACTCTGGCTTTAAGGTAACTTTCCTCTGAATAGAGGAATAGTTTAGTCTTTGTGCCAGATAACTTCTCCCTTAAACTGCCAGAAAAAAATGTCAATTAATGCCAGCTATGATGATATTTCTGATATGGACACTATTCCTATGGGAGCTGGACTGAGTCCTTTATAATCATTTAATAAAGAAAAATGAACAGGTGGTGGAAAGTTTTAGTCATGCCAGTTTGTGTTGGTATTTAACCAGGAACTTAATTGTCTTTTAAGCTATTGCCATTCACTTAAATCATCCTGTGGGAAAAGATTTTGTTGCTGCCTCAATAGTGTAGCGTTATCTAAGAAGGTGGAAGATACTTTCACTACATCATAGGGAAAAAATGTCACCAAGATATTTTTTAGCATTAAGTCTATCAGCTACATACGTAGGGCAAAAATTTTATTATGAAACACATTTTTCCTTTATAGTGTACCAGTATTGATAATTTGGATTTGCCTGATCACATTTAATTATGTTTTATGAAACTTAGATTTCACCACTTTTGGTTTTGGAGTGGGTTATCCTGGAAGCATATAATTTTGTTCTGAGAACACAACTTTATAATATGCATTTTCATGGTGCAAGCAGCTGTCATTATTTTAGAGTAGCCATGTCATAACATAAAGAAGGTAAACCACTACAATTTTTTTAAAGGAGAGTAAGAACCCATATTAGTGTTTTATAACTGCAATTTAACCTAAATGATTGGTTTTTCCTTTAAATAAAAATGTCATAATTTCTCTGTCATTTTTCATATTTACATTTACTGTATCTGCAATAAAGCCTTCTTCAGGTTTTTCGTATTTAAGTAGAAGAAAGAAATAACATACATCTGACATTTTTAATAGGAAAAGATGAAATCAATAGAAATAAAAATGGTAATTTGTGCAATATAGCACAAGTTATTGAATCAGCTTCATCAATAAGCTTGAATGTCTTTATATATGGCCATCATTTTACTTTATTAAATCTACATCTATGATCTAAAGCTCTACTGAATCCTTGCAATGATCATGCACATTTCAGATGCTTAAAAATTAAATTCAAGCTCACTAAGTCTCAACCAATCATCCACATTGCTAATATGATTGCAATGTTTATTTGCTTGCATGTCATTTATGCAGTGTTTAACAAAGAGAGAGAAAAAAAAATGTAAGGACTATGTGGAAGGCCTCTTAGCTCAAACAACTAATATGGAGCAAAGGTATACTTCTAAGTACAGCAAATATCAGAATACTGTAATGGGAAAGAAAATTACTGTTATGATTTACCTTTTCAAAAAAAAGATCAATTCCAGACTGGAGGTTAAGGAGGGAGATGTCAAAGAAACAACATACTGCTGTCTTAAACAGGCAACACCTACATGAAATACTTTATAAAAATTCTTGATGAGCTACAGCACTCAACCTACATAGGTAACATTCATAGCTGACTCAAGCCCAATTCAGTTAATTAAGGTAATTTGTTCAACTTTTAGTGCTGTCAGTATGAAGTCCTATGACGATGAGCTATAATGCAACACTACCACAGTAGTAAAGCAAGTAGTGTAGGATATTTTATAATCATTGTCTTCATTAACATCTGTTAGAGGGGCAGTATTTGCAAAAATAATAATGTAAGATTAGCTATCTGGGATACAAGATTAGTAATAACAAATTCATTTGTAAATAATCTATCTTTCAATATAGCAATTTGTTAAATGGATGGTAGAATTCCCTCTCTTCTCATGTTCTTCCTTTTTTTCTTTTCTTGATTTTGAAAGAGTAGAATTTTTTTCATCAATTTTTTTCTTTTTTTTTGTTATAACCTTGCACATTATTTTAAAACAAGATCACAAGATGAATATGTTTGGTAAGGAAGCACATTAGCAGTGAGAATACTGCCTTCAGATAGTAAGACTCAGGTTAGAGTAGTTATTCTGTAAGACTCCTCTCACGGGTCTTTAGAATACAAGTTCTCTGCTATCACTTGACTACATGCAAGCTTAAAAAAATCATGTAAGTAAAACTCAGGTTCCCAGTAACTCTACTTACAAGTATTTATGAAGCATTTTATCTGTAATTTGCATGTGAAGTATTCATTTTCCTCATCTATTTTTTCCACTTTTTCTATCTCCTCTTTTTCCTTTACCAAGCTCTTAAAAAATCTACAAATGAGACCACCAATATATTCAGCTTCCTTTCCTTCCCCTCTACTCCAGTCTTTTGCTGTATATGCATACATAATAGGCATTGTATAATTCAAAATGCTGATTCAGAGAGCTGATTATTTTTTTCCTGCCTTCCAATTCTTTTGATTTCAACTGTAATATTGAAAAGTAGAGGAGCAGAGTTAAGTCTCTCCTGTGTGTGAAATGCTTTCCCGATTTCAGCAAACTGGGATCTCTCCATCCTACGCACAGATGTTCCTGTCTGATAAGGTCTCACCAGTCTCTTGTGATGCTCAGGTAACTCAGATAACAAGAGGAGGCAGGTAGTTAAATTCCTTATCATACAGCATATGCTTAGAAGGTGACAAGTTTTGTATCTATGGATTCTTAATTCTGATGTTCCTAATCTTGATGACTTGATGTTGCATTGATGTAAAGCTCTATAACCCTTCTCCATGCCTTAATAATACACTTTAAAATTCCATTTAATCATTTTTGTTCTGATTTCTTTTTCTCTTCTATTTTTTCTCCCTCCTCACTATGAATATCTTGTGCTAAGAAGCCAAGTGTTTGCAAATAAAAAACTGAATAAAATTTAAACTATTTAAGTACTTGGATATAGTCTTACCCACCATCTCTTGTCTCTCTGACCCAGCATATGTAATTTCTCTTTACAAAAGTGAAACTTCCTTTACAGGAACAACAAGAGAGTGCTCCTCATCCTTGAACAGACTAGGCAGCAGGACTATTGAAGCATCTGTGAATGCAGCCTCCCTCAGAATCAGGAAAAGTTGAATACCTAGGTTTCAAATTGAAATAAACCCCACATCCCATATAGGCTGCTGCTGTACAGCAAAACTAGGCATTGATTCCTCCCACTTTCAGGATTTCACTTTGGTAAATCATTGGAACTTTCTCTTAGCAGAACTCCTTTTAGAAAGGAAAAAAGTAATAAATGTTGAAAAGATGACCTAGGTACCCACTGTACATTTATTCAATTCCCACTAACTGCATCTTTATTTTCCAAGCCACAGGATAGTTAAGATTATAAATCTACAATTCAGGCAATCATCTATTCCATTAGTTTTTAGATCTTTTATTATTGTAGACTTATCAGATTTAAACAGAAAATATACCACACCTTTTGTAAATAAGCTGCTTGTACTCAGACAACTGTTGAACAAGTTTCTGCTACTTAAGGGGATAGTTCCAAATAGTTAAATAATCTCAAATATATACATCATCCAGTATAATGTCTGGAATACAATTCCTGAACAAAGGAAGGATGAAAAATCTCATTGAAATAAGTAGAACAGAGCAGGAAAGGATTTTGTTCTAGGAACTTGCTCATCATCAGTAAAAAAGGTGAACAGCATGACAGCCCTTATAGGTTAGCAAAGTTAATGCCCTTTCATTCTTAACCTTTTTTCTCACATTTCAGGCACATGAAGTCATATTTTGCCCTCACATGCATCACTGAGCTCAACAGGAGAACTCCTTATGCTTCCAAGGGCAAAATTTGTCCTACACTACTTTTGGGCACTTTTTAATGTATTACTTTACTCGTAGTTACTTCACTTTCTTTAAAACAGACTTTTTCCCTTTTTTTGAACACTCAACTTTTTCTCATATTAACAATTCATACTTTGCTGTGACCCCCATAATCTACATTTTTCTCAGTTTTATCAAAAGATCTACAATTAACAGGTTTTGTTTAGCCACAGAAGTGCAAACAAAAGTGCTGTAAAAAACTTCCACTTTCTAAATGATTTTTTTGAAATCTCATTTCCTCTACAGAATAATATTTTCATATGCAAAACTTAACTTGCTTACTGTTCGTGAATGATCACTTATAATGCTATTTTGAAAGGAGCACTTAATCAAAATACATAAATATGTCTTTTTTGATCATATGAAGCAAGCTGTTTCCAGATACAAAAGCTTAGAAATTCTTTCCTCTGAACTGAAAGTGACATTCAAAGACGTTTTTAAGGAGGAAAGAGTAATAAATAAAAAAACTTAAATGTTTCTAAACAAGCAGTGATGTCTATTCATCTGGAACAGAAGTATAACAGAATATGCATTTAAAATAGAACTAGTATTTCTGTATTTATATGCCTTGACACATACAACTGATACAGGCAGCTGTACTAAAGCAAACAAAATTAATTATCTCAGTTGCTTATGCTAAAATATACAGCATAATAATTTAAGATACTATTTTTTGTTTGTAGGTTACAAAGTTTAACATTAAATTATTTAATTTTGAGAAAAGTTTGGTGATACATTTACACAACAAAATGCTCTCAGTCTGCTGCTCATAACTTCTTTTTTAAAAAAAGCTTTTAAATACATAACTGTGATGACAGGGTTTCTTTAATGCTTTTCTAAAACATTTGGTGTACCTAGCTTTCTGTTTAGCTGGATGTCTCACTTTTGGTCATATAAGAATAAATTACAGTGGCTTTGCCAAAAGTAAGAGTTAAGACTCTCATCACTGAATATAACAGCTTCTAGATAAATGCAGTGAGTATCTCTATGAACAGCCAAGACAGGCACTGAAGGTTCAGTGCGTAGCACCAAGTTACTTTAGGTAGACTGAGTCAGCTTACTTGACCTTTAACTCACAAAAAGCAGTTCAGCTTAAAAGTATCGGTGCCATTCTCCAGCTTTTCCATATGGTCAATATGTTACGTACTTGATGAGCTCTAGGTTGGGTGTTCATTACCGTAGCAAAATACTGGTAAATAACAAAAGTAAGCACTTTATTCTATGTTTTTGTAAGATCTATTTCAGTCTTGCAGCAAATAGAAATCAGTGGTGGTACATGAAACACACAGGTAAACAATTTTAATAGCAGAAAAAATATTTTCAATATCTATCTAGTTCAAAGCACAGTCACACACACACACACAAAATATTCCAGGTCAGCTTTTTCCTTGAAAAGGTGTATAGTCTCCATACATTCCCAGATGCCTTGATATATAGACAGTTCAGGGAAATAATACAAATAATACAAATATTTCTCAGACAGATCATCACATCTGTACTTGTCTAAGTGTAGGACACTGAGGCTTTTTCTCCCCTAAAAATAATTTAAAAAGAAATAGGGATTGAATAGTCTTTTACTGGCTCATTAAACTTTTTGAGAGCACTAAGTGCAGCAAGTTGCATTCCCTACTGTAATGCATTTGGCCAAATGGCTGCCTGGATATACAAACATTTTTATTTGAAAGCTGCTGGTGCCAACAGAAAAAAGTGATTCCCATTTTCGTATACTTAGTTGTTGTGGACATTCACTTGCAGGTAGCTGTAAGGTATCACTGGCAGCACTGCATTAGGATAATGGGTTAGAAAAGAAAACTATGTTTGACTACAGGAACAGCTTCTGGAATATTTTACCAAGTGTTTCACAGGGATCAGAACAGACAGGCAAATGCATTCAGCTGCAGAAGAAGGCTTGATGTTATTTATTTTACCAGGAAAGAATTCTTATGTTCTGGAGGAATAGCACACAAAACAAGTGTTGTCTGTTCAAAGTAATCTGGAGAACAACTTAAGTAATACTGACACTCCTACTATGAACAGCAGTCAGAGATCATAGGAGTCCTGAGAATATTTTCTTTGCTGTCATTACAGACCATACATTTTAACTTACCACAAGCCTACAAGATGACAGTGTGATTGTCAACACTTTTTCACAGCTTTAGAGTCAGATACTGGCAGAACAGAAACCAGTAATAGGAATAGTGACTAACTTATGACAGTCCACATTCAATATTTGTTAGTTCTCCTATACTACCTGTTTTCCATGACTTGCTTCTAAAAAGTGCAATTTTTGTGGGAAAGAAAAACTCACAATGTACAGTGCATTTAATAAGGGTAGAAAATCTTAAAGTAAGACATTTGTTCAGCATGGCAATAGAAAAATTAAGTATTCCCATGTAACAGAACAGTTGAGAAGAGCTATCTATTTTGATTGTTTTGATTTTTTTTTAACAAATACTATCAAATACTCTATCGGAAATAATGCAAATATTGTATTAGACACTGCCTTATGAGCTCTTAATCTTTCTCAGAAATATATTTACACAAGAGCTCATTGTTGACTTGGTTCTGATCTCATGGTGGTCAGTATAAATCTCACCATTGTTAAACCAACAGAAATAATTGGAAAGCCTACTCTTAATTAATATATTATTATCATGTAGCATGACTCAATACAGGAATATTGACTCTGATAAGAACCTTCTTTATAATAGCCCAGTACTTTACTGTGATTAGGATGAAGCTTCTCTTCTTTTTTCTTCCTGTTCTTTTTATAATTTTCCCTTCTTCCTTTCCCTTTCCCCTTTCCTTTCTTTTTTCCTGTTTTCCTTTCTCTCTTTTTCTCAGCATGCTTAACTATTCCACTGTCAAGACAGAACACCCACCAACAGAATGATCTGAATGATCAAACATACTAAAACCCACATAGTTTTTCTCTTAGGAATGAACATCTTTCTGAGACATGCAAATGGTGTAAAATATTTCCTAAAATCAAGTTTTCAGAGCAACATCACACTCTAGAGCAAGCATTAAAGATATATGATCACTTTTTACTTCACAATAACATCTTATTGAAAATAATTCATGTAAATACTGGGACTGACTACCATTTTAAAATGGTACTTTAGTATGTTTTATAAAAGTATAAATCACTTCATTGTTCTTCTGAAATAGTCTGTGAGGGAAAAAGAAGTGAATCCCACAGTGCCTAATTCAGGAGGTATCGGATATTCTACTTTTGTAGACAGAGCAGAATCATAGAAACATAGAATAAAGCCTAACAGTATCAAGTAACAGGAAATTCAGAGGATGGTGGGCATATAATTATTAGACACTAAGCCAGACAGCTGGCACTGAGTGTCAAACAAATTATTTTTGTATTACAATAGGAATGGATTATATTTGTATGAAAATCCCATTTTTATAACAAGTAACTAAAGACAGTTAGGAATCAAAATAACTGGGTCAGAATGACAGAAGAAATATATGAAGATAACTGTTTTTCATATGAAATATATACCAAAGGGCATGGTATGATTATTAAATTACTGGGCAAGTACTAAACCAATTAATGTGTTATCAAAAATCAGCGATAGATAAACTACAGTGTTATAAAATGAAACTTTTCCCAGGAAAAGTTTGCGGTGGATGGCAATTGGCACATTGACAGTGGTAATTGTGTGTCTGAGATGAAATTTACAACCCTGTTTTGTTCAGCAGATGTTTCAGTTACAAGCTTGGGACACACAAATGTTTTTGTGCAGTCAGGGAGAAAAATCCTCCATGATGTCACAGAACTGCAGGAGTAAGGCTGGAATTTATCTGCAGACTGGCACAGTCCTCCTATTGCACTGAAGCATGGTTAGAAACACTCAGACCTCTGGCAGATGCTTGTTTTTAAAAGTTTCTATTAAATGGGAGATTTCACCATTTCACTTGAGGAGTTATTTCCTCTTGCTTAATTATCCTTTTTTGCAAAAACATTTGCTGTGGCATGTTATATAAACCATCTTCCCTACAAATCCCTATTTTGCCTTATCCTAAGCCTTGTGGAGCCAGAAGTAAACATTTGCATATGAGAAGACCTGTCTGCCCCTTCTTTCTTTTCGAAGGGATTCTAAATT
The DNA here is from genome assembly GCF_033783945.1 of Neopsephotus bourkii. Classification (NCBI taxonomy): domain Eukaryota; kingdom Metazoa; phylum Chordata; class Aves; order Psittaciformes; family Psittacidae; genus Neopsephotus; species Neopsephotus bourkii. The sequence goes on along the minus strand of NW_026902023.1, from coordinate 315,419 downwards.
CCCTAAACGGCTTAAAGTTTGGAAACCTGCACTCAGTTTTGATGTGTGCTAGGCAGCTGCCTTCAACACCAGCAGCATGTCTACTTTAGGTACGGAATTAAAATATTCATCCTGGTAACAAGTCTCACCAATGCCCAGATACGATCTAATGTGGAGAGGAGTTAAACACTTCCAGAAGGAATATCAGAACACCTAAAGATAGGTGGGATGTTTATTTTCTCTGCCCATCTCTTTCTTTAAACCGAAGTTCCCAAAATACAAACAATATTTCATCCATACTGTTAGAAGCATGAAAAAAATTCCAGTAATTTGCCAGTATATTAATCTGATACTCTTGTTAAACATAGCTATAAATGAGATATGCATCTAATAATAAATTAAATATAACTTTTTGATGCACTTGAACTACACTTTCAGTATCTTTTTTAGGTGAATCTTTTTCATATTTTGTGGGCACATTTGACTTTTCTCTCTTAAGTGCAGTACATTGACTAGCCCTTTAAAATACTACTCTGATAAACAAATGTAGTCGATTTGAAATCTACACTCTAAAATACTTGCACCTTTACCTGCATCTTCTTATACATGTTTAACAAAATGTAATTGAAGGTACGCCAACATACAAGAAACCAACAAAATATCTGTACAGAATCATGTTCATAACAGCCTCCTATAGTAAGTCACTTGAAAAATCTTTTCCAGTTTGAATGCCTGCAACTAAGTAACCAGTCCCTGAGGTATTTTTTTCCAAATCTGCACTTTCATTTAAAATTGAAATCAGCTAGTTGCACCACAGTTCCCTGGGTAGCTACCAAACTGTGATATGAATTTATGCAGAAAGTCCTACTAAAGTCAGAGGATATCATGCCTACTATTTTTATCTTAACCACTCTGCCTGTTTTCCGGTCGAAGAAGAAAATTTGATCGATTCAATATTTGTTACTTCTTTGTTTTAAAATTTGTTCTTGCCAAATCCACAGTTGCTGTCCTTAACACCTCTTCGGTCCCTAGATGCTTAAAAATGTATTCATCATTAGTCTAGGTAAATTTCTGTATACAGACAGGCTGATTGGTCTTCATTTCCCAAGAAGCATCTTCTGCTTCTTTAAAGTCACTGTTTTTACCTTTTGTCATTCCCCTGGGACCTCCCACTCTCCCTCAAAGGGATATCTGCTAATGTTCAGATGCTTCTTAGGCTACTTCCTTAGATACTCTGGAGAAGTAAGGAACTGACCTTCCTTTACTATTTTGATTCACAGAACTCATATAAATATTCCTTTTCCTGCTTTTGAATATTCCACAGCCTGTCTTCCAATTCTCCTGTTAACTACACTGGTTGCTATTAAGCAGTAGAATAGTATTTTGTTTTGCCTTCCTCTAACTCCTCATGTATCCATTTGAGCTATTCTGGTTGGGTTTATGTCTTTTGCTAGTTTTCTTTTGTACTGTTTCTTAGACTTCCTGGTTATCCTCACATAGTTAAGCTAGCCTTAATTTTTATACTTGTGTCTACTTTTACACAACTCCTTCGGTTTTATTTTCAGATTCCAAAAGAAACCTTAATGCTTTTATTTTCTTCTGATACACCTTCTCCTGTAACCATTTCTGATACATTTTCCATGCCAAGTGCTCTCAGAGGCCACAGTTTTAACAAGTGAATATTCTATTAATAGGTATTCAGAAGAGAACACTTTTGTGCAGTAGTTGTAAGCAAAAGGGTGCTATCTTAGTTTAAATTCTCAAGACCATATAAAAAAATTCTAAGTGAATTGTTCCCATCCTGCTGTTCTTGCTTCTTTTTCATTTCTTACAACTATGAACTGCATCATGCAGCAATTATTTCTTTTCAATTGCCTGTCAGCCTTCACATGCTCCATCTGCTCTCCCTTACCTATGAAGTGAACATTAAATCTAAGTTGCCTCATCTGAGGTAAGAAAATGGCCTCCACAATTTCAAGAACTTGCTCATGTCTACTGTGCTATCAGTAAATATCCAAGCAATTCAAGGGCCTCCTTCATTAGAACGAGGCATGTTCTTTGAAAGCTTCCTGCAGTTTCTCCAAACCCTCATTCACTACTCTAATTCAGTATTAGAAGTCAGTGCGGGATCCCTGGTCTTAGCCAGTCTTTATCTTCTGTGGTCTCAGCCCTGGCTCTCTATTCTTCAAATTTAGGTAAGCAAACCACTTGACCTCTCTGAGAATTTTAGGTTTTTAGCCAGCATTAATAAATGGGCTTAAAGAAGGTTATATTCTGTATATTCATACAGATTGAAACTCAGAAGAGTTTTTCAAACCCATTCCCCATTCACCCTTGAACAGTGACCAACTGAAAATGGATTAAACTGTTCCAGCCTCAGAGAAGGTTATGGTTATGTTCATATTAACAGCAGTAAAATACCAAGTAGACTACAAGGCCTAGGAATGGGCAAGGCCAGGTGTCAAGGAACCCTGACACAAAAGGGTGCAATCAAATTTCTCAAAATACCGTGAACACCATCCATTTTGCAGTAATTAAAGACTTCATCTTTCACCTTAGTTTAATTACTCCCTAGAATATTTAGCTATTGAAATATTCTGTTTTCCAATATAGAATTTCTCTGTGTAAGCTGACAATCTGATTCACTCCCATTACCTCCCCTACTACTTACAACCTCCTCTCCCTACCCTTCCATCTTTCCACACAGTGAGCTCTCTAAATAAGTCACACAATGAATTTTCATTTGTCTTATAAATACATCACCTACTCAGATCTTATCTACTAACTGTATCACCACATTTCACTTCAGATGCCTTTAACAAGGACCACCAGAAGCATTTTATTTTCTCAAACTGAGTTCAGAATCTTGATTATAGCTTAGAAAGACATAAATATGAGTATTTCTCACATTATTATTAGTACATTTATCTGGAAGACAGATTTAATCCTGCAAAGTGTTAAGAGGCTTAATAAAGGGTCTGTCAAGTATTTTCCCATGCTCTGATAAATGCCATTATGTGCATGCCAAATGAATACTATAAATATGGATGATTAAAAAACTAAATGTGTTTGTTCATCTTTCATCATCAAGAGATGAATTTGCATTTTGATTTTTGCATTTTGGAAAACAGTTTCAATCAAACTAGAAAACCTCTAAAATAAAAATAAAATAAAACAAAACAAAACAAATTAAAATAAAATAAATAAAATTTAGGACCTAAACCAAAACAAAACAAATTAAAATAAAATAAATAAAATTTAGGACCTTCAGATAGAGAAACACTGACAGTTTTGATTATTTTGGTGTTTCTAATTTAACATTTGATTATTGACATTTCAATGATAAATACATACAACTGGGACTGACTACTGTGAAAACAATGAGAGAGTATCAAGTTTCTTCTCTATTTTTATCAGAATATAAGCAAACTTGATTGTTGCTTCTTCTTAATTAAAAACAAAAAAAATCCCAAAAAACCCACCAAAGGGCAACCAACAGCTGCCCACCCCCCCCAATAAAAACTGAAAACACCACAACAGAATCCATAGTAAAGGGTTCAACAAAAATTGCAAGTTGAATTATTTCAGCAGAAAATCTTACGAATAAGTAGTACATTTCCTGATATGAGATATTAAAGTATTAATTAGAGAGCTGCAGGCTCCACCAGGATTTAAAGAGACACCTCCCTAGTGGAAAGTTAACCATTTTCAGATCATGGAAGACATTCTGAAGCTAAAGCTTTATGGCCTTTAAAGCATTTTTTAATTTCTTCCTTATTTGTTTCTTTGTGTGCTTTGTTATTGTTGTAAAATCTTTCTAGATATTAGGATGCTTTGTTTATTCTGAGAAGAAAGAATGAACTTTCATGTGATGTGGTCCCTACACCTCATATTGAAGAATAAGCTACTTTAGAAGTCAGGCAGGATTGATAAAGGAATTAGCTTAAAAAGGGTTCTAAAGGAAATTTCTTGGAAGAATTCAAGCTTCCAGCAAATTATATTGATCTAAATCCTATCAGATCAGAGCACTTTAAGGAATAGATGATAAAAGGGTGAGTAATGGGCCAATAAACCAAGTTAGCATTCCCAAGTGAGGAATTCAACTGTAGCACAATTTCCTTGTCTAAAATGTATTAATTTCAGTAGGCTTTAAAAGATGTAAAGATACTGGTAGTTTATGTAACTAGCCACTTCATGTCTCAGTCAACTACTTTTCCAACTAGTTGCAAATTCATCTCAAGTGTTTTAATCATCAGTGGACAGGGACCTTATTAAATTGATATCCAGTGCTTTAAAGTAACTCCACAGTATTGCCAATTCCTTGTAGGAATGCACACTAATGCTAATAAGATACCCAAGTTATTTGTCTAAAATTGTTGTCAACAGTTGGGATTGATAGCTGCTGCACAAAATAGATAACCCTCTATAAAATCCAGCACTCTACAGCTGGATCTTATCAGGATAGGTTCCTGTGAATAGAAGTGGGGCTGCATTATCTTTTTTTTAGGAGGAAAAAAATATTGCCATAAATTTAAGCTTTTGAATGTTCAGTAAATTAAAAAGCACCTAAACTGTCACATACTATGAATTTTCTGTCCAACATGGCCGCGAATAGGAAAACACTGTCAACCACACAGGACAAGTATTTTTCCTTTTCTCCTGCTCTCTTAGCTTTCCAGAGTATGATAATGACTGGCATGGAGAAGGACTTCCAGTCTGTACAGTGCTAAATCTAATCGAAGCAGCAAAACATACCACAAAGTAGGAAACAGTATCAAGAACAGAAAGGCTTTTTCATTTTCTCTTCACCTTATTTTTATTCTCATATTGCATATTGTCATTCTGCTTATGTTGTTATCAGTAATAAAACACTTTAGATGAGGTAACACTAGTACTTTTTAAAAGATGTTAATGAGAAGACCATAAATCAGAAAAAATAACTTTTTAAAAAACAGTTTCTAGTGATTCGGAGAAAACTCCAGGAACAAACTTGCCAACAAAGTTTTCGAGTTGACAAGCAGGTATTCTTTATTGCGGCGCCGGGAGACACGGGGGATAAATCCTCCTAACGTGTGTCGTCGTATTGCTATACAAGCCACCCTTATATAGTCCCTGGGCATACATACATATTCATGAAGCTACGTAGGGATTACATCATTTTCCAGAGAGTTCCCCGCATGCGTACAGAATTGTGGTGGTGGTCTCTGAGGGTCGTTTACTTCTTCCAACAATCTTCATCACTTCTGGCAGCCTTTGAAGCACGCGCAGTAGATGCTCATACCAGTTTAATTGGTTCGTTAGCACCAGAGACACAATAATCCTCCTATCCTCCTACTTATCAGTCAGTTTAACTGTAGCCCATCCTGGACACCTGCCATTCTCAGATACTCCTTATCCCTGTGTCCTGTTCTTCTAGACTGTTTTTCTTAAAACTATGCCAACTATAACAATTTATCTTGTGAGAATTCTCAGTATGTTCTCCAGTTGTACTCTATTTTTTTTCTCTATGTATCAAGCACCTCAGTAATTTCCCATTGCTACTGTTACAAAGCCATCGAACTTAACATTACTTAAAGCTACTGATACAGGTTTCTATATCCCATTTTGTGATTTTGTGCCCCTTTGTCTCACTAGACTGTAACTCCTATCTAAATGCTTTCTTGAAGCCAACTGTACAGATATTACCAATGTCAAACATAAGTTGACACACACTTTATGTCCACAGATAAAGAAAAAAAGTTTGTTGCTCTGAATTTTAAATGTGTTCCTTGGCAGACAAAGAAAAATGTCTATCTAACAGCCAAAATGACTGAGAACAGTCGTGATAACTCAGGTATTACTAGGGTATTTCTAATTTCTTCTCTTCATAAAAGTTTAATGCTTGACTTCAATTTTATGGTTTCTAAATTCACAAGGAGACAACCAGAATTTCAAAACCAATATACATTTACATTTCTGAAAAGAAAATTGAAATTAGTCTGTTTATCTTTCCATCTTGAGTATAAATGGCCTTTCTATAGAACTTCAAAGTGAGTGATGTTTTAAATATTTTAAGAACTCCATTTTATACTGCTGACATACCTTGGCTTTTTGCCAAGAAAAACTCTGTTCTAGTGATCAATTGCTTTGTATTCCCTTAAATAAAATTAGCATAGCCCAAAAAATGCAGTTAAATCCTTCTGACATTTATCAAATACATGTGAGAACTAAACTGGTATTAAACAGAGTCTGAGTGCTAAACAATAAATCACAAACATATTTTAATTTTCAGTGAGAAAGACTTCCTCTTCACACTTATCTCTTAGTTGAAAAGTAAACATTTTCTTTTCCTGATATTTAAAGAGAAATCAGAAGAGGTATCTCCAGTTGCAAAATGAATGGTGCTTGTTACATGTGATTATTAAAGAGAACAACAAGGTATCTGTGATCATTTACATTAACTTTTCACTGAAGATTAATTTTGTGACTAAATGCTTTCTAGTACTTCTGATTTGCTATGTCAGAACTGAATCTATTTCCTCATGGTCTCTTTTCATCTTTAGGGAATCGGCATTGTTCCCCAACTGTAAAAATATGAATATAATATCAAAGCCGCATCTAAAATTTCTTGCAGTTACAATATGGCTGACTAATCCTCAGTTGGAATCAGAGTCTGCATTATCAAAAAATTTCCATTATAAAACTATCCCACAGAAAGACGAAATAAAGCTGATATTAATTAATATTCAAATAAAAAAGAATTGCCCTGATATTCTACTGCATTTTTCTAAAGAAATTGTCATTAAGAGGTACTTATTTCAAAGGGTTAGCATTCTCCCAGTGCCTCTCTCACTTTCCAGTTATACCAAGATTACCTCTGTACAAATTACACACCGAAAATTCCTGTTGCTGAGAGGATATCCTATGATAGATCTTTCTGGATATGTTATGTTTGTGCTGCAGGTTTGTACCAGCACTAGTTCATAACACAATCTTTGTACCACAGGCATGTACCACAGTTTTTCCTCAAGTACAATGCACTTTATTTCTGGTTTTGACAGATGAATAGCAAATGTGCGAAGGTGAAATGGACTGAATACTTCAACCAAATACTTCAAGTCATCTGTACTCTGGTATCTTGCTGCACCCAGAAACTTCAATGCACAGTATAAGTTCAGCATCTTTAATCCTTATCTACTTACATGTACCTTCCCTTCCAATCAGCCTGGCATAGAAATAGGTTTCTGTTGTTATTTTTTCTAACTATTTTCCTACTCTATGAGCTCTCAAATGTATTTGGCTATATTGTTTTTTCTGAGTAGGTCTGGATGTTTGAAAAACATTAACAAAATACAAAGTTTCCATACAGATTTAATTTAATTTAATTTAATGAACGAATAAATAAGTACTGAAGTTGAAAGACTGCTTTAAAACTCCAGAGGACATTTAATTCTGTCACACAGCAGCAGAAGTATTTTCTCTAGTTCTATGGAGGACATAAGTAACAAGACTCTTTCATTACACAACTGGTAGCCAAAACTCTAGAGCAAAATGCCTAACTGCATTTCTTACCATACTTTTCTGATGTGTAGCTTTGTTATGACTGATCTCAGCCATCAATGATTTCTTTTCTTGTTGCTTTCACCAAAATATGCATATAAAGAGTATGAAGTATTTCCCTCTGGACCTCCAGGATTTTATCAATACTTTTTTTTTTTTTTAATATGAATACGATATAGCATTCAATAAATCTTTTCAAAGATATGTAATTTCCTTAGTATGTGAAAAGATTTCACTTTTGAGTGGAAAGAAATCACCTTATTTCCTTATACTAAATTCCAATCTCAAGTAGTTTTCTTTACTAGGCCTGTTCCGATTTTTAGAATATAATCATCTCAACAATATTTATTTTTACAAATACAAAATGAATGTTAGCATGAAAAATTAACTTTGCACAAAGCAAGATCTGAATTTCCAGTGTAGCAGCACTTCCAAGGTAGTGTTTTAAAAGAACATACAACACTTTAGAATGTAAATCTGCTTAGACAGATGTGTTAAAAACAATCATCAGTTTCCTGGATGTTGCAAAACAGTTCAGTTCTTACAATGTTAAAGCATCACAATCATTTATTCTCACTGTTTTGCCTATCCTTTTCCTGTCTGAAACTCACTATCATCTCCTGAATAGATTTCTTTCACCTTATTCAACTTTTCCCACATTCTTATGGAAAGAGGTGCACACAGTCCAAGAGCAGCAGTCTGGAAAGTCTTATCTGAAGATTTACAAAGTTCAGAGGATGAAAGCTTCTAGGTGAGGTCTTAGCTTACCACACAAACAGTGTGCGCTGTCTTCTATGTTCATTGCCTTTTGTAATATTAGAAATTACACAGAATTAAAAAAAAAAGTAGTGATATAGACTGCTGTTAACATCTGTGTTTATATTTAACAAAATAAAATTGTATTTATCCATTCCTATTAAGACTGGGAAATGGTTTTAATCCCTTTGATGACTTAACCTCTTCATATCGAAAGAATTACTAGTACCAGATTGAGAACGGTTTTTAATATGTAACTGTAGGACTTACAAACAATTCAGCCATGGCTACTTTGTTTTATTTATACATTTTTGGTTTTCACAGACTTAATATTTATGTTAAAGAGCTGGAAAGTGAAGGAGAAATATGAGAAAATGTAAAATTATTTAGTGGGTAACTATCAGCTTCCTTCCTATTTGGAAAGCAAGCAGATAAACAGTATGCTAATTTCTCCTGACTTGTATTCTAAAGGCTGGACAGTTTTCATCTTTTGCTCATTTTTGTTTTCCCAAGGTCTCCTGCTTGTTTCCATTGTTTGTTCATGTCCTTAAGTCCCAAGTTTCAGCATTAGTTGAAAAATCTCACTTAAATCTGTTTTCTCACAGTACTGTAAACGTTATCGAGCTCTAATGAGTCCCTGGAGTGCTACAATATTTTTTCATCTTATGTTTGTATCATCCTATATGGATGAATTCAGATACTGCCAACCTTCTTGATTAACACATTGTGCTTATAAGCTATTCTAATTGTCCTTAATTTTATCACTGTAATTGATCTTGATTGATCTCCATACCATTGTATGAACTTTAGATTGGCATGTAACCATGGTGTTATATCTCACATAAAGGTTTGTATGTTGTAAGCCTAGTAGGGGCTATTAAAACAATTTTTGAGCTTATGCACAGTGCATGTCAAGTAAATATTGCATCAAATTTTTGACTGAACTTAAAACACAAACTCTATATACTCTCTACACTTAAGATTTTCTGAGTGGGGGATTCACTGTGTCATTTATTACCATTAGTAGAAAAACCCTTTATAATATTTCTAGTTTAACCAGAGAACCACTGTTTGTCAATCACTTGATTTTGCTATGACTTTTTCTTCAGACTGAAGAGCTACCTATCAACAAAAATCTTTTTTCCTCCTATTTGTGTTAATATACCATAATAAAATTATCTCCCAAACTAAGCTTGGACAGATGAAGAAGAATAAAAGAATTAATCTCTTCAGTATATACCTCAGAACTTCCGATTCTCAAATCATTCTGATGTGGTTTTTTTCTCCTTCCAGATAATTTCTAATTTGTGAGCTTCCTTTCTGTATTGTAGGTACTACAACAAATGTCTTCTGGCCTTTATCCACCTCAGCAGAATATAGTTTGCACCTAATTTGACTTAATTATATCCTTCTCTACAGTTTCTGGTTGAACTTTGCCTTCTCAAAATAGTATTTCAACAGCAGTATCTACAACTAGGACATCTAAGATATTCTCCAAATCAGTAGGGGACATAACAAACAGTCTCCCTTCCTAAAAGGGTGACTTCCATTACATCTTAGTCTGTTTATGCTACTGTGAATACAGCAGTAAGAATGTGCATGGTATATTCGGAGCTGACCTTCAATCATGACTCAGTACTTACACTACCTAGGCAGGCTTCCAAAACTCTTTATTTAGGTAAGACATCCAGCTGTCTTAAAAATATATATGCCTAAAATTGCTTCTTCAAAGTGAGACTATTTGACAACAGTGACATGGATCCTTGTTTTCAATAAGCAGGTATTGTAAACATTAAAAAAAAAAAAAAAAAGAAAGAAAAAGGATTCCCAGTTTCAAGCTCATGAGATAATAAAAAAAATTAAAATGAATTTTTGGATTATTTTCATCCATTCATGAAGTAGTGCATAATGGCAATGGATTCCCACATAGGAAGGGTAAAACAATTACAATAAACTGTTCAGAAAGTGAAGTAAAAAGTTTGAGTCTTCAAAAAAGACCTTTCTTTTAACTGAAAAAGCAATGAAGAAACATAGCTGTTAAAAAAAAGAGCAACACAGCAAAACCTAAAAAGCTCTAAACAAAACAAAAGCGCACAAAAAACCCAACCAAATTAAAAAAAAAAATTAAAAAAACAAACAAAACAAAACAGCAAAAAAAAAAACAACACAAAGCCACAACAAACACCACACAAGCTGTGGCTCCTCTGCCCCTCCTTTTGTTACTTTTTATCACTTTTTATTCCTGGTTCCGGAGACTATTTTATTTTAACTGAATAGCTTGCCTAACAAGAAAGGAATACAAGACTAAGTACAGAAACTGGGTAGCAGCGAGATTTATTCTTCCCTTCTGCCTTCCTACATATTCACTAATCCACTAAACTCAGCCTCTAAAGAAGAACTTACACTCAGACACTCCTGTTATGTTCTATACTTCTTCACCACTGAAAAAAGGACAGTGTGGAAAGTGGGCTTTTGGGCTTTTAATTTATTTTCTTTTGTGGACTAGTGTACACACAGACTAAGTTTTGTTGCCCTTTACCCACACTATCCAATAAACTACAACCTGACAGTAGAATCATAGAATCACAGAATAGTTAGGGTTGGAAAGGACCTTAAGATCATCTAGTTCCAACCCCCCTGCCATGGGCAGGGACACCTCACACTAAACCATATCACCCAAGGCTCTGTCCAACATGGCCTTGAGCACCGCCAGGGATGGAGCATTCACAAACTCCCTGGGCAACCCATACCTGTGCCTCACCACCCTAATAGGAAAGAATTTCCTCCTTATATCCAAACTTCCCCTGTTTTAAGTTTTAACCCATTACCCCTTCTCCTATCACTATAGTCCCTGCTGAAAAGTCTCTCTCCAGCATCCCTATAGGCCCCCTTCATATACTGGAAGGCTGCCATGAGGTCTCCATTCAGCCTTCTCTTCTCCAGGCTGAACAGCCCCAACTTTCTCAGCCTATCTTCATACAGGAGGTGCTCCAGTCCTCTGATCATCCTCGTGGCCCTCCTCTGGACTTGTTCCAACAGTTCCATGTCCTTTTTATGTTGAGGACACCAAAACTGCACACAATACTCCAAGTGAGCTCTCAAGAGAGCAGAATAAAGGGGCAGGATCACCTCCTTCAACCTGCTGGTCATGCTCCTTTTGATGCTGCCCAGGATGAGGCTGGCTTTCTGGGCTGTGAGCACACACTGCCAGCTCATGTTAAGTTTCTCATTGACCAACACCCCCAAGTCCTTCTCCACAGGACTGCTCTGAATCTCTTCTCTGCCCAGCCTGTAGCTGTGCCTGGGATTGCTCCGACCCAGGTGTAGGACCTTGCAATTGTCATGGTTAAACTTCATGAGGTTGGAATCACCCCACTTCACAAGCGTGTCAAAGTCCCTCTGGATGGCATTCCTTCCCTCCAGCGTATCAACCGAACCCCACACCTCAGTGTCATCACAAACTTGCTGAGGGTGCACTTGATCCCACTGTCTATGTCACTGACAAAAATGCTGAACAAGACTGGTTCCAACACCTATCCCTGAAGGACACCATTCGTTACTGGTCTCCAGCTGGACAACAAGCCATTGACCACAACTCTGCATGCGACCATCCAGCCAGTTCTTTATCCACCGAGTGGTCCATCCATCAAATTGATGTCTCTCCAATTTAGAGACAGGGATGTCGTGTGGGACAGTGTTGAATGCTTTGCACAAGTCCAGGTAGATGACATCAACTGCTCTAGTGCTTTCCATCAGTTCTGTAGCCCCATCATAAAAGGCCATCCACCAAATTGGTCAGGCAGGTTTTCTCCTTGGTGAAGCCATGCTGGCTGTCACCAAGCACCTTGTTGTTTTTCATGTGCCTTAGCATGCCTTCCAGGAGAATCTATTCCAAGATTCTGCCAGGCACAGAGGTGAGACTGACTAACAATACACAGTGTTCCCAAAAAGAATTACCTAATCTTTTAGCAGTAGATACAAATCAAACTTGTATTTTCTGAAAACAAGTTTCCTCTTACCCACTTTGCACTGTTAGTATCTGAAACATGTTTGACTAATTATTCCTCTTAATTATTTCTATTTAATTGGCACACTTATTCATCAGAAAGAAGTAAAAAATATCATTTTTTACTTTATGACATTGTTTCAAATACCTGGTCTTTATGCATGTAATGTAAATCTTTATCATTTAATCTCTTTAAAGCAAGTTCTAAAGAAGTATTGTATCTGAATGCTATTCCTCAGTAATAATTATTTTATAAACCTCTGCATTCTAGAAGAATTAGTTGAATTCCCTCTATAATGACAGTGATGCAAGCAGCAAAAGCTCACTTTCCGCAAAATCAAGTGTATCTCTTAGGAACACATTCTGTAACTGTCCATTGTGATTAATGTGTCACTGTTTGATCTAGCTTTTTTTCTCCTTTAAACAAACCATCACCCTGCATATCTTCAGACACACAAGACCGTTAGAATGTCAAGTTCCCCAGGATATTGGGTTAATCAGAATTATATTGAATTCTCAGGGGAAAAAATGTACTTTTGCTAAACAATAACTATTTTTTTTTCTCACCCTCTCATAAATACAAAATAAGGACTTAAACAAAGATGAACATACAATCAGTTTGATGCAGGTGCCATTTTCCTCACATACAATTACACTCTCTTTTTGTGAGTGAAGGCTGATTTGAGATGCGTGAAGTGCTGCAGAAAGAACTCTACAAGTAAGCAAGGCATAAATTACTCAAATTTGGCCAATGGGAGTGAGGTAAATAACTATTATTTACTGTCCATTATTCAAACTTATCAAATGAAATAGCTATGGTTATTTTTTGGTGCCTCCATTGCAATGCAATAAAGTTCTTCTAGACTTCGGATCTAAAGGATGGATGTCGAAGGTACCCCTATAATGCAGTGCAAGGAATGTGTTTTACAAAGAAGTTCTTCATATAAACACTTTCCCTTCTCTTTGCCCACTTCAGGGTAAAAATAACATATTACAGACATCCCTTCCTTTATACCCCACAAATCAGAGTTGGTTTTAATCTGGAAAGAACAGACTATAATTTAAAAAGAAACTCAGTCTCCTAAATCTATACTTGGTTTTCATATTTATAATTTTATAGATTTATATGCTATAAATTTGAAAACCTGTATGCACACATGTTAATTATATCCCATCTATACATGCAAACCAAATTATAGAAAAAAAAGCAAATTGGAAACTAGACAAGTTTCTTCATAAGTAATGGAGAGATAGAATCATAGAAGCATAGAATAGCTAGGGATGGAAAGGTCCTTAAGATCATCACAGATATGCTTAATTACACACCAGCTGAATACAAAGCAGCTTTTATTGTAATTAATACTTCTCTTGAAATCAGTGCAAGACACTGAGTGACCATGTCTTGAACATCAACAAGATATTCAAAGATAAGTAGGTCTGAACCTAAGAAGCTATGCTGAAATGTGCAATTTTGAAAACATGTCCAGCACACAATGAACTTACCTCTCAATTTAAACAATAAAATCAGGTAATATGAAATATTCTGAAATACTTCTTTAAGCAGTTTCACGCTCCTTTTCTGAGAATTCTGATAATGTTGTTATTACCTATGACAGCTATAAAGATTACAGACAGGAAAACTAAAACTAGCAGCTTCTATGACAATGAATGGCTCAGTTAAGCACTGTAAAGACCTCCTTATTTCTTTTTAAGAGGTAAACAGTTTTGTTGTTTTGGGGGTTTTTCATTCATTTTTAGATTTTTTCCTTATATGAGAGAAGTACACAGCCAAAGGAAGGGGAAATAAGCAAATAAGGCTTTTGTGATGACTATAAATACTACAGTCTGTTTTTAAGCAGTATTCAACTTTAGCTTTTTTTTTTCCTGTGTCACAGCAATATGACATGTATAATCTAGAAAATAAGCTTACGTAGACAACAATAGTTTATTCTTTATATTTGTACATGGAATAGACGTGGAATTTCTGCCTAGGTGTCAATCACACTGTATGCATTAGTTTTAGGACAGTCAGTCCACTGTAATTAATTGCTGTTGAGAGCAGCAATGGAACTATCACTGAGGACTAATTCCAGTAGTATCAGACCCACAAAAAAAGCACTCTATATAGTAAAGAGTTGATATTTCTCCTCCTATGACCATATATAGTTACTTCTACTCTTCCTATGTTCACAGCATTAAAATTTTGTGGATTTATAAAAGACATCATAAAAATTAAATACCAGTCAACTTCCTTTTAATCTGAAATGTCTAAATTCTAGTATTTCAACATTGACCTGATTGAGATACTATCTAGAGAGAAATTTCCAAAAGATAAGTGGTAAAAGCAGCTGTGAGCCTAATTTGTCTCAAGAGGTTTCTGTCCTGTCAGTCTTGGTTACAGAAATACAAGTGAACTTAAAATTTTCTGAATCTTTTACTTTCAGCCATTTCATAAGCATTCTATTGAGTTTGCTTAAAACACCATCTTTAAAGTTTCTTTTGCTACAGAAAGAGCATAAGATAACTTTGAGGCTAGAGAGGTTCATAGCATTTTCAACAGAAGCATATCTTGGCAAAAGTGAAATTCTAGGAACAGACACAGATTTTAAAAAACGGATATGCATTATATTACAGACTGACATTTGACTGGGTTTTAAACAGTAGATGACCCACCATTAGCAGACTGATCCAGATCATCTTCAAGGGTGGTCAATGGTTCAATGTCCAGCTGGAGACCAGTAACAAGTGGTGTCCCTCAGGGATCGGTGTTGGGACCGGTCTTGTTTAACATCTTCATTGCTGATATGGACAGTGGGATTAAGTGCACCCTCAACAAGTTTGTCGATGACACCAAGCTGTGTGGTCCGGTTAATACACTGGAGGGAAGGAGTGCCATCCAGAGGGACCTTGACACGCTTGTGAGCTGGGCTGATGCCAACCTCATGAAGTTTAACCATGCCAAGTGCAAGGTCCTACACCTGGGTCGGAGCAATCCCAGGCACAGCTACAGGCTGGGCAGAGAAGAGATTCAGAGCAGCCCTGCAGAGAAGGACTTGGGGGTGTTGGTCGATGAGAAAATGAACATGAGCTGGCTTCAGTGTGCGCTTGCAGCCCAGAAAGCCAACCGTATCCTGGGCTGCATCAAAAGGAGTGTGACCAGCAGGTCAAAGGAGGTGATCCTGCCACTTTGCTCTCATGAGAGCTCACTTGGAGTATTGTGTGCAGTTCTGGTGTCCTTAACATAAAAAGGACATGGAACTGTTGGAACAAGTCCAGAGGAGGGCCACGAGGATGATCAGGGGACTGGAACACCTCCCATATGAAGGTAGGCTGAGAAAGTTGGGACTGTTGAGCCTGGAGAAGAGAGGGCTGCATGGAGACCTCATGGCAGCCTTCCAGTATCTGAAAGGGGCCTATAGGGATGCTGGGGAAGGACTCTTCATTAGGGACTATAGTGATAGGAGAAGGGGTAATGGGTTAAAACTTAAAACAGGGGAAGTTTGGATATAAGGAGGAAATTCTTTCCTATTAGGGTGGTGAGGCACAGGTATGGGTTGCCCAGGGAGTTTGTGAATGCTCCATCCCTGGCGGTGCTCAAGGCCATGTTGGACAGAGCCTTGGGTGATATGGTTTAGTGTGAGGTGTCCCTGCCCATGGCAGGGGGGTTGGAACTAGATGATCTTAAGGTCCTTTCCAACCCTAACTATTCTATGATTCTATGATTTGGGGGGATGCATAATCACACAGTATATAGATAACATAATCTTAAGGAACTATACACACTGTAGTCAGTAAGTATTTGCTCCTCAAAAGCTATTACATTCATTGGGTTGATGGCCTTTTCATACTGGTATTTCTGTAGAATCTAAGATTTTCATCTTCATATACACACAAAAGTCCTGCTGACTTCTATATACATATATAAAGTATATATGCATATACAAGAATATGTGTTTAAACACATATCAAGATGTAGACATAGAGGCAGCAAGAGCCTGTAGGATTATGCTATGAGATATGCATCTTCAGAAGTATGTATCAAAACCGATAAAAGTCTACTGTTGTGGCCAAAAAAATGGAAGGGTACAATTCCTTCTAACATTCACTAACTATCTACTTGCAAAAATCCTATACTGAGATGATAAAGTATCTTAATACATTACAAAAAAAAAAAAAATCATCCTACTGATAAGGTTCAGGAAGCTGCATTTAAAAACTTATCTGTATAAAAGACAAAACAAGATTATGCCACACAAAAATACCTGTTGTAACCCTTGCAATTCCAAATGCTACCTAGCTGAGTCATACTGAATCTTCACAACTCTGCTGAATGATACAGCTATTCCACCACGATGATCAAATTTCACCTGTCATCAAGAGATACCTGTCATCAGCCATCACTTGACAGGTAACAGAGATGTTATGAAAATCAGTATTACCAAAATGTATTAACAACTGGCTGTAGCTACATTGCATTACAAAAGAAATGAAACCAGATTCTATGTGAAGGCCTTATGTCTGTACCATGTTGTCCTGTGATGCAGTACTGTGACTGTTAGTAACTAG
Source organism: Neopsephotus bourkii (assembly GCF_033783945.1). Taxonomy (NCBI): domain Eukaryota; kingdom Metazoa; phylum Chordata; class Aves; order Psittaciformes; family Psittacidae; genus Neopsephotus; species Neopsephotus bourkii. Next base: position 298,573 of record NW_026902023.1, on the reverse strand, counting down.
ATATATGCTATGTAGTGAATTTGCCAGGCCTCAGAGCTCAGGCTTCTCAGACCTGCCCTGTCTCAACTTTTCACAAACTGCCTGTGGCATTGTCTTACTAAGTTATGATGTGACAGTAATATTTCTGTTGACTGTCTGAGGTCAGGACTGAGAAGAGTAGAGCACACAACCTAAGAAAAGGGGTAAAATCTAAGGAGCGTATACTGAGAAGTGGGCATGTAACAATCTTAAGTTAGAATTTATGAATTTATATGTGTATGTATATGTATATGTAAGGTGTACTTTCTTTTGCCCATAAATAAGATTATGAGTGTAGCAATAATGCACAGCATGCTGCCTTCAAACAGTATAAATGGTATTACAAGAAAAATGATTGGAACTTACAGCTGGGTGATGACAATAGTTTTGAAAGGAAATGAGAAATACTCTTGAAATTATTTCATCCATCCTCCCAGTATCTAAAAGCAATTCACAAATAACTGCTGAAAAGAACATTTCTTAACTTTTTCCTACTTTCCTTAAGCTACTCAACATGGTTAAAGCATAGTCATGCCATTTAAAGATTTCGCAGAACATGTCTGAGTTCAGATGGCAGAATATAAAACATTTTAAATCAGGAAAAAATGCAATGAGGTACTACTTTACTTGTTGACTATAATGTAATATATGATCTCTCAAAGTAATATTTTAAAATTCTGTGACAGAATAACGTTCTAGGAATATGTTTGTGCTCAGCTGCTCTTATCAATGGTTTTAAGAAAACCTTTAACAAAGCAATGTTTCAAATAATGCGCTATCAGAAGGATGATGGTGAGGCAGAGATCCTTACGCATGGGAGAAGACACAAATTAAAAATGCTTCTTTGGTTTCTGATAGCTAGATCTGATATTTGAAATCTACATCACTTCTTAACTAAAATCAATGTGGCTAAATCTGTGGGCTAATGAAAATCTAATTTCTGAATTTCTTTTACAAAAGTATCGAGAAAGAATAGGAGAAATGCTTAAGTGGCTGGCAGGTAACAAACCATCTTCTTAATGGGTTTCACTGTGATCAGCTACAGATATGAAAATGTTCAAACCTCGTATTTCGCTCAAAAAATACTCTCCAATCCCCCAGTTACTTACAAAGATATGTTTTGACTGAGTAAATTCTGACTTTTTTTACATGGCTGCTATAATACATTAGTATAATTCCTTTACTGAGAGAATCAAATCTAAGAGCACTTCACTGATGAGGTCCAATACTTGCATCACTTGTCCCTGTTTCGAATTTCTTGCCTTACTGTGAGGAAGCAAGAATATATGCCTCCTCCCTTTTTGGGAATATGTAACAGAAAGCAAGTTCTGTCTACCTCTTATCTGACTTTGTTCATTTCATATGCCAGGTTTTCATTCTTGAGGCACTCTGCTCACCTTTGTTTTAAAGTGGGTTTTAAGTACGCATAAAATAATTGATAGAAGAGGTAGAAACAATGGATATATTGGAATTTGAAAATAAAGTTTGACATCGTCTAATGCAGAAATTCAGTGCAACCCAGATTAGTTAATTGGTTTTGACTGACTCAGATGTAATGGCCAATGAACAATTTCCATATTGTGCTGAGGCGTGGAACCCCTCCTTCTTCTCCCTTTTATTAGACATAGATGTAACTAACCAAGATTTGTTAAAATTAGTAAGGACTGCAACTTAATTTAAATTAATTGGCACTTTCTATTTTAAATATTCACATAGGCTGTTTTATTTTGCCTGAACTGCTTACACTGAAAATGCTACAGATTTTATCAGTATAATGCACAGTACCATGCAGCATAAGTTTAATTATACTTTTGCTTTCTTTAAGAGTTCTCTTTGCAGTTCAATCTTCATTTCATTCCATTTTAATTTTACATGGAAGATTCTGCGAACATGTTAGCATAGTCTGGGATTTTTTACATTTATTTTTTATATGAACTTAAAATTACTGTTCCAACCAGTAACAATACAGACAAATACCACAAAAGTACCCTCAAAAACCTACTATAAAACTTACTCAAGATTACTCAGCTGAGCCAAAGGTCTGTTTTGCAGTCTGGTTTGAGAAAAACCCCTAAGAAGCAGATGCTGAGGTGTGTAAGAGGTAAAAGTATAAACAAGCTCATTCTATAGAATACCTTTTCAGTTTCTAGCACTTGCAGTTGTTAATTCAGATGATGTAAATTCTCACTGTATTTGGGAAATAAAATATTAAAACTACATTGTTATCTTCACAACAATCAATACTTTCACTCCGTTTACAGTACAAGCTTATCATCTCTGCCATAAAGAATTATCTAACAAAAATTTATGAGGGAAAATCCACAAGAGTATTCAAACTGCTATCTTTTTCAACTGGTTGATGGCCATCCTTTGTGATTGAATTTGTGCAGTAAGATGGTATAGACTAAATTTTGTTTGTATTTCTGTAATAACTGGTTAATCAAATGTTTCTTGATGGAGATCTCTTGAGCTGCAAGACAAAATTTAATTCCAACTGTATCCAGTGTATAAAATTACTCACTAAAGGATCCAGGCCTTCTCTCCTTTATTAATCCTAGAAAAACTGTTTCAATAAAAATAATCTATTTTATAAGTAAGTTAATTAATAGATAAATAGATAAATGTGTCAGCATAAGTAATAGCATAAAATTCCTAAGAATTACATTGTTGGTATTTTTCAAATTTTATGTGCAACTTCTCCTGCTTTCAATTCATGATGGTGTGAAAAAAATTGTTAGTGTAGGTTGAAAGTAAGATCATAGTTCTGAAATGAAAAACTGTTTACTGAATTTAATAGTAGACTAGGTACACTAATAGAGTAGATGCGTACTGAGCAAAAAATACCATAGATGAGTAACTGAGCAAAAAAAGGTATTTTGCTGAAGTGTAAGGTGCACTCAAAAGTGTATTGACTCTTATTCTCACAGAACTGCCCACATAAACTTTCATTATTTGCCTTCAAACACCTTATAACCTTTAGTTTATTCAGACAATAAATCCCTTATAAGCACTATAAATCCCTATCACAGATGACATTTTATTTCAAATTATTTCAAATTGAAAATGTAAGTTGTACGATGCAGAATTCATTTTAGACTACTCATAGAACATTTAAATTCTTAATTGAGCAAGGGACATGCTTTTTTTTCCTATGATAGCTCTTCTGGATGCAAAATTACAGCACTTGCAATGCTGCATTTTACAAAGGTGTTAATGAGCTTCTTTAAATAACAGATTATTGTAATAATGTTCTTCTGTTGTGATTTTACAGTGGCAGAGGAGTTTCACGCAATGTGGGAAAGCATCGTAATTTGCTTTTCTATTTTCTTTCTTTACTTCAGATGGAGAAAACTAAGAAAACTGTCAAGCAAAATGACACTAATATATTTCTATCAAATGCTCCCCTATTAAAGCTCATTTTCTTATGCAAAACAAGCAAATGGAAAGAGAAGGGGAAATTCCTTCTTGGGGTAAATACAAGCTCCCTCTATTGCTTTTCAGAATGTCACACATTTCCAAAACGACAGCAATACTCACTTGTGCCATTTTAGTCAAGTATTTATCAAAATATACTTATGGGTTTAACCATGGGAAAACTTCAGATGGTGCATGTTTTATATTTTGTTTCTCACATTGCGCTTTTTTCAGGCAATGTGAAGAATATTGCTAATCTTTTGGCATCAGAGAATTTATGGAAAAAACCATGTTTGACAGCAACCCTTCAAATGCATAAGGGACCTGGAAAACACAGGACATTGAAAATTTTTAGATGGGAAAAGAATTCTTCTAAAAAATGTAATAGTTCCAGCAAAGATGGTAGAATTCAGATTACTCAGTGTAAGCGTTTATGAAAAGTTACCACAATTTCCAAAGACAGAGCTAACAAAACTGAATGAAGTATTGCCTCCAGTAATCTCCAGATGACACTATACCAAATGCAGCCACCAGCATAAATAGGCATACCACTTTTAAGATAGAGTTACAGCTGAAGCCCTTATAGCAAAGATTAATTTCTCCTACTACTTAGAATGTCAAATCTCTTTCAAGTGCTTGTCATTTCTAAGGACAACAGCCACTATTATATAATGAATATTCTTAACAAAGATCAATGATAGTTGTTTGTTTATTTGGGCTTTTTGCTTTCAAGAGAGTTAGACTGGGAGAAAATTAGAAACAGCTGCACAGTCTATGTATGTATCTCCAAGACGATACTGGGCTATTTCACAGAATCCCTGTTCCAGTAGCTTATTATTGCTCTCTATAACAGTATGACCAGCCTTGATGGCATTTTCGCATGTATAGCAATTTTGCAGTTCTAGTTCCTTTGGTTTCCCTTCTTTGATCTCCTACCTCCTATGACTCTCTTGCTACTGGGTGGTTTGACATTAATCCTCTGACCCTTCCTTCCCTAAACTTTGGCAGCCACTACAGGCATCATTTAATCATGAAGGTGTCCATCAAGGTTTTATAGGTAGTGTTTGGCCCAAGCACTCAACCTCAAGAGTCCATGCTGGGATAATCAAATTTATCCTAAACTGTATTACAACATGCAATTTAATTTTTACAATTTGATGACAAAAACATCTTATACACAGAAATAAATCACCTTGTTTTATTTTTTTTTTAAATACAAAGGGGTCCTATCATGTAAAATAATTACTAAGTATTTCTAAGAAATCAAGCTTGATAGATACTCAAGTATGCCCTAAGTGTTACACGTCCTCTGAAGACTTCAAGAATTTCTCATTTCCTAGAACAGCTGCTTCTTGTTTTAAGTTAGGCATTCAAATGAGGTGATAGATGTTCCACCACAAGATTAATTTCTGCAAAATTCTACAGGTAACAAGTGTAAGGTATCTGAGAATAGACTGGAGCTCTGAGAAATCATGCATGACAGTAGTAATGCAGAACTTATCAGATAATCATATGACTATTTGAAACTCTCCAAATGTCAAATGCAGAAAAATAATATTTTACAGGTTTTCACAAGTTTTTTTCACTTTTCATTGAAATCCACTAAAACTACAGAAAACAGCTGGAGTAATAATCGTGAACCCAACAAAATATAAAATTTCACAAAACTCAAAATGTTTTGCAGGTTTACAGAAGGAACACTTTGATACTGCTTCAACTGTTAGAAGAACATCTAGTTTAGTATTTCAAATTTAACAGCTTATATGCATGCTGCAGTTTCTGAGATTGCTAGTTATTCTTTAAATAAGCTTAGAAAACTGAACCACACGACTTAGACAGAATACTAGCTACTACATGGCTTTCCTTGAGATTTTTCTTTCAGGAAATCCTTAACTTGCACCATCCTCATTAGACAAAACTTTCTGAAACTGGCTGAGATATTCTGAGAATCCAAGTGAAGGGAAATTAATATTCCTATTTGCATTAATATTTTTTTATTTAGTAAACTAAAATTTATCAGCACAGAAAGGTAACAATCCACACATTAAAATGTAAATATAATTGAGATTTAACATAAACGCTTTCTAGAAGCCTTGATTAAAACCATTTTGATGCCCATTTCCACTGGGTAGACAAGTTCTTAGGAGCACAGAAATACAACAGCCTTAGATATCAGCAGCCTAAAAAATACCAACAGGAACTGAAAGCAATGCTATGCTGCAGAAACATGATTGTGGAAGAACACAAAGCTTACTCCATCCCTGCTATAAATAGAGAATAATTTCCTCTTGTAAGAGTGATTTTTTAAACAAAAGCTGTTTTTCCCAGGAAAAACATCATTAGTTCTTGGGTTTCTAAATAAGTATTTTCTTTTTCAAACATCTCCTGTCTAAGAACAATGTAGTCAGCTGATTGGAGCTAGCCCAGCTAGAGCCGCAGCCGACACGCTACAGCGACCGCGAGCTTCTACCGAGATTAGGAAAATCAGAGGGGATAGCGCAGATCCATCGCGCTTCCCGACATTTCCCAACACTTCCGGATTCACGAAGTTCCAGCAGCCCTTGTGAAAGAGTGGCTGACGTGGCGGGGGGGCGTTCCCACGGTCGCTGCCCACCAGGTGCAGGGAAGAACAGGTAGGTCGTTGTGCTGACCAATATGGTCGCCTCCAGAAAAAGAGCTAGCAATAAGAGGGCTGTAGCAACTCAGACAGAGACCCCGGCACTAACCGTGGCTGTTCAAGTCTCTGGATGCAGGGAGTGCCAGAGACTGCTGCTGCCGGGGGAAGGAGGACAGCATTCCACCTGTGTGAGGTGTGAGCAGGTAGAAGATATGCTTAGCTTGGTGGCTGAACTTAAGGAGGAGGTTGAGACGCTGAGGAGCATCAGGGAGTGTGAAAGGGAGATCGACTGGTGGAGTAACTCCCTGGCTGGCCAGTTGGAACGGCTCCAGGGAGATACCCCCCAAAAGGGGATGGACTCCCTGCCCTCTCAGACAGAGGGGGATGGCCCGAGACAGCCCCTGCCCTGTAGCTGTCACCCAGAGGTAGGGGACCAAAAAGATGATGAGGGTTGGAAGCAAGTTCCGGTTCAGCGTCGTGGGCAGCCCTCACCCCTTCCTGCCCCGCTTCCCCAGGTGTCCCTCCGTAATAGGTTTGAGGGTCTGGATCTTGAAGGAGAGGTAGGTGAGGATGTGGTGCAAGGCCCGCCTACAAGGCCACATAGGAAAAAGCGGTCGACTTCACACCTCAAGACTGCCTCTGGTAAAAAGAAAGAAGGGTCATTGTAGTAGCTGATTCCATTCTGAAAGGAACAGAGGGCCCAATATGCAGAGTTGACCCTCATCATAGGGAAGTGTGTAGTCTGCCTGGAGCCCACATCAGGGATATCACCAGGGCGCTTCCCCAACCTGGTGCACCCGACAGACTACTACCCACTGCTGGTCTTCCAGACGGGTGAGGGGGAAGCTGCTTCCCGCAGTCTGAGGGGGATGAAGAAAGGCTACAGGGCCTTGGGGCGGACGGTGAAAGACTCTGGGGCTCAAGTGATCTTCTCCTCACTCCTTCCATCTTCCATTGATGATGTGGGATGGAATGGGAAAATTCAGTCCATAAACGATTGGCTTCGAGGCTGGTGCTGCAGGCAGGGCTTTGGATTCTTTGATAACGGCTGGTTTTATAGGACACCGGTCTGGACAATGGCATGTGGGAAAGGTTTATCGCACAGAGGCAAAAGGATGCTGGGGCACGAATTAGCAGGGCTCATTTGGAGAGCTTTAAACTAGATTCGAAGGGGGATGGGGTTGTAGCTGGGCTTGCCTCAGTGGGACAGCGCTCCGGAATTGATGAAGACTGGGAGGCCTCCTGTAATCCTAGGGTGAAATCGGTGTGCTCAGCTCGCTCCCTGAAATGTCTGTACACCAATGCGCGCAGCATGGGAAATAAGCAGGAGGAGCTGGAAACCTGTGTTAAGTCAGGAGATTATGACCTGGTGGTAATTACAGAGACGTGGTGGGACAGCTCACATGACTGGAATATAGTCATGGAGGGCTATGTCCTTTTCAGGAAAGACAGGCCAGCCAGGCGGGGTGGTGGGGTTGCTCTTTATGTGCGAGAGCAGCTACAATGCATTGAGTTCTGTCCGGGGACAGATGATGAGCGAGTCGAGAGTCTGTGGGTGAGAATTAAGGGGCAGGCTGGCAGGGGCGATACTGTTGTGGGGGTCTGTTACAGGCCACCAGATCAGGGTGAGGAAGTTGACGAGGCCTTCTACAGGCAGCTGAGAGCGGCCTCACAGTCACAGGCCGTGGTCGTCGTGGGGGATTTTAACTTCCCTGATGTTTGCTGGAAGGACTACTCGGCAACCCAGCCGCAGTCCAGGAGGTTCCTCCAGTGTATGGATGATAACTTCCTCATGCAAATGGTGGATGAGCCAACCAGGAGAGGTGCGCTGCTGGATCTCATCCTCACTAACAGGGAGGGTCTGGTTGAAGGAGTGAAGGTTGAGGGCTGCCTTGGTTGCAGCAACCACGAGATGGTAGAATTCAGGATTTTGTGTGGTAGGGTCAGTAGAATAGCAAGTAGAATCGCAACCCTGGACTTTAGCAGGGCAAACTTTGGCCTCTTCAAGCGATTGCTAGGGGAAATCCCATGGGCTACCCTGCTTGAAGGTAAAGGGGCCCAAGATAGTTGGTTGACGTTCAAGGACTGCTTTTTCCCAGCTCAAGATCAGAGCATCCTGACACGTAGGAAGTCAAGGAAGAGGGTCAGGAGACATGCGTGGCTAAATAGGGAATTGCTGGGTATGCTCAAGTGGAAGAGGAGAGTTTACAGGTCATGGAAGGAAGGGCTGGCCACTTGGGAAGAATATAAGGCTGCTGCTAGAGGATGTAGGAAAGCTGCTAGGATGACTAAGGCCTCCTTGGAATTAAAGCTGGCGAGAGGGGTCAAGGACAGCAGAAAGAGGTTTTTCAAATACATGGCAGGTAAAACTAACACCAGAGGCAATGTAGGCCCGCTGATGAACGGGACGGGTGCCCTGGTGACAGAAGATACAGAGATGGCAGAGTTACTGAATGCCTTCTTTGTCTCTGTCTACTCTGCCGGAGGCAGTCCTGAAGAGCCCTGTACTGCTGAGACCTCAGATGAAGATAGGTCAACGGAGCGGTCTGCCTTAGTCGATGAGGAATGGGTTAAAGACCAGTTGAGCAATCTGGACATCCATAAATCCATGGGTCCAGATGGGATGCACCTGCGGGTGCTGAGGGAACTGGCTGAGGTCATTGCTAGACCGCTCTCCATCATCTTTACCAAGTCTTGGGAAACGGGAGAGGTGACTGAGGACTGGAGGAAAGCAAATGTCACTCCTGTCTTCAAAAAGGGCAAGAAGGAGGACCCGGGTAACTATAGACCAGTCAGCCTCACCTCCATTCCTGGGAAAGTGATGGAACACCTTATCCTTGGTGCCATCTTAAGGCATACCAAGGATAAGAGGGTTATGAGGGGCAGTCAACATGGCTTCACTAAGGGGAAGTCATGCTTGACCAATCTCGTAGCCTTTTATGAGGAAATAACACGGTGGATGGATGATGGCAGAGCGGTGGATGTGGTCTACCTTGACTTCAGCAAAGCGTTTGAACACAGTCTGTCTCCCACAGCATCCTGTGAAATTGAGGAAGTGTGGTCTGGATGATCAGGTAGTGAGGTGGACTGTGAACTGGCTGAAGGAGAGAAGCCAGAGAGTTGTAGTCTATGGGGCGGAGTCTAGTTGGAGGCCTGTATCTAGTGGAGTGCCTCAAGGGTCGGTACTGGGACCAGTATTATTTAATATATTCATTAACGATTTAGATGAGGGAATTGAGTGTACTATCAGCAAGTTTGCTGATGACACTAAGCTGGGAGGGGTGGCCGACACGCCAGAAGGCTGTGCTGCCATCCAGAGAGACCTGGACAGGCTGGAGAGTTGGGCGGGGAATAACTTGATGAAATATAACAAGGGAAAGTGTAGAGTCCTGCATCTGGGCAGGAACAACCCCGGGTTCCAGTATAGATTGGGGAATGACCTCTTAGAGAGCAGTGTAGGGGAGAGGGACCTGGGGGTCCTGGTGAACGACAGGGTGACCATGAGCAGACACTGTGCCCTTGTGGCCAAGAAGGCCAATGGCATCCTGGGTTGTATTAGAAGGGGGGTGGTTAGTAGGTCAAGAGAGGTCCTCCTTCCCCTCTACTCTGCCCTGGTGAGACCTCATTTGGAATATTGTGTCCAGTTCTGGGCCCCTCAGTTTAAGAAGTACAGGGACCTGCTGGAGAGAGTCCAGCACAGGGCAACTAAGATGATTAAGGGAGTGGAGCATCTCCCTTATGAGGAAAGACTGAGGGAGCTGGGTCTCTATAGTTTGGAGAAGAGGAGATTGAGGGGTGACCTTATTAGTGTATATAAATATATAAAGGGGGAGTGTCACGAGGATGGAGCCAGGCTCTTCTCAGTGGCAAACAATGATAGGACAAGGGGCAATGGGCAAACTGGAACACAAGAGGTTCCACTTAAACTTGAGAAGAAACTTCTTCTCAGTGAGGGTGACGGAACACTGGAACAGGCTGCCCAGGGAGGTTGTGGAATCTCCTTCTTTGGAGATGTTCAAAACCCGCCTGGACACGTTCCTGTGTAACCTTATCTAGGTGTTCCTGCTCCGGCAGGGGGATTGGACTAGATGATCTTTTGAGGTCCCTTCCAATCTCTAACATACTGTGATACTGTGATACTGTGATTTTAGATTACTGTTGTTGTTGTCTTTTGTCCATGTGACAAACACATCTTATCTTGTGGGGATTTTCATGAACCACATGAACACTTTCCTGATGATAAATCTTTCCAGATTTTAGATCTGGAAGTTTTCTGATCAATAAGCTCAGAAAGTGTCAGAACACACACATAAAAGTAGGTCAGAGCTGAGCTTACATGCTTCATAATTGAGGAGGGGGGATAGTTATTCACAGCCCTCTTTAGACCAGCTATTCTTTATATTTTGTTTAGAATCATAGAACGATTTGGGTTGAAAGGGACCTTAGAGATCATCTAGTTCCAACCTCCCTGCCACGAACAACATTTAAATTTTTTTTGGGTCTCATTCAGGTACAGAAGTTATACCACATTTTTTTTTTTTTTAATTAAATTTGTTTGAGATATCCTTAGAATATGAGTACAAATTACTTACATTTTTGGCCGTGATATTCAAAGAAATAATGCTTGTTTCTTGAGAACATATGCCATCACTGCATACATCCCTTCCCATCTTTCTTTCTAACCACTTCTTTTTGTAACGTTGATTTACATTTTATTTACAAGTTTGCCTATGGGTTTGGACATATCAGTTGCTTTCTTGCAATTACATCCTTATATTTACCATTCTTCTTGATCTAATTTAATCAGTAAGACAGTGCATTTAAGCATTCTGTTTAATATTCTGACCTTTATGCTATCACATGCATAAGAGTAAAGCTCACATAATTGTTCCCTTTATCATTTCAACATCTTCTTTTGTGAGTGTGTTTGAAGATATATGTTAAAGTAATTCTATTCTCTGCTCTAGTCAATTTATGGATTTTGAGAAAATTTTCAGCATCCTTCTAGTCCATTAAGAAATTCTCAAATTTTGAGAGAAAAAAATGTCAAGAAATTGAATTTTGATGTGGCTGTTTCCCTCCCCTTCTTTTCACAGGCTTTTTTAACTTTATGACTGCTCAGTCATAAAGTTATCTCACTTGTTCTTCTATTATATGGTCAAAACACATAATTCCCACATACACACACTGGAAAAGTTCTTCTGCATTAATATTGAAATGGCTATGAGGATTTCATGCCATAGCACAATTCTACTGAAATTAGGGCTTGGTAAAGATGAAGCAGAATAATGAGGGATTTGGGATTTTTTAATTACTAATTTAGAATTCTTGGTGGAGGCAGTAATTTTTATTTTTATTTTTATTTTTTTAATTATGGAAACTAATAATTCAAAGAGTTTTCAAACTTAACATTTTCTGTTTCATGATTTTGATGCCAATTTGCTAATGGTTTTGCTGCTTATATCCCACTGACAACTTCCAATCCACAAACTAGTTGAATTTCATTAAAACTTTTCAACATCTTCCTTTGGTCTTGTCAATTCAGAAGATGATCAGAACAAGAAGTACAAAACAATACAAGAAATTACATGCCAGATTTCTAGTGAGTAAATGTGTATCAATTTAATTTCCTTACTTCAACATACTTATGTAGACTGTATCATTTTCTAGTCATTATTACTTAGTGTTTGCTACATTCTCATGTTGCAAAGTCTTGTCCATGTGCCTTGAAGAAAGGCCTGTTTACATGCCTAAACTCTTGAGAGTGTGTGTTGCTGAACCAGAGGACTAGTTTATAAACTCTGTAAGGAATGAGATACCACACATCTTGAATTTTTTTCCTGGGTTGCTTTAAGCAGCTTTTTACAGATTTTTTTTTTTTCAATAAACCTCAGATGCAAACTTATAAAGTGCTCAGATTCTTTAATTGTAAAGTTTTGTATTCAACAAAATTCAACAGTGTGGTTTTAACCCAGTAGTCCCTGTATGAGGTGAAATACACTTAGTTCCTGAGGAGGACTTTCAACAGAAGTATGTGACAAAAGTAAACTGTAATGAGTGACCCAGTAACTGTCATTTACTGTCCAGCGTATTCAATCCAATTCTCTTCATACCAGCAAAAGGGACAGGAGCTGTCACTCATCCTATTGTAACTTTTTCTTATCTTACTTTTTCTGTGCCAATTTAGACAGATTTTAGTCTGTCTAGCTGATGTAGGATCCTCAACTAGGCATTCCCATCTTCACCTTTTAGTCACCACAAATTCCACCATAACTTCATAGGATGACAGTTCAGGGAACATTTTCTACATGAAAACTACCATCACCCCCCACCAATATAGGCAATCTCTATACCCCAACCCCCCAGATAAACATTTTTAGCTGGATTGCTTTCCCAAGCTGGCTCACTGTGCAGTCACACAAGTGGTGGTGCTAAGACTTGCTGCAAGGTGATCATGATCAGGGCCATGGGAAGTCCCATAGAAGCCCTCAGCTAGACAATCTTCAATTCTGTGGGACTATATCATATAACACACTTTTGTTGCGTCCACAAGGAGCTGAAGCCCACACTTCCCCTCTGTGACTTTTGCTTCCACCTACCAAGCCCCCTTCCAACTCTAAATCCTTATTTCCAGTTTTAAGACTTTACACTGCCTTGGAAAATTGTCCTTCAGTGCCAAATCCAGGGTGGAGGTTAACTCATTCAACCTTACAGCATGGAGCGTGGAGAAACTGAAGCGTGTTGATCAGAAATAGATTTCCCGAGTTATTCTGTCACATCAGACACCCACATGTCACAAAACTGCCTTCATAAAACTATTGATCCCTGTCTTAGAAGCCTCTTATTATTTGACTTTTGTTTCCTGCATATCCAGTAAGAGACAGCTTTTACTTGCTAGAAAGCTTTAGCAAGACACTAAGGGCCTTCTAATGTAGTTATTTTTATTCTTGTCCAGGTTATAACTCTTCATCTTTTTATATAATTTTTATTTAATTATTTCTCTTTCTCAGTGAGTGACTCTGTATTTATAGACAGGAACTATTCAATCCTGCTTGCTATGTCAATCATGCAAAGATATTCACGTATATGAAACATATTTCTCTCCTTCAACATTTTTGCTAGCCAATTCCACTCTCTGTACACATCTAATCTACTAGAACATACAGTTTGATGGGGTGAGAGGAAGAATAAACCACCAGCACCTAACCTTGGTGCTTAGACACCTCTGTTTAATGCTATAAGCAATTTGCTTACCCAGTTCAAATGTGACATCTCTCAAGGACAGCAAAGGTGACAGTCAAGGAGGGATGATGAAGAAGATGATGGAAGATCATGAGCAGGACTGCAGATTCCTGGCATCAGCGTACTCCTCTGGAAAGGAAGGGAACCCTACTTTTGGTTGGTGCATACAGCAGGAAGCAACTCCAAAGGCCATCCTCCATGTAAAGTCCTCTCTCACCAGCCATGTGAGGCAACCACAGAGAGCAGTGATCCTGACAGTCACTACAGTACGTCAAAATAAAAAAGAACCACATTGTTATTTCTGCCTTATGATTGTAACTCTTAAGCAAACAGCTGGTGTTGGCTACAGTGGAGGTTCACACTTTGAAAATCTACTTGCCTACAAAATACTCAGAAAAAGTCTGGTTTTCTTACTGGTGATGCATAGCCTTAGTGAGTACGACTGTGTTGCCTTTAGCAGGCTCGACTGCATAAAATTATGCCAGATTTCACAGAAATTCCAGTAGCAAAACATTTCACTCTTTTAGTCTACGCAGAATCAAAAACCCAAACACATACTTTTCCTTACTCAGAGAAGTAGAACACACTATATATTGGTATTCAGAACAGAAAACTTAATTTTAATAGCTCCAGCAAGAAGTAGGTCATGATTAGTATTTTGTTTTGTTATAAGCCTTATATTTTTTCAGTGGAATTCCTTACTGCAAACATCCCCTTCATCTTCTAGGAAGAAATTTTGATCATTCCCAAAATTATGACGATAGAATATTTCATATGTTTTGTGATCATAAATCAACAATAAACAAGCTTTGATGTATTTCAGCTCTCCAGAGGTACAAGTTCATTACTCAGAATAAATATTGTCCTGTTTTTCTAATATGAATAATTCATAACGACTATGATCTCTTCATCTTTATTTTCCACAATGTCTCTTGCAAAATCCAGACTTGGGAACATAATTTATAGAAAGTGTGCATTTCTTACATACTTTATCTTACTCTCTGTAATGTCATTCTCTAAACACTGAAAACGGCATGCCCATTAAATTTAATTATGAATTATCCATTTTAATAAATATGCTCAGAACCTGTGTGCTTATCAGTATGTTATTTGCCATTATGAGCTGCAGCACTATGTTATTTATATACAGCACCATTGTGTTTTGTACCTTGTCTTTACTGGCAGTGTCCATGGCAAGCACAAAATCATACATAATGTAGCAAGTAAAATAATAAACATTAATTTACTCAGCATCTAAAATGTATGCTACCTAAAAGATAAATAGATGGCACTTAATTTAATGGTAGGATTTTTTTTTTAAATATTCCAGCAATGGAAAATACAGTGAGTTTTTAACCTGTGTCATTATTTTAAATTCTAAAAGTATTTTTGGAAAAGTCATTCCCTCTCTTTACTTAGTAGGCTATCATGCATTCAATTTGTTCACTTTCCAAATCAAGGACATTTTTTATTGAATGTGAGTTTTGTATTGTTATTCTTTGCTTCAGACATCAAAGTGTTTTGTCTCCTACATCACAGTCCATGTTTGAACAGAGGTCTATTAATAAAATGCATTTTTGTTTTATGGAAAATACTTGCATTCATGAAGTCACAGCTATCTTACTATAAAACCAATTGCTCTGAAACAAAGGTTTTTTTTTAATTTAACAAACAATACAGTTTTCTGTGCTGTATTAACAAGATTCAGATTTTTCATGATGAGAGAAAGAAAACAGCAATGATTATTTAAAATAAAACTTCAACCCAATATTGTGCTGATTCTTATTAGCTGTTCAAGCTGCATATCCTTGTTTCAGATTCAGAGACTCACTGCATGAAAAAGTTAATGATAACTCAGAGAATCATATGACAGTGAGGGTTGGAAAGGACCTCAAGATCATCTAGTTCCAACTCCCCTGCCATGGGCAGGGATACCACACAGCAAACAATGTCACCCATGACTCCATCCAACCTGGCCTTGAACATGCCAGGGATGAAAAATTTATCACTTATTTGGATAACCTATTCCAGTGCTTCACCACCCTCACAGTAAAGAATTTCTTCCTTATACCCAACCTGAACTTCCCCTGTTTACTCAATAGCTTTCTCCATTTTTAGGCTGTAAATATTTTAGGTCATGCTAAATTACTAGGTAAACACGGAGAAAAATTTACTCTAGACTTCCATACAGGACAATGAACTGCATGATTGTACTCAAGAGAAAATAATGTAAATTGCTTCAGGTATTGGCACATTTGGAAGCTGGCGCTTCTTAGCAAGTGCATATAATAGAAATAAATGAGAAATACAAGTGATTGCTGGTAGAAACAGTAGCCTAGAGAATTATCTGTTATAGTTTAAAAGTGCTAGCATATATTCAAATTTTCTTTTGGTCCTTAGCAACATGTACTGATCTCAAGCAAACAAACATGCAAGGAAAGAAAATGAGTGTGGCATTCAAAAGTCAAAGCAGTTTATTCAGTGTAGCTTGTGATATCTAAGGAAAATTAATGGAATGGAAAAGGAGAAAAAGAATTTTACTTTCTGTGTCGAAAAAGTAGCAGAAAAAAAATAAACAGATGTTTTAAGATGACACAGTAAGTACTGATCAAAGTGCTACTGGGTGCACAGAAAGAATGACTTTTAAATTTGAATGCAAATCAAAATGAACCCTAGGAATAGCAACAAAAAGGAAAATACTGGAAGTAGGAAATGACAGTGCTTAAAGATTACAACAAATTGGAAAAAAAAAAAAGAAATAAGAACGTATTTGATGGTCTAGCAACTAGAGAGGTTTCAAAGAGCAAAAGATTTCACAATCTTTCTTGCTACAGTCATTAGGTGTAAGTTTTAAAGAAACAAGGTGGTGATTAGTGTTTTTTTCTCTGTGTGTTTCAGAGAACAGGTGTTTAATTCTGCAAGTGTTTTTAAAATCATAGAACCAAAGGATTTTCAGCATGTGAAAAACTAGGACTGGTGTAATAGACAAACAGCTCAACAATGAAAAAAATAACACTGAAGATGAAATGACAGAAAAAAAAAAGTAAGCAGGCATACTTAAAGGTATCCATAGCAGAGCAAACCTGGTTTTTTGTATATGACAAGCCTTCTATTTCAGGAACTCAACTTGTAGGCTGCACTACCAAAGGATGTCTTCTTGCACTTTCATCTGCTTTTTAAAGAATTACCTAGTAAAAAAATTGCTAACTTATTTCTACACAGCATCTCCAAATACACATACACGTGCTGTCCATGAGTGTTATTTTTAATAAAAAAGAACATAGGTTTAAAATACGTTCATGCATAATTTTTCAGGGATATCACTATTGTTCCATTTTAAGTCTTAATATAACTTTTTTTTTTTTTGGCATAACTGGAGCAATTCCTGATATTTATCAACTTTTTGCTTTTAACAACTATTTTATCGTGCATTGTATGATGGGGCTATTGTCTGAAGCTGTGCATTTGCTAAAAATGAAATATTCACTTTTTCTAATATAAAAAACAAACAGCAATTATGTTTATCATTATTTGTTTATTTGAATGTACCAAAGTCTCATCTGTACCATCAGAAAAGCAAAACAATATCAATTATCAAACCCCATTAAAGTGAAAATGAGGATTAACCTCATATTACAGCAGCCTTTCTGACTCTTATATTGTAAATCACATTTTATAAACAATCATCAAATCTATGGTCCAGTACGGATATGGAAACCTCCTCACCACATATTCAGTGTGCTCACTAATTCCTTTCCTTCTGTTCTGAATATAAGGACATGTTCATATTCCATATTTATCCGTATTTATCCACATTTATTAATTATTTTATATAATCAATTTCAATTTAGAAATCTGGAAAATCTGGGGATAAAATACTAATTTAACGAACCAATAAACTGTCCATCTCTCCACAATTAAAAGTGTGGGTTGTATAATTGCTTTTCTGTAGATCGGGATGTTTTTCTAACAGAATATCCTCAAAGGAAGTATAAATGTCCTCTTTTATCTTTTCATAACACTAGGCTGTTTGAGAAGTTGATATAATCATATGTGAGCTCAAATGGCCTCTTCCCAATCCTTTCATGCCTAAATCATAAAGAAGTTAAGATACAGAACAGCAACACTAGCAATCTGATAATACCACGGTGAAAGACCTATTATACATAGAAGCAAGGGTGTCACTAAGAGCAGGCATATTGAAAAGAATGGAAGGGATGACTCAAAATACTATTTTTACTTACTCTTGTCAATTTATCAGGAGTAAACCAAGGGCAGATATTTTTATTGTTGTTTTTGTAGGACTTACAGTTCAGTGAGAATGTAAACCTTCTTCCTCTGACATTTTCCATGATACATACCTCTTTGGGGTCCTTAACCTCCAAATCTGTGAGCATAGTGTAGCTATGGCTTTTCTGGAGACACCCTTCAACAACCTGCATAAATGAAAATGGAATGCAGGTGAAAGTCACTAAAAAAATTAATACTGGATTTTTACTCCACGTTAAAAAGACTCTTCTGATTTTGGTGAACATCTTGATGCGACTATTCTTGCCCAGCTGGATGCCATTAAGTATCATAACCAGATTGCCAAAGGGCATCCTGACAATGGTATTTAAAAACCCATTAAGACAAACCTTTAGTGCAACCGAGAATTTATGGAATTAAATTTAGAAGAAAAAAGGCTCACTTCCAAATTAAATTAGCAGAAAAAGAGCTTGTTTTAAAATGGTTCCAAAGAAGTTTATATTAGTCTGTTTGACTACTCTATTCTGGTGGGGGTTTTTTTTGGTTTTTTTTTTTTTTTTACTATTATAGGCAGCTGGTGGAGGAAAGAGTAGGACATAGTGAAGCGCTAAAAACAAAAGTAGTAACACCATCCTGTAAAATGAATGCATCGTTTGTAAGATAGGAACAGCATTACATTCAACGAAAACAGGCTCACAGTGTGCCATTTCATTTTAAGACAACCTCCATGCTAACTAATAAAAAGTATATTTCACATTCATAATTAAAATTTAAGTTACAAAAATACCCATAAAGTTATTGTTAATGACAAAGAATTTATTTCAATGAAAGAGGATTAATAAACTATTCTTTTCATGAAACTACTGCAGAAGCCATCACAATATACTGCTTGTAAAAGCTTCCTGATAGGCAAGCTATATTCCATAGACAGTTTTGGGGTAGGAGACAAGTCAATAACAAACAGAAAGTTATGGTAGAGTTACAAAAATGAATTTTATAAAAGTATGATATGATTTTTCTAGTATTGGTAATTTGAGGTCCAGGGACACCAACTGTTAGTTGACCCCATAACTATTCTTTTTCTATGCTTTTCCAAATTTATTTAAAGCCTTTGACTGCTTTCTCCTGTAATGTTTTTTTTATTAACTTGTATAAAAGAGCATACTAGAGGCTTATTTTTAAACCACAGGCAATACAGACAAAATTACATAGGTAAAATAAGAAAGATCTACTTCATATGTAAGATTCAGACTTATGAATACATCACAGCAGCATTTCTTTGTTATCAGAAGTTTACCTCGTACTACATTCAAATCACAGAGAGCTCTCTTTGCAGCTTCTTCCACCTCCCCCTTCCTCCAATTAGAGTTCATATTACTTTTAGTAATATTTATCACAGAAGTTTCAACTGATCAACAGTATACACCTTCTGGTTTTAATAAACAAATTAACTCACATGAGGGAAGTAGGTAGTCAGGCTTTTTACTTTAGTAAGACACATTATATGTGTAGTAACAGAAGTGTGAAATGTAACATTTTCTATAAGAATGATGCATTGGCAAAAATAATTATGTTCAATTTATGCTCTAGAACTTTTAATAGAATCTGCTAAGTACTAAGGGAAGTTAAACAGGCCAATAAATTGGAAATAAAGAAAACTTGAAAAACATAAAAAAGTTAAATACCAACAAAACACTTAAGCTTCTTAATAATCAAAATCCTAATATACAGTATCTCACATGAAAACCTCCATACTTAACTGGAGAGTACATATTTATTTTAAAGTACATATATAAGAGGATATTCATCATTATTTGTAAGTAAACATTAATTTGTGAGGATGATTAATAATAGTCAAGAATATGGAACTGAATCGGTACTATTTAAAAAATTTGTTGACAATGTCATTGAAATGTATTTCAATTAAATGTAACAGGTTGAATTTCATTCACAATATGAAAATTCTTTGCTTTTCATTATGCCTCTCTGTGTGAAAGCTGGTATGTCTAGGCCTACTAATTTCAGAAGCTGCATAACTGGGTTTTAATTTTATCCAACTCATTAAGTACAGAAAAAATAGTAATTTATTTGTATCTACCAAAAACTAAAATATAGAAAATCTTGGATGAGCTAGAAACATAGATTTATAAAACTGGTGCATGTTATGTCACAGACACGAACTTTGTTAGTTTCAGCTTAAAAAAGGATGTCAAGCATCTCTTTTACATTTTTGAACAGATTGTTGACTATTCTATTTCAATATTTTCAAAGTGAAACTTAGCTCTTTATCTCACAGCACCCTTCTTTCAGACCCTGACTTAGAGTAACGACACAACATGCAAACAAACCAAATCATTTTAAAATATTGGTCAAATACAATCCTACAGAACATCCCCCTTTTCCTTTTTTCAGTTGAAATATCTTCGCCTACAAATAGCCTTTACACCTCCTACTAAAATATTTCCTAACTTTTCATGCTACCTATTTTGACTATAACCTCTGGCTTCAACAATTCCTCATCTACTCAGTTCTCCAGCATGTTGAATTGCCAAATAGAAGGTTGAAGTCACAAAGAAATAAAAAGATGACCCCTAAGTGCCATTTCCATTTGTAATGATTCATAGGGGTTTTTTTCATACTGTGTATGCAGCATTCTACTAAATGCTTAATTCTAATACCTTCTGTGCTGTTTTCATTTAAAAATATATTTAAAAAAAAGAATTTTCATGAATAAAAATGCTAACAGTAACAAATGGTAATATATTGTCTATATATTAGAATTTGAAAAAATACAATATATCCCACTTAAACCTATGATTTATGAAAATAAGACTTCATACTTGCTGGTTGTTTCCATATATTCATTTAAGAGTTTATCTATTCTTATTTGAGCACTTTGCTCTGGGTGTTCAAAGGCTATGTATAGCTTTCATAGAGATGGAGACAAGAAGCAATGAGGCATAAAGAGAAAGCAGGAGAGATTCTCACATGACTAATTCTGCTCTGCTTCTCATTTCATGTGAAACATCTCATGATATGTAAGAGCTGCAGAACGTGCACATCCACATTCAACTTTTGACAAGATCAGTATTTTGATCAGCCAACAGAATATTCAAATAAATTCAAGAACCTAGATCCCTAGTGACCTCTGGTAAGGTGTCAGCACACCTGCTGTTTATTGGCATAAGAGACTCAGATAAGTAAATACAATCTGGTGTTTTCAGTGAAAGAAAAAAAAAAGCAGAGGAACAGATAAATGTATTTGGCACTTGGCAAATACATTAGGTCTAAATAAGGAGAGATTTTCCCCTATGTTTATGGAGTATAAAATCAGATATTGATATTAATAATGGTAGAGAGGGGGGACTAAGAAATAGCTATGTTGATTCAAATGATGGTATTTTATGCCTTTGGATGTCTAATTACAAAGACACTGGAATACGTAAAATTCTTTTTTGCTTTTATTTTGACCAAAATGAGTCCCCCAATGCACCATTCTTTACACTCAAAATATTAAGTAAGACAGTGAAACATCTGCAACAAATGCAGAATTAGGTCCCAAGTTTCATCTCTTGTAGGGGCCACAGTTAATTCTGAACCTATTCTTTTTTTTCTCTTCAGAGTGTTAGAAAACACTTGGTTGAGGCCAAAGCAGGTCTTACTTCATAACAGCATTCAGTCAAATATGGCTACTGCCCTAAAGAGACTGTCATCTAATTTATCAAAAGATACAGCAAATGAGAAGGAAAACAGGAAAAGCAACAACGTAAATGAAGATGAGAAATAACAATAAGCACAAGTTAAATGTAGAATCACTGACAATATTATAAATTACATGTCAGAAATAAATAATTTGCTATGTTCTGGGATATGCTTCAGCTATAAATAGGAAAATAATGAATGTCAAGCACTGCTTTTCATCTGTATAACTTCAACAACCTGAGCACTGAAGCAGCAACCTCATCTTCCACCAAAATGACTTTACACAGTCTAGTAAAAGAACTAATTTTCAGGGACAGTAAAGTAATAATGCAAGTCTTCCTACATTTTTACAGTCAAATATGACAAAGTCTACTGTCTTTGGTGGCAATTTCCTTTATCATCCTTTGCCTGGAAAGGAGACTATATAGTGAAAGACATATTCCACCTCATCTGAAAGAATCACTCAACCATTTCTCATCTCTGGTGATCAGTCTTTCTTGATTTCTGCACCCTCAAATCATTGCCAGTGCAAAGGGAATTTCCTGAATACAGACCACTTTGCATTTCTTCTATCACCTGTATTATTCTCTCATTATTTTCTGGTGTAGCTGAAGGAAACAGCTACATGACAAATGACAAACAGCAGAAGAGTTAAAGGTGACATCTAAAGAAGTGAGTCAGGACCTTCAAGATGTTTACCAAATGGAAGTACATCATTTTTTGCAGGTGGATTGCATGACATAAAAACTTTAACTGGCTGCACAAGTGTACAAGTATTTGCAGTTTATTCACTACTTTATTTAGATTGGCTTCAAGAATCTTGAAATAATCTTTTGGTGACTTCCTAGTATGTGATGAAATATGATATGAATGTAATGTTAATAACATATTGCAGGTATAAACATGGCTAATTTTCATAATTCATTCATTAATTATTGTCCCAATACTATGAATACATTTCTCACTTTTGTTGATTTAATGATAAAAAAATACACTGACTTAGTTAAAGGAAATAATTATAACCACGTTAGAAAAACAGTTTTTAAATATTGCACATCTCTTGTGTAGACTATAGAGAACTGAAGTAAATGGTATTTTACATCTTTATGTAGTCGACAGCAGTTTAAACTAGTTCCACAACTAAATCAGGTATTAAATTACCCTACTGTAGTATAAATTGGTGCTTTTATTGCAGCCAAACAAATACAAATTATTTTTTCTGGTGTATTTTCCTAGTTTATGTTCTTAATATGCAATATGCATACAAAAAGTTTTCTGGATAAAAATAGGCAAATGGAAAGTCTAGTACAGCGCTTTCAAGTAAGCATCTTCAGAAGACTTAAGTTTCCTCTGCCTGTAAATTAGTCTAATATAACTCTAGTCATCTGCTGAACCACATTGACCTACTGGAATGAGCACAGGCTATCAACTTGAAACCTATCCTCCTCTGAGCTGGTTTCAATCTGTCTTCTTCCACTTGGCCTATAGTCGAATTTTTTTCAAGTCTGATTTCACCTTTAATAGTACTGTCTCAGCAAAAAAAGACTAAATATATTTCTGAAAAGGAGAAAGAAGCAAATTTGTAGAAATCATGGAAGGTAGAACAATACTTTATCAGCTCAGGATTAAGTCTTTGGTTTGTAACATGCCTGTGCAGGAAATGTGACAAAATAACGTATCTTAGACTGAGTTAATAACTTCCTTTCTGGTTTTTTGGGGGGGGAGGGGGAAGGAGAAGCGGAGCTCAGTTTCGATTTTCCTGTCCTTCCTGATAAAATGAGAAAGGATAGCTGGAGGATAGAAGTAAACATATTGTTCAAGACAGTAAAAATGTAATGGAATACTGTTCTGGCAAAAGAACCAAAGATCACACAGCTGATGTAGACATTAAAAGTTATTGTTCTGTTGCTGACAGCAAGTATTACCCTCTTTGAAAAACACTGACTAGAAAGATAAGAGAAATAAAATTACTTTGGGATACTTGCTGTTTTGATGTCATGTGCTACTTTTCTCTAACTGCTTCACAAGCAACACCCAGACTTTTTTATGCAGGAAGGAATGTCTATCTTCTTTCACCTGCACTTGCTCACAGAGCTCTTGACCTTGGAGTTCATTACTGTATCCATGAAGCACAGCAAACACAGAAGCCATGCTTTGCAAGGTCAGGCATCACACTGCAGTGCTTTTTATATTCGTGCCTCCATCGGGTTGAATAAGCAATGGAAAAGAATAAATAAGTAATTATTAGAAAATAATCGGTCAGGATTACATATAAGATGAAGCCTTATGGGATTAGTATAACCACATGTGTATTTCAAAATGTCACAGAAGAAAGGGAGAACAGATGGGAAAAAAAAACAAAACAAAACAAACAAAAAAAAACAAACAGATGGATAGAGATGGGAGAAATATGCACAAAGCACGGAGGAAGGATGTATCTGGTACTCTAGAGACAGTGAGGAAATCAGCAACAGAAATGGGTGGGAAAGGCAGCAAAGATTCCCTGAAAAAGGCAGTGATGAAAAAATTGCATGTAAGGGATCTAAAAAGGGAGAAATGTAGAGGAAGTGTGCATACATCCAAACTGGCATCAGGAAGTAAAAAGCCTATACCTTTCAATAGGGCACATATGTTCCAAAAGGCTGGGACTTTCACATCACATTCTATGTGAAAATGTCAGTGGTTTACTTTTGCAAATGGGTATACAATTATGAATGAAATTTAGTGGTCCGTTTTCCCAAGAAGTGATTTTGTGTGATTCTACAATGTAATTAGATCAAAATAATATTCAGGTATAAATCCCTTTTCCCTTTTAATATTTGTAAATTCATTTGTGGAATCAGTATTATGCAGCAGTCTTTTATCCAAAGGCAAAGGAACGTTATTAAAAAAACTAAGCCTGGGAGGACTGCTGGAAACCAGAGAAAACATCACTGTTTATTCATTGGGGTCGAACCTGCAGGTATGAAAACTGTATTGAAGTGCATTCTCTAATACCCCTGTGTCCTGGGTTTAGCAGTAGCAGTCTTTTTTTCTCTTTCTTGGTAGCTGGTGCAGTGCTGTGTTTTGACTTTCGGGCTGGGAACAAAGCTGATAAAAATGATGTTTTGGTTTGGCCAAGGACTTTGTGAGCCTCATGCTCTGCCAGGGACGAGGGAAGCTGGGAGGAAGCAGAGACAGGACACCTGACCCAAACTGACCAAAGAGGTATTCCATTCCACAGCACGTCATGCCCAGGAGGGAACTGGGAGTGACCCGGAAGGGCTAAGTGGACTGCAGGGTTAGAGGAGGTATCGGTCGGTGCTTGGTCGGGCTGGGGACGTGAGTTATCGGTCACCTGGTAATGAGGACTTGTATTCTCTTCCCTTGTGATTTCCTTTATCATTACTATTATTGGTGGTAGCAGTAGTGATTTGTTTTATACCTTAGTTACTAAACTGTTCTTATCTCAACCCATGGGAGTTGCATTCTTTCTGATTCTCCCCTCTGTCCCTCCAGGAGTAGGGGGAGGGCAAGAAGGGGGGGGGAGTGGGTGAACAAGCTGTCTGGCTGGGGTTAAACCACGACACCCTGTTATCTGTCAATACCTTAAAAATCACAACATCTTCTTCCAGTACAATAAATATATACATATATAGCAGAAGAGTGTGTCTACATACAAGTATACATAAAACTTCTTTTAAATATTGGCCAGGCAAACAATGTTGAAAAAAACCAAGGTTTCTGTGACAATCTGTACAAACCAATTATGGTTCACATCTCATGAAGAGATTTATATGCTCTAAAGTACAAAAATATAGGCAAAGCCACAAAATGCAACTTTGAAAAACATCTGCTCTTTTGAGACTTCCTCCAACAGTGAAAGAAATACCTTTCTTTTTACCTTTCCCGGTCCCACATTCTCCATCATGTGTCAAGAAAAAACGACCGGGTTGCAGCATGCAGGAAAGCAAATTCTTTTCCTGTTTTCACTGTGGTGTACTATACCTAATTTCTGGGGTCGTTCGCATTGCCAAAGTTATGTACTTAGAGACCATGACAACACTGCAGCCTTTTTAATTCTGTCAAGCACATCTGAGTTATCAAAGAGATTTGAGATTGTAAATGTCTGAAAAAGAAAATGAAAGCCTTACGGAGAAGCAGATGCTACAGAATTACATACTCCAACTGTACACTGTGCTATTCATGGCCAGCTGTAGCAGGGAAAGTGCTTATGTTAATGTTACACACTGGTCTTCTGTGCAGTGTCACAATATTAGAATATCTGGCTTTCATTCTCTGTTTGCACTATTTGCTCTAGCCACCTCATACACCTACTTATTGACATTCTCTGCTCTCTAGAAGTAGGTTTTGCTGAGAGAATATGCATATTTTTCTGTTTGTTTACAGGTACTACACACTTTATAACCACAGTTACCCCTCAGCACACATCAAAACACTCATTTATCAAATAACCTTACTGCTGAAGCTACCAGTTACTGTAGAGATAATTTTCACTGTTTATTGAAACAAAACAAAACAAAACCAAAACCACTCAAAAGACAAACTTGATGTTAAAGCATAGTATTTTGAGCAAGTGTTACAACAGGGAAAACTCTACATATGAAAGCATGTAGGAAGTAGACAGCTTACCTGTTGTTTTCAACAGTCACGAGGAAGTGATTCTACTATCTTTTTCTGCTGTAGCTATATACAGTAAAGAACATTATGCATAACCCTGCACAACCTTGAAACAACAGATATTTATAAATTTGAGTTGCATCGATGCCTGGGTAAGTGTAATGGAAATTTTCTCAGTCCTATTATGATCTTAAATAGGAATTTGAACCAAGATGTATTTAAATCAGATGAAGAATAGCACATATTCATTTTTTCTTGAAATTTCTCATAATATTATTCATAGTCATGCAATCTTTTTATTAAAGATTATCATGTACAGGTATTGTAACCCAGAAAATAAATAGTACAAAAAGTTTTTCTATTAAAAAATGGGATCATTAGCCCTGCATATGAAAGGAAAACTTTTCATTATATTTGCACTAAGCACCAGGTTGGGTTATTATTATAATGCTTGAAAATGACATGCTGCTCTATTTAGTCTATGGAAGTACTTCTGCCAAATGAAAACCTTTCCATTAAGGGACGTTAAAAGCAGATACTTCCTCTAGCAGCCTTGGCCCAGGACTCCCCTCCTTGCCCAGCATCTGGATCCCATCCCAGTGCACTCAGGGCCATCATAGAGTCTCTGCCCAGGCTGAGGAACATGGCAGCTGCTGCTTCCCCATTAGCAGGTTCAACCAGTAATGAAGCTAAGTATGTAACTTTTAGCTAGCCCTGCTGAGCCTTTTCCCACCCACCATTTTTAACCCTCAGGTTTCCATCCTTATTGGCTGCAATATCCTGTTTTGCATGCAGTTTTTCAATAGCCCATCAACTAGTGTGACTAACAAGGTTTGCTCCTGGTTTTTGCCCCTGTTATGTTTGCCTGTCAGGTTTCCATCAATTTGTCTATGGCTTACCCATTTTCCCTTATTATCCCATTTGACAAGGTCCTCAATCAGATCTTTCTGAAGTAAATATTTCCATATCCCACACATAGTGGGAGAATAAAAGGCCTTTTAACGTGCTCGCACTGTCACTGTCCTCTGGCATCACCATGAAGGAAAATGTTGCTCAATTCATAAGAATCAAAAATTTGATCATGGAAAGGAACACAAATATAAATGGCATCTATGGGAAGAAATCCTGTGAAGGAGGAAGGAAGCGAGCAGGAGCTGATGAGTGAGAACCGAGATAGTTTGCAGGGGAAGAAAGCTAATAGACAAAGGAGAAGCAAGGGGAACAATGAAGGCATGTAATACCTGTAACCTTCTGATTAGTGAGAATCCCTTGAGAACCCCCAGTGAAATCTGGCACCATGATGTCCTCCATCAGCAGTGAAGATATGTGAATCCTTCCAGCAACATGCATAGTTTGTGACTGCTAAAGAATTGATACACTTGTAGGATGAAAGCCTCTAGCACTACATCTGCTCTGCAAAGGCCAGTGTTGGGTTTAAAGACTCCAGTGCTGTTGATGAGCTGGTTATGAGATATGAAGGAATGCTTTTCTCTTCTCGGTTGAATATATGTCCAAAATGTACGTATTATTCTGTTATTTGATAGTAATGTAATCAATGAATACAAATATAATAAACACTTCTGCCCCAACCATTCTGTACATACATACAAGCCTATGTATGTACAGAATCTACAGAAAAGATCTACAGAAATCAAATCTAAAGCAAAAGAAATATTAAGATAATGTCCTCAACTAAAATTTAGTCTGTACATATCTGTTATTAAAGTGGTAGCTGTTGTCAATTGATGTTCTCTTCTTCACTTCAGAAAATCACTCTTATTCACAAGACTTTTACAGATAATCCATAGTTATATATACTCTTTATACCATCTATTTACTTTTTGTTGAATACAGAGTGAATGGAAGAAGGAGCTTCAGAAATAAAAATAAGGCAGCTGTACCTGCACTGCATATCTGGATTAGATGTTAGCATTTTTCTTAACAGCCCTGTGTTTTATTCCAAACTTTATGATGCCTTTTTAAAGCTTTTCCTTTGCTAGTTCTTAAATCTTTGTTTTGTAGGTTTTCCACTACAGATCCCAACCCAGATTCCTGAGTATTTAGAAGAAACAGAAATTCACCCAAGCCCATATCCTTAGTGTTTACAGAATTTAACTGTGCTAAGCACACTGAAGAATAGGAGGTAACAGATACCCGAAACCAGGCACCCAAAACTAGTGAATGCATTTAACCTTAATTTCTCTGCATAGCCATTACCCACCTGTAAAATTGAGATAATAAAATCCCTTAAACTTATGAGGATTTTGTGAATACACAGTAATGCCTGACATTATATTAATGAGTTCTATTTAAAAGAATAGCATAGAAAAATCAATAATTTCTGCTTAAAGAGTGCAGTCTGAATAGTTTGAAGTCAATAAGGCATGCACACTGAACAAGGACAAGAGAAGGGAATACCAAATATTCCTAATTAAGGAAGTACCATCCCCAACTGAATGAGTTAGGGATCCCATGTAAAAAAACGTCTGTGATGATGTAATTAAAGACCATTTTAATGCATATGCCCAAGGGAGTCAAATGGAAGGTTGCACAGGCAACTTTAATTTTAATGTTTTCTAATTTGAAAGTTTGACTTTCTGACCTTAGTATTGTTTCAATATAATTTTCTAGATATAATAATAATTACTTGAGTAGGAAGAGATAAATTAAAGAGCTACACAAGATTTTCAGATGTGACTTGAAAAGCAATGTGCCCTAGACAACAAAGAAGAGTGACTTGAATCTGGCACATTTTAGAGATACTGAGGAGACAGTACTGTTAGCGTAGGAACTGACACATAACCACCGGAATGGTTATATGAGGTGCTTTATTGCAGCGCTGGGAAACCAGGGGCACGCGCCCAAATCTGGCTTCGGTCTCGTCACATCGCGTTCGCAATTTATACATATTCGATATAGATTGCATCATTCACTAATACATATGCATTAAGGATTGCCACGTCAGTCTATTGTAACATCAGCCTCTTCTGCACTTGCGCAGCCCCCCTCTGGTGGTCGTCCTGATGAACTAAGGAGTCTTCCTCGGATGAAGTAAGGAGTCTTCCTCGGCTTGTTCTTTTCCCCTTTTTGTCCTCTGGACATATCCCAGCCATTATGTGGACGCCAGCATTGTTCTATTTTCCCTTGGCTACCTCTGTTAATTTCTAGGTTCTGCTTGGATAGAATTTCACAATATATCTTTCTAAATTCACCCATACACCCTTCACCATTTATGGTCATATGAGCTCTTGCTACCAAGACTACCATTGTATCACTGGTTACAGGTTGACCACGATACTGGACAGACAGAACTGCAAAATTATAGCTCTTTCTAATCTACAAAATCACAGTATTGATTTATAAACCTCTTAAACATAATCATTCCTACCATTTTATATGATTATTTATCTTAAAAACTTCACTCTTTTCTAACAGTACTACTGCAGTGAGAAAATAAGCAAAGGGACAAGTGTAACACAAAGAGCTTCTCAATCACCTGATTTTTAAGTGTTTATGACAATGACATATGAAATATTTACTAATTTTTCTTTCCCAACCACATCACATTCAGACAGACTCATGAAGCACCATCTGAAAGCAGAATTAAAATGCACTCACACCCCATAATTTTCTATAAACAAGGTGTTTTTCAATAAGACTGTTTCTGAAGAGAGAACAATTATAGCTTATCACCAGTTTTTGTTACCTTGTAAAAATCATGGGACACTGAAAAAGCTTTTGTTTCTGTCGTGGTTTAAGCTCAACCATAAATCACTCACACAGTCACTCTCTCACTCCCCCCTTTTCCTGCTCCTGGGAGGATGGGGAGGAGAATCAAAAGATTCCAACTCCATGGGTTGAGATAAGAACAGCCCAGTAACTACGGTATAACACAAATCACTGCTGCTACCACCAATAATAATAATGATAAAGGAAATAATGATAAGGGAAATAACAAAGGAAGAGAATAAAATACCACCTGCTGACCGATACCTAGCCCGACCCAGTAGTGAATTAGCCCTTCCACGTAACTCCCAGTTACATCCTGGGCATGATGTGGTGTGGTATGGAATACCACTTTGGCTAGTTTGGATCAGGTGTCCTGTCCCTGCTTCCTTCTGGCTTCCCCTCCTCCCTGGCAGAGCATGAGGCTCACAAAGTCCTTGGTAAGAGTAAACATTTGAGTGGTAACTAAAAACATCAGTGTTGTCAGCGCTGTTCCCAGGCTGAAAGTCAAAAATACAGCACTGCACCAGCTACTAAGGAGAAAAAATGACTGCTTCTTCTGAACCCAGGACAGTTTGTGACTTGGAGTGCTCCTCAATACTGTTAATGGCTGGGTCTTGCAGAGGAGCTTTCATGATTAGTAACAGATCTTTTTGGATAGATTGTAGATTTTTCTATTTCATCAAAAAATGTGATTTCACTGCAAAAAAAGGAAGGTTTGAAGAGTGATCAGTCCATTTATAATGGCTTCTATTTTTCCAGTAGCATAAAACAAACAAATAAATTAAGTGTCCTAGTGTATTTTTTAAGGCAAAAACCCATTACTTTGTGGGAGAATAAAATAAAGACACGGCAATGCTACTGTGTTACTAGTAGTTCACATAAAGCTCAAAAAAGAAGCAGGTATTTAACATAGTCTCATATCTATTTCTCAAATATACCTGGTATTTACATGTTTTCTATATTCCTTGCACCTCAAATGACTACAGCATTTGTCTTTTTCAGAGCTGTACAGCATGTATTAATTAAGGATCAAATTTAATGCTGACTCCTGGCACACCACTGCTAGCTCCAGAGAAACTGAGTACATCACTGATGTCAGCTGATTGGAGCTAGCCTAGCTAGAGCTGCAGCCGACACGCTACAGCGACCGCGAGCTTCGACCGAGATCAGGAAAAACAGAGGGGATAGCGCGGAGCCATCGCGCTTCCCGACATTTCCCAACACTTCCGGATTCCCGAAGTTCCAGCAGCCCTTGCGAAAGAGCGGCTGACGTGGCGGGGGGCGGTCCCACGGCGAACGGCGACCACTCCCCTGCCCCTTGACTTGAAAAAGCCTTTGAGAGGGCAGCGACGTCGCTGCCCACCAGGTGCAGGGAGAAACAGGTAGGTTTTTGTGCTGACCAGTATGGTCGCCTCCAGAAAAAGAGCTAGCAGTAAGAGGGCTGTAGCAACTCAGACAGAGACCCCGGCCCTAACCGTGGCTGTTCAGGTCTCTGGATGCAGGGAGTGCCAGAGCCTGCTGCTGCCGGGGGAAGGAGGACAGCATTCCCCCTGTGTGAGGTGTGAGCAGGTGGAAGATCTGCTTAGCTTGGTGGCTGAACTTAAGGAGGAGGTTGAGACGCTGAGGAGCATCAGGGAGTGTGAAAGGGAGATCGACTGCTGGAGTAACTGCCTGGCTGACTGGTTGGAACAGCTCCAGGGAGATACCCCCCAAAAGAGGATGGACCCCCTGCCCTCTCAGACAGAGGGGGATGGCCTGAGACAGCCCCTGTCATGTAGCTGTCACCCAGAGGTAGGGGACCAAAAAGATGAGGAGGGTTGGAAGCGAGTTCCGGTTCGGCGTCGTGGGCAGCCCTCCTCCCTTCCTGCCCCGTTTCCCCAGGTGTCCCTCTGTAATAGGTTTGAGGCTCTGGATCTGGAAGGAGAGGTAGGTGAGGATGTGGTGCAAGGCCCGCCTACAAGGCCACATAGGAAAAAGCGGTCGACTTCGCACTTCAAGACTGCCTCTGATAAGAAAGAAAGAAGGGTCATTGTAGTAGGTGATTCCATTCTGAAAGGAATAGAGGGCCCGATATGCAGAGTTGACCCTCATCATAGGGAAGTGTGTAGTCTGCCTGGAACCCGGATCAGGGATATCACCAGGGCGCTCCCCAACCTGGTGCACCCGACAGACTACTACCCGCTGCTGGTCTTCCAGACGGGTGAGGGGGAAGTTGCTTCCCGCAGTCTGAGGGAGATGAAGAAAGACTACAGGGCCTTGGGGTGGATGATGAAAGACTCTGGGGCTCAAGTGATCTTCTCTTCGCTCCTTCCATCTTCTGTTGATGATGTGGGACTGAATGGGAAAATTCAGTCCATAAACGATTGGCTTCGAGGCTGGTGCTGCAGGCAGGGCTTTGGATTCTTTGATAACGGCTGGTTTTATAGGGCACCAGTCTGGACATTGGCATGTGGGAAAGGTTTATCGCACAGAGGCAAAAGGATGCTGGGGCACGAATTAGCAGGGCTCATTTGGAGAGCTTTAAACTAGATTTGAAGGGGGATGGGGTTGTAGCTGGGCTTGCCTCAGTGGGACAGCGCTCCGGAATTGATGAAGACTGGGAGGCCTCCTGTAATCCTAGGGTGAAATCGGTGTGCTCGGCTCGCTCCCTGAAATGTCTGTACACCAATGCGCGCAGCATGGGAAATAAGCAGGAGGAGCTAGAAACCTGTGTTAAGTCAGGAGATTATGACCTGGTGGCAATTACAGAGACGTGGTGGGACAGCTCACATGACTGGAATATAGTCATGGAGGGCTATGTCCTTTTCAGGAAAGACAGGCCAGCCGGGCGGGGTGGTGGGGTTGCTCTTTATGTGCGAGAGCAGCTACAGTGCGTTGAGTTCTGTCCGGGGACAGATGATGAGCGAGTTGAGAGCCTGTGGGTGAGAATTAAGGGACAGGCTGGCAGGGGCGATACTGTTGTGGGGGTCTGTTACAGGCCACCGGATCAGGGTGAGGAAGTTGACGAGGCCTTCTATAGGCAGCTGAGAACGGCCTCACAGTCACAGGCCGTGGTCGTCGTGGGGGATTTTAACTTCCCTGATGTTTGCTGGAAGGACTACTCGGCAACCCAGCCGCAGTCCAGGAGGTTCCTCCAGTGTATAGACGATAACTTCCTCATGCAAATGGTGGATGAGCCAACCAGGAGAGGTGCGCTGCTGGATCTCATCCTCACTAACAGGGAGGGTCTGGTTAAAGGAGTGAAGGTTGAGGGCTGCCTTGGTTGCAGCGACTACGAGATGGTAGAATTCAGGATCTTGTGTGGTAGGGTCAGTAGAATAGCAAGTAGAATCGCAACCCTGGACTTTAGCAGGGCAAACTTTGGCCTCTTCAAGCGATTGCTAGGGGAAATCCCGTGGGCTAGGCTGCTTGAAGGTAAAGGGGCCCAAGATAGTTGGTTGACGTTCAAGGACTGCTTTTTCCGAGCTCAAGATCGGAGCATCCCGACACGTAGGAAGTCAAGGAAGAGGGTCAGGAGACCTGCGTGGCTAAATAGGGAATTGCTGGGTATGCTCAAGTGGAAGAGGAGAGTTTACAGGTCATGGAAGGAAGGGCTGGCCACTTGGGAAGAATATAAGGCTGCTGCTAGAGGATGTAGGAAAGCTGCTAGGATGACTAAGGCCTCCTTGGAATTAAAGCTGGCGAGAGGGGTCAAGGACAGCAGAAAGAGCTTTTTCAAATACATGGCAGATAAAACTAACACCAGAGGCAATGTAGGCCCGCTGATGAACGGGACGGGTGCCCTGGTAACAGAAGATACAGAGATGGCAGAGTTACTGAATGCCTTATTTGTCTCTGTCTACTCTGCTGGAGGCAGTCCTGAAGAGCCCTGTACTGCTGAGACCTCTGATGAAGATAGGTCAATGGAGCGGTCTGCCTTAGTCGATGAGGAATGCGTTAAAGACCAGTTGAGCAATCTGGACATCCATAAATCCATGGGTCCAGATGGGATGCACCTGCGGGTGCTGAGGGAACTGGCTGAGGTCATTGCTAGACCGCTCTCCATCATCTTTACCAAGTCTTGGGAAATGGGAGAGGTGCCTGAGGACTGGAGGAAAGCAAATGTCACTCCTGTCTTCAAAAAGGGCAAGAAGGAGGACCCGGGTAACTATAGACCGGTTAGCCTCACCTCCATTCCTGGGAAAGTGATGGAACACCTTATCCTTGGTGCCATCTTAAGGCATACCAAGGATAAGAGGGTTATAAGGAGCAGTCAACATGGCTTCACTAAGGGGAAGTCATGCTTGACCAATCTCGTAGCCTTTTATGAGGAAATAACACGGTGGATGGATGATGGCAGAGAGATGGATGTGGTCTACCTTGACTTCAGCAAAGCGTTTGACATGGTCTCCCACAGCATCCTTGCGGCTAAATTGAGGAAGTGTGGTCTGGATGATCGGGTAGTGAGGTGGACTGTGAACTGGCTGAAGGAGAGAAGCCAGAGAGTTGTAGTCTATGGGGCGGAGTCTAGTTGGAGGCCTGTATCTAGTGGAGTGCCTCAAGGGTCGGTACTGGGACCAGTATTATTTAAGATATTCATCAACGATTTAGATGAGGGAATTGAGTGTACTATCAGCAAGTTTGCTGATGACACTAAGCTGGGAGGGGTGGCCGACACGCCAGAAGGCTGTGCTGCCATCCAGAGAGACCTGGACAGGCTGGAGGGTTGGGCGAGGAATAACTTGATGAAATATAACAAGGGAAAGTGTAGAGTCCTGCATCTGGGCAGGAACAACCCCAGGTTCCAGTATAGATTGGGGAACGACCTGTTAGAGAGCAGTGTAGGGGAGAGGGACCTGGGGGTCCTAGTGGACGACAGGATGACCATGAGCCGACACTGTGCCCTTGTGGCCAAGAAGGCCAATGGCATCCTGGGGTGTATTAGAAGGGGGGTGGTTAGTAGGTCGAGAGAGGTCCTCCTTCCCCTCTACTCAGCCCTGGTGAGACCTCATCTGGAATATTGTGTCCAGTTCTGGGCCCCTCAGTTCAAGAAGGACAGGGACCTGCTGGAGAGAGTCCAGCGCAGGGCAACTCAGATGATTAAGGGATTGGAGCATCTCCCTTATGAGGAAAGACTGAGGGAGCTGGGTCTCTATAGTTTGGAGAAGAGGAGATTGAGGGGTGACCTTATTAGTGTATATAAATATATAAAGGGGGAGTGTCACAAGGATGGAGCCAGGCTCTTCTCAGTGGCAAACAATGAAAGGACAAGGGGAAATGGGTATAAATTGGAACACAAGAGGTTCCACTTAAACCTGAGAAGAAACTTCTTCTCAGTGAGGGTGACAGAACACTGGGACAGGCTGCCCAGGGAGGTTGTGGAATCTCCTTCTTTGGAGACATTCAAAGCCCACCTGGACACGTTCCTGTGTAACCTTATCTAGGTGTTCCTGCTCCGGCAGGGGGATTGGACTAGATGATCTTTTGAGGTCCCTTCCAATCTCTAACATACTGTGATACTGTGATACTGTGATCACACAGCTTCAAAAATGAAAGGCTGCGCCACATCTGTTCTCCAAGCAAAGTCAGCATATAACTATTTGAACAGTTGTGCCAAGACTGAGGCTGTGGTGCTGAACATTGCATTAGAAGAAGCTTGTACTCCCGTACTCCCAATTGAGGTATAAAATATACTCAAATCATCTGTTTCCCCTTCCCATTCCTACTGCCCCCCTCCAGCAATTCAGAAAAGGACTGCTTCTTCCCACTACAGCACCTGATTATGCCACCTTAAAATTCAAACAAAAACACAAACTGAGAATTAAAGTACCACAAAAAAAAAGATATTACGTTAATTACTATGTTTCATCCTTTACACATTCTCTG
Organism: Neopsephotus bourkii; assembly: GCF_033783945.1. Taxonomy (NCBI): domain Eukaryota; kingdom Metazoa; phylum Chordata; class Aves; order Psittaciformes; family Psittacidae; genus Neopsephotus; species Neopsephotus bourkii. The sequence continues at coordinate 263,118 of NW_026902023.1, read as the reverse complement.
CACTAAACACAGATTCTTGTACAGTAAGTAGTACCCTCAGCAGCAAACCAGAAGGGTTGCTGCACATGTTACAGAATGAAAGTTATGTACCCATTGGATCTGGCAGAAGAATCCAGGTTTGAAATGGGGTGAAGTCAGCTTAGCCAAGTACAAATCCAACTCCAAGCAGCACCTAAAATGTGATATTCACACTGCAATTAACATCTGTTCACAAGATGTGCTTCCTAACATGTCTGTACCCTAAGATCAGTACTTACACTAGCAGATACTGATGAGGTAGGAGAATTCCCTAAATCTGACAGCATACACTGAAAAGAATCTTGTTTTTGAACATTCACATCTGTCCTGGTTAAGAGGGTTTGGGAAATATCCCAAATATTACAGAAGTGATACCAAGGAAGTTAAGACCCCACTTGTAGTTATACACTTTCATGTGTCAATGCAGACATAGGTCTTCCAGCTTTAGACAAAATTAAAATCCAAAAGACATCTTGAATCTTCTCCAAGTAGCTGAATATTACTGAAACATATCAATGTTTCTATTCTATTTTCATCTTCAGGACATATGTGGCTTTCCTCTTCAGGGCAGACGTGGCTTTCAAACCTCAACAGTCTTAAGCTGTTTAAAAAGTTCTCTCAGTTCTTGATAAATCTAGTCATTATCACAGTGGAATCGTTAGCAGCCACATCCTAAAAAAAAACATCAAACCCAAATAAATCCATGTTATTTTGATTCCTGCTCAACAATTCCATCCCAATCCAATGTGAAATATGCAGAGAAGGTAGTAACTGCTAATGATACGTTAACTGCAGCATGCCTATTTCATTCAGTAGATCATATTGAGTGATATGATTTTACACTGCAAGAAAGAAAATGACAGATGACTTAAGGTGCTATTAATTAATCTCTGAACGTTAATCTGATTGTCTTCATAAGCAGTGTGAACAAAATGGAAAAAGACTGAACTAAAAGCTAGAGTTTAGAGAGATAATCCTGTTTTTGTAAATAATTCACTGAATGGCCATGAGGACTTAACCTCTTTACAACTCAGTTTCCACATAATTTTAAAGATACCAGAATACTTACCTGCCTTCTACACCTGCAACAGGGCTTTGAAAACACAATATTGAAACACAAGCAGTGTATTTTCTGTCAAATTGCTGTTTCCTGTTCAGGAGTAACTACTTTTTTCCATAATGCTAAAAATTATTTGAGAACATAAGCTGCACTCTACAAATAACTGAAGACTCAGGAGCACCTGGTTTTAACCAAGTTAATCATACAGAAAGAAGCAATTCATGTTAAGGTAAAGTAATATAGTTTGTGAATTTAAAGTTAATGACATTAAAACTATCAGGAAAGTGAGAAGAATGTAGTTTTTAGTGTCTCCTAATGGCAAAGACACACAATATACTGCAGACAGTTTTTGAAATCTTGGGGTGACTATCAGCATGGCAATGTGAAGTGTTACAATCTTCAAATACAATCTTTGCCTCTGCACATTTATTTATTGGAGTTTGCTCTTACTGAGGAAGATTTCTTTATAATGGTACAGTACGGGAACTGCAACGGCTGATAATTCAAATTGTCTTAAGAGCACTACCACATATTGAAACCTAGCTAAAAGGCTGTAAACAGAAACAGCACTAAAACCTGAGAAAAGGAAAAAGGTCTTGCTGACTTCTGTGAGGACTGTTACCAGATTTTGTCTTATTTAATATTTAAAGTCCTGCAATAAGGAATGAATAGCATGTTCGTGACATTGATATTAAGCTGCAATGCCATGTGATCATTACCGAAGATGGAAAACTGTATGGCAGAGATCTAGTCATATTAGAAACCTGGGCAGAGTGATATCAGAATTTCTTGTGAGATGGTGCAGCTACGGAATATTCCTCAATTCTAGGAAAAGAGTTTTTTAGAAAAAGTAATTTATTAAATGTCAAGATATTCTTCAAATAAAATAGGATCCAAATAACACCAGTTGCTTCCATTTTATTTTTCTCTCTTTTATCACTCTGACATATTCACAAGGAATCTTAGGTTTACTTTAGCAGAAAGCAGGAGTCAAAGCTATCTTAAAAAAAAAAAACTACAAAACAACACACAAACAAACTCAAAAGAATTCCTCATGTGTTTTTCATTATGATTCCAGCATTTAATCTTGTTTATAACAGTACACTTGATGAGGCTGGCTAAATCACCTTAGTTACGCCTTTTATACCTCTGATCAACATCTTTTTCAAGGATGACAGATATGCAACTCTTGCTGGTTATACATGCCACTCAGTTATATTTATGTCAAAATTCATCAACAAACATTACTTCAGAATGACTACAGTATTAGAATTTAATTTTGCACTTATTAGCTGCTCTTAGTCCTAGCAAGCAGAATATTCACTACTTTATCAAAAGTATAATTCCTCATTTTTTCTCTTCTAATAAATAAAGGTACTATTATCCTTTATAAATGTATACATTATTCAATTTATTTATCTGTAGCAAACTACTTGGATCTCTATTTTTTTTTTGCTAAAAAATGAATTAAATTATAAAGGGTCACTAAGTAAATTAACAGTCATCTCTGAAAATAACAATGGGATTCAACTTAGAAATGCAAATGACCAAAACAAATTAGATGATGGCATGGATACTTTCTGTGATCTTGTGTATGTAATAAAACAGAATTGTGCTTTGGACTAAGTAGCCCAAATGGAGTTGCTCATGGCCTTGGTCTAAATGTCTTTTCCACCATGTGAGAATATACAGCTTAAATAATTGTGGCGTTACTGGTACAAATTACCTTGCTAAGAAGGCCAGAAGTCTCTCCTGTGTAAGGGCTGGGGCACTGGAGCAACGTGATTGTGAGATTCCTGAGAAGGATGTATTTTCTTTTTTCCCTGCACACTTCCAGTCCCTAAGAAGTTTTATCTAGGAGCAGTATCTGCTGTTCAGTTCCTTTCCTGTGCTTCAATAGCAAAAAGAACTTGTCAAGAAGGCAGGAAAATTAATTCAGTTAAATTAGCATGTAATAACTTTATTTCTAATTTCCTGTGCCTTATTCACACATTATGAATTATAAATACATAATTAAGCCGCAGAGGATCAGGCAAAGTACGAAGATAGTTGAGGAGACTGCAGGACAAAAGCCTTAAAAAATGCATGCATATTTCAAGACTGGTCTAGTGACTCAGAATAATATAGTGTGTCATGTTGGTGCATCCACTCAATTCCACGTTTAATTTTGGATTTCACTGTGAAGACCTTTTAAAGATCATTTCATTTTCAAAACAATATTAGCTGACTAATAATCAATTCTATATTTTGCATTTGTTTTTCACCAGAGTTTTGGGCTTTAAGGATAGAACTTTGTTTACTCTATGGCGAAGCAAAATCAATTAAGGGCTTTGTTTTGTCTGTGCTTAACAGCAACAAAAAAGATTGTTTTTCAGCTTGATTTTAAAAATGTCAGAGAAGCACATCTGAGAAACATTATCTGAAGAACTATTTTGTACAGGCTGCTGTGAGGTTAAAATGGTGTCAAGGCAATCGGATACATACTGTTGACTGTTTTGTTTTTCAGTACTTTAAGAGAATATCCATGAAAAATGATTTTCCAAATGCTAACTTTTAGAACGATTATTGCATTGTCTTTAACAATTTGTTAAATCTAAAAGGGATCTTTTCTTATTAGGTATGCTGAAGCTTGATACAACAAGCACCAAACAAGCAGGGAACGAGCAACTTCATTATCATGAAACTTTCATTTTGCAGTCTGCATCATATTCCTCTATGATCTTTTTATATTACGAAACTGCAATATGGTAGCTTTGTTTCAAAGAGGGTTTTTACTTTGAGGGGTTTTTTTTTGTTTTGTTTTTTTTTTTTGTTTTTAGCAGAGGACCTTTTTCTTTTTCTGTTTCCTTATTCATGGTTTTTCCAGTGACATAAACGAAATCCTTAAATTGTAACTTCATTCAGTGTCATAAAATTATCTCATCACATGCTGTCTCATTGTACATTACTTATCTCAAGATAGATAATGCCCATTCTTTAATTTCTATGCAACATATTTGCAGCATTTTATAGTTATAATGCTATCTTGTGGTAACTGCTAGAAATATCAGGGTTTTGATGCACAAGGGATTGCACCTGAGTAATGGAGTGGACACATTGGACTCTTCAAAAGTGTTTTTCAGAAATGAGAGTTTTCAGTGAATTGATATTTCTATGCTACAGCTGGTATTGTTGTCTACAACAAGAGATGTTAAAATATCATTTACTAGTAAGAAGCCTGCTGTAATTATGCTGAGATTCAGATTTGATTTTTTACATGAAAATCAAGTGAACAAATGGCTGAACACATTGCCTCAACAGTGAAATAGTTATTTACTTAACTCTTAAAATGTAAATTTAATGTCTGGATGGTACTGGATTCAATTATAATGTATGATTATTTTTTTCCATCTGAACTGACTTGACAATGTCAATTAAAGGAATATGTCCTAAAATAATTATAAAATATTAATTTTAAATTTACTTATTACAAGTTTATTGTGTATATATTTAAATCAAAATATATATGGATCTATCAAAAGAGTTCTTCAAAGAAACAAGGCTTATAACTTTTCACTAGTTTAAAAAAAAGGACATTAAAGAAAAGTCCTCATCTTCTGACATATTCCAGTAGCTGATTTAAAGAATTTTGACAACTGATCTGCTGAGGTTAGCTTTCTCTGAAGACTGAAAGAAAGCCTAGCAATTCTCCTCTTCTAGTTCTTAATCAAGACCATTTCTACCTTCTAGAGACCCAGTAACCCAAAACCAGAGAAATTTCAGTATCATGAACAAGACTAAAATGTAACGCCTACCTCCAAGACTGCAAGATGAGGCTCTTGCTACATTAGGAGACTGTTTCACGTCATTAACTATAACAAGATGTCTATTATTCAGACTATCAGTATTTAAAAGGATTTAGGGTTTCCATATCCAAGGTGGCTTGTTAATAACAGTCCTTAGAGATTAAGCTAACTAAAGCAGGTTAATCTTCTGCTAGTCTTGGGAGAGAAAAGGGCACTGTGATTTATAGATTAAGGACTGAATACAGTTTAACTCAATATCTTGGTTCTACAGCTTTTTATGAGAAACTGTGTCAAATTCTTTCAAACTTTTTTCATGCATTTTTTCTTTTACCAAGAGGACTCTTGAGCATCAACAGTATGAATCCTCTTTTAGTCCTGCTTTACTGAGAAAATTGTATGAATTTTTGAAAATTTTTTTTCAACAATTTCCGATTAACTGTGAAGTAGATACCATGCAAATTATGTCTTCACTACATCACATTTTACATTTAAAAGTGTAATTCCTCCTCAACAATAACTTAGCTGGTGACTGAAACCTTCATGTTCATCAGACACAGGGGTAAAGACTTTCACATTAGTATGTCTACATCAAAACTCACATATCAGTAAGCAACTAAATGGACTATTGCTAACACTTTATATTTGATCACAAACAATGCATTTTTCCTAAGCTTTGGCTGTTAGAATAAGGATGCCTGTCTTTAAAAGCTTTTGGTATTCACAATTCTGAAGTATCTAAAAATATCACACAAACGAATCTTATTATATACATCATCATAAAGAAAGTCAATAATCTCAGGTGCCTAGAATCATGATTAATTTTTAGTATCTGGTTTCAAAATGACTGCGTATGGATCATCTCCTATTACTAAACCCACAGCAAAATAACCCACACATAAAGTGGAAAGATGTTCGCTGGAGGAGAGCAAAGTGTGATGGCTCTAAACAGCAGCCATGCTGATTCTTTTTAATGCTTTTTCTGAAAATTCACAGAACATCCTTTCTTGGGAGAGCCTTTTACCAAGACATGGTTAAAAAAGTAACTTAAAAAGCATCTACTTCTTATATCTATCTATAAAACCTGCCACTTTCTCTTAAATGAATATGTAGTAGGTTTAACTTCTTGATATTCCTTGTTAACTCATACTCATCACCCTGTTGTTTTTTTTTTCCTAGATGGTGGTAATGAATTTAATTATTCTCATAAATTAAGCTATACTGACAGCACTGTAATTTTCTTGCTGTTCCATTTTGCCATTGTTAAAGGAAGAAGATTTTTTGTCCAGTTTTCTGAAACCTTTCCTGTTACCTTTAAGTGATAAACAGACAGCTTCTGAGACTGTTCCAGTCATACTTTTGAAACCTTTGAATCAATTTTATCTCATTTAGTCCACTCAAAAAACAAGTTCTTCAGGTATCCAAACCCATCTTTCTTTAGTCTGATACGAAATATTTATTTGCTGATAATTGTACTAATGCTACCCATATTGAGAATGTCTAACTGCAGAAATTGGAGAAGACTGAATGAGAATACATTTATTAGTTTTGTTGGCATTATCTTTTAAAGAGCTTTCCTGGACCACTGAGCAGCAGACCAACACTTTCCTTAGTTTGCCTTTGGCTGCTAATGCACTCATAGAATTATTTATTATCTTTTATGTGTGCTGGTAGTTTTATTTCATTTTGTGCTTTGGCCTTTCTCTGACTTTGTGCATGCACTGCTCTTCAAACAATGTCAATAATAGTATTTCCATATTCTGCTTGCATTTAGGTGGTAGTATGGCGAATAGCTGTAAATGAGGTAACAGGTAACAGGCATAATCACATAATCCATCAGCTAAAATTCTGTTATCCTTTGAAACTAGTTGCATCCAACCTGCTTACTGCAAATGGTCCTTGGCTCATGCTAAACCCTAACCTCTGCATGGCCATGATTTGTGAAAACGGCCATTGGCCTAGGCTGTAACTGTGGCAGAAATAACAGTTTAACAGATCTGGGTTTATGTAGTTTATCATATGCAAGTGTTCTGGACTATGCACCCTCTGTTTATTTATTCATGTAGAAATAAGTAGTAATTTTTTTCTAAGGCTGCTTATTATTCTCAGCATTTAGGTGAAGAAAATCAGAATTGAGATCACAATGTCCATTTTCTTTTTTTAAAACTTATCAGGCATTATAGCTTGCAAGAAGAAAAAAGTACAATTCTGAAGGCCTCTGTATGTTGTATTAGCAAATCTGCTCTGATAGATTATAGAATTCTGAGATGCATTCTTGAAAACCAAGGCTGAATGGCACAAAACAAATCATTACTTCCAGGTTCAATTTACAAGATCACTTGTTCTACAAACTGAGCGCAAGGCAAGCTATTTACCTCTTGTGTCTTAAATCAAACTCTACATTATAAAGGACCTCTTAAGGTAAAGAAAAAAAAATCACATATTTAACTTCAAACAACCATTAAGTACCAAGAAATGAGGTTATTGTAACACTCTTCTGGTTTGCTTCCCTGCTCTTTTCTGAAAGAAACCCTACAACTAAAAAGAATCAACAGGAAAAAAAAATAGCATAAGGATGCTCTTAATGTCCATAATACAGTGACCCCAGAACGGACACTAGACTTCCACCAGAACATTAAGAGAAGAATGAGCTCTATTAGACCTCACAGCAGCCTTCCAGTACCTAAAGGGGGCCTATAGGGATGCTGGGGATGGCCTCTTCATTAGGGACTGCAGTGATAGGACAAGGGGCAATGGGTTAAACTTAAACAGAGGAAGTTTAGATTGGATATAAGGAGGAAATTCTTTCCTGTTAGGGTGGTGAGGCACTGGAATAGGTTGCCCAGGGAGGTTGTGAATGCTCCATCCCTGTCAGTGTTCGAGGCCAGGTTGGACGAGGCCTTGAGTGGTATGGTTTAGAGGGAGGTGTCCCTGCCCATGGGAGGGAGGTTGGAACTTAAGGTCCTTTCCAACCCTAACTATTCTATGATTCTATGATTTCATCATTACATAACTCATAGACAAACAGTAACTAACCCTGGACTTCAGATTTAGGGGGAAAAACCAAATTAACAAAAACCAGGGTAAAATAAACAATGAAAACCCCAAAACAAAGCAGGAAAAAAAAAACACCACCACCACCAACAACAAAAATAGACAGACAAATAAAAAATCAAAACCCCCAAACTAATTTACAAGTAACATTGAAGGAAATGTGTTAATAAGTCTGACTCCATAGTGCCTATTCCATCTGGTCTATGGTCTCAGCTATTACTGAACAGACTATTCAGTAGTTTCCGTATTACTTTAGAACAGACTATTTCAGTTGGAAGGGACATACAGTGATTATCTAACCCAACTGCCAATCACTGAACCCACAAATGTTTCATTAGGCACTCCAAAAATTCAGTAGTTGTCAAATTTTCAGCTAGGCAAACTTACATGATTCAGTTTCAACTAGGCAAACCTACATGATTCACATATTTCTGCCACTGGTCATAATGGATAATGCACCTTCATACTGCTGATACCACTGAGCAGCTTGATATCTGCATCACTGCTTAATTTCAACAAGGTTTGAAAACCCAGTTACCCTCAACTACTGTATGAACCATTAAACAGGCAGAGAGTATATTTAATGTCTTCATCCCAGTCTCCTCCAACATTCCCTCCTCCCCCAGTTTGAAGGGAATGCTAAAGATTAGAAATACAGACATTTTTTTTTTTTTTGGGTTGGTTTATTGCCAATGAGAAAAGAAAAAAAAATAAATTCCTTGTATTAGGCCAAAAAGAATTTCACAGCGGTGATTACCAAAGTGTATAAGAACCTCTCCATGCTCAAAGAATGATCTTTGTCTTTTGAGGGTGTTTTGTTGTCTGCTCCTTATGACTGTCTTCAAAGGCTCTCCAGTGAGCTTCTGGACTCTTGTGAGCTCCTAGTTTCCCATGTAGTGGGTAGAGGGTATGGGCATCAAACATGAATTTTAGAAAACATTTGGACACCTAAAATTAAATTTTTTAATGAAGAGTAATTTTTTGTCATTGTCCTTTGTATGAACCTAGTCCCTTGCACCTGAATACTTGGTTTGCATAGATACAGGTTTATAAATGGAAAAAATGCATGCACAAATTGAGGCAAGCTTGAAATTGCCTGAAAATTACTCTGTATCCATCGAAGTTAGATTCAGACAAAGAAAGTGGCTGTAGGAGGAAAACAGAATGGAAGCATATGCTCCAAGTGCATCAAGAAAGGCAGACATAAAGATGCTAAAGAAGAACTGAGTTGAAAAGAAAAAGTAATAGGAAAAAAGCCCACTACAACTGAAGGGGAAAAAGAAATTTTAATAAGTTAGGCAAATGAGATTGAAAATGGTGTTAATTATGCCTAGCATCATGAATGGCAATTAAAAAAAAGCAGAAACAATAGATGTAATATAGTCTTAAGTTGTTAACGTAGCAGAAACTGCTTCACACCCCATCATTTAGGAACGGTCACCAGCAGTTGCCATCAGAGAAATCATCCTTCGTTCCCTATTCTACTGTACAAAACCTACATCCAAAACAACCAGCTGTGATTAAGAGGGTGAACGGAACTCAGAACACGTAAGTTCCAGGTTTTATTCTTTCTCACCATTCTTCAGTCAGAATCCAACCCCTCCTTTTCCTTTCTCTAATACCTTTCCCAGCCATTTCTTCCCTAAACTCCTGGTTCTTCCCATCTACCTTACTAATAGGATAACATTTATAATGTTATGATTTATGGCTTTATAGCCCTCATACTGCAGTTGCTGCTCAGTGATTGCTACAGCTTGGAACAGGAGTATGGCTTTCATGATTTCCAGTATATAAACTGGGGGCAGTTCCCTGGAAGGACTAGATCACTGCTCAGGTCGGGCTGGGTATGTGTCAGCTGGTAGAACTGGGCATGATGTGCTGTAGTATGGAATACCTCTTTGGCTAGTTTGGGTCAGGTGTCCTGTCTCTACTTCCTCCCGGCTTTCCCTCCTCCCTGGCAGAGCATGAGACTGAGAAAGCCCTTGATCAGAGTAAACATTACTGAGCAACAACTAAAAACATCGGTGTTATCAGTGCTGCTCCCAGGCTGAAAGTCAAAACCACAGCACTGCACCAGCTACTAAGAAGGAGAAAAATGACTGCTACTGCTGAACCCAGGATGTCTGTATAAAATGTTTTAGATGGATTTCTAGGAATTATACACAGGAGAAATTAAACAAAACAGACATTCTTTGTAAATTGTTCTGGTTTTTATCAGGCAAGAATATACTCCTACTGACTGGAAAGAAGAGAAATGAAAGGGCAGACTGTGGCAGAGGATAATCTATATTCAGGAACTGACACGGACCTTGACAAGAGTAAAAACTGTTTTTTCCCCTAGTTTTAATACATGGAAGACCTTTTGAGGACTATAATCTGTGATGATGTTTTAACCATTACCCAGCAAGATACAGAAGAACATAACAACATAGGGCAGGATGTCACTGATATAATCAGCCCCATTAGTACTGTGGTGATTTGACATTAAATGCAATTACAAAGCGACATTTTTATACTACTGCTTTTTTGTTGTTATTCTTAGTTTAATAATCTCATCTTTGATAAGCATGTTTACTCATACAGACACCATGTCTCTGTGCTGCTGAATGGGAATCTGACATTCAGATACAGATCCAGCCTCCTGCATTTTCATCTAATGGAGACAAGCCTAATATAGTTAAACAGTAGGCTGCCAGCAGCCCTTTCAGATCAATTTTATGATCACACATGGCATTATCTTAAAGAAGATATATTTGTATTCTTCCATGAAATCTACCTTCTAAGACTAATGTTTTATTTTCTTTTTTAATACATACATACACATATATGTAGTGGCTCAGCAGAGAACGGATACAAAAAGGTTTTTTCATGGGGCGGGACTGCATTTGAAATTTATTTAAATAATTATGAGATTGTCACAGCTAGGCACAAATATGAAAAAAAAACTCTGAGTAGAAACTTTCTGCCCAAAAAATCGCTCACAAAAATAAGCCCGAGAAGACTACTGTTGAACAGAGACATGCATACTTTCTTTTTTTTTTCTTTTAATAAGGATGTTAAACTTTGGCCAGGAATTATACCTGCTGCTTGTTTACATTTTAATACAAAAGCTTAAGGACTTTTATGTGTACTAACACATGTAACAAGTAACAGCCATGCCATGAAGATGGAAAAAAATAAAAATAATACAAATAAACAATAAACCTGTGAGACAGAAGAAACAGGTTGACTATCCAGGGACCTTTAAGTACAACAAAACTTACAGAGAGATTAAACTCTGAATCTCAGACTAGCAAGTCTGCTCCTAAAAGTCTGTTCCTAAAAAGCAATTTAGAGTATTCTGATTGCTCTGAGGGGAATTAGGCAGGCAGCCAGGCGTTTTCTGAGCATAGCTATGGGCTTGAGCAATGATGTAAAGCTGGGTACATTGCCTCTGCACCCCCCCCACATTCCTGCCTGCCAAAGAATTTCTCAACCAGTTAAAAACTATTCATCTGAAAAAGCTACAATCCATTCTCATTTTTATCATAGATTTCCTTTATGACTGTGAACTGCCCAGTCTACAGAGTAGGTGTAAATGGCAGAAAATGGGAGCATTTCACAGCTGCCAGGCTCAGAAGCATCCTGAGAGGTAGGGTGGGATAGTATTGACCTCTTGTGCCCTTATCATTCAGCCTGATGCTCCAGAAGAAAAGGAAGCACACAAGCCTAGAGATGTCCCTATTCACTACCATGGCAGTGAAACCTGGGTGTGCTGGCTCTATAGCCTTTTATCACAAACTCAAGGCCATAATTCAGTGCACCCTTTTTGGGAAAGTTCCCAGCTCTTTGCTGACCTAAGCCACTTTTTTTTTCATAATGTACAATATCATCATTGTGACAATGCTCTGTATGCTGCAGATTTTCTAACAAACTTCTACAAATCGCAATATAAAATTATTTTCATGTGAATATATAAAACTCCAAATAAATAAATAAATAAATAAATAATCCCAAGCTGTTTTCTAAGTTGGCTAGCAATACCATTTTACATGTTCCTGAAGAAAGTCACAGTTGGACTTCTAGTATGCTTATGACTGAAATCCACCAAGTACTCTGTTTTCAAAGGAAAACAAACATCTGTGCATTATGAGCATTCTTTTATCCTTGTTTCAGCTGGTTTGATTATTTTTCCAGACCACACAATCTTTTCCTTTTTTTTCCCCGTCTACTTTCATCCTTTTTTAAGATGTGTTTCAAGTAATCGTATTTTACAGGAGGGGAAAAATATTTTAAGACTTAACCACACAATTATATTCACATAGGCAGTCACTTTGTAACTGACGGTACAGAGGCTGAGTCTTCCAGTGAGCTTGGAGCTGCAGGATCTGTAGTTATTTGACAAGATATGCTATCTCACATCATGACATACAGACCATGGCATGGCAGAAATTAGGAAGGGAACAGATATATCAAATATTCTTCTGGAAAAGGGAAATAAAACTGCTTTCTTTCAGAGCAGACCTGTTTGTCCTGTATGGTATTCAGTAGAAAGTAATTTCTAAAATAGAATCATAGAATCATAGAATAGTTAGGGTTGGAAAGGACCTTAAGATCATCTAATTCCAACCCTCCTGCCATGGGCAGGGACACCTCACACTAAACCCTGCCACCCAAGGCTCTGTCCAACCTGGCCCTGAACACCACCAGGGATGGAGGATTCACAACTTCCCTGGGCAACCCATTACCAGTGCCTCACCATATTTTATTTTAGATTAAATACTAGCTTTATTCTTTAGTACTATATATATTCATTTTTATTGTGCTTCCTACAATGAAAATTTTGGAGGTCAAAATGCTAATATTTCACTAGAAGCATTTTGAATTGTAAATTTTCCCTAAAACTCGAGAAGGAATAATAACCTTAGTAGGAATATGACCAAAGCTGTATTAAAGTGGATAGGTCTCTGGAACTGGAAAAGCTCAATTTACAGATTCAGAGATATTCACCTAGATGTAGAATCGTTAACTTCAACAAAACTTTTGATCTGAAAATATAATTGGGAGATCAAGGACTGCACTGTGTAGGATGGGCTCAACCTTTTTTGTCCTAGAAACCTAAACCAAGATCTAAAAATCCTACTGTTTGAATTGTAAACAGTTATTTAAAATTTCTAACCACTTTTCTCCAATCTATCATTCAGTTCTAAGCAATTAATTACCCGTTATCTCGATTAGCCTAATTAAAGTGAGGATGAAATTACGCTTTCACTGGGGTGTGGCCTTTAAAAGAAATTCTCCAATTTGTTTTGTAAAGAAGAGTTCCCCATTTTACTCACTTTTTTAAAAGCAAGCTGTTATCTTCACTTTTACTTGTTGCGCTTTTGGTTATGCTGTCATTCATTCAAGTCTTTCTGAAACACCTGACATTTTTTGCATGTTAAATAGTTCTAAGAGTTTAAGCTGTAAATTCATAACTAGACCCAGAATTAAATGTCCTGGCTAACCCAGTATTTTTTCCATTAGGGAAAAGTATTTGGCTACTGAGGAAAAATTATGTTAACTCGATATTTTTTTTTTGCCACCATCTAATAGCATCCTGCTAGCAGTTCCTGTGAATTGGCTCATTCTTGATTTAATGGTTGGTCATAACACTGTGAGTTTTCTGGACAAGGTCATCTTTGGACAGCTGAGTACTTCCTGAGAAAGAGAGGCCAAGACTGACTTTACAGAGGTTTCCTTCAGATGCTGGGCACCTGTAATCATGTTGGGAAGACTGTTTCACCTTTGACAAAGCAGCTGCTCAAATCTTCAGCTGTCTTTAACAAGATGCAAATTCATCCACCCCAAAATGTCTTAATTTTAAAGGTAACAGATATCTACTTTTGAATGACAAAATTGAAAGAGCTTTTTGGCACAGAATAGCAACAGTTTTTACATACAGGAAAGTTAGCATGACAGGAAAATAATTTTCTTCATGGCTCTACTGATCAAGTATGGATTTTTTTAACTATGTGAGGTAAGAACTGAAACATACAGACTACAAGGTAACAATTCATGAGTTGTCTATACTAGGTTAGCTTAGATCTTCAAATTACACAAAGGTTTAAGAAAGTAATGTGCTGCTGCCCCCTGTTTCACTGATGGCTCGGCTTCGTGAGCGAAGATTTGGGATGGGCTTTAACCACGCTTACTACAAGCACGATGACCAAGGGCAAGTGGGATATGCAAATCTGGGAAAAAAGAGTGCTGAGGCAATCCAGAAGTGTCCGACCACGACTGTAAACTCCTGAGCTAACTCAAACTACCTATGTGCTGCTCCGCCTGCATGCAACGTTGGATCTTGCAGCTTCCCATGCACCTTGTCATCAACCATTTTGACCGTTGCTCATCTATACAGACAAATAAGAGTAAGCCCTTCCAGCCTGTGCAGTGGATTTTTTAGGTGAAGCGCAGCTTGCGCAGAACTGGCCCCACCCTTTACACCTAGTTATCTAGGATGCACGGCCTAGTTATCTAGGATGGTGACAGCAAAGTCCTCAGGTCATAGGTTTTGTAAGTGTCCTTCTCTTTGATGGAAGACCTTACAAGGCTAGACGAGCTCCTTCAGACCGGGTTTGAAGATAGGAGTTTTCCTTCTCCTATGAGGAAGGCCTGACTTCACTAATGAAGATTCGGGAAGGGCTTTAGACATGCATTCTGAACAAGACTGTCATCTCCTGGGACAACCACGAGCAACAACAATGCAACAGCACATCAAGGGTCTAGGCGGGTTCTTAGAGGCTTTCAGTCATAAGCCCGCAGATGGTAGCCTCACGCCAGTGGTTCCTGTTTCATTACCTCACTGGTATTTTCTGTACTGTTTTTGATTCTGCAGTCTTATTTAATTTGACAGTAGTGTTTGAGTAGTGACATGATATGTGCCACACATGACTTTTACCAACCCCCATGTGTTCAGAAAAGCTTGCTCATTTAGAAGTAAAATTTCAAAGGATACTAAAAATATAGATGGCATTCTGATGCTCACCTCAGCAATAAGAATAATCAAGTATTAGTCTTAGTGAACTGGAGTTTTAATTCACTTTCCCATTAATATTTTCTGTCTGATTGTTTTTAATTGTTGCCTTAGGCAGCCTCAGGTTATTTCTAGACTTCTTGTTTTCTTCTGAGTTTGAAGCCTTTCTAATTTTTTTATTATTTTTTTTCCTCTCTGTGTTTTTCTCTTTTGGATTTATCATTTTGAACATTGGCCACTGAGGAAAATTAGTTTCTCTTTCCCCCTCCACGAAGTCCTCACTAGCATATTATGTTAAACAGGCTTTCTGCCTTCAGATTAAGAGATTTAATCTATATCTTAAATTGGCATGATACAGACTCTACCTTTTGAATCTTGTAGAAGAGACTACTTTTGAAGCTTGTAGAAGATAGGATTTAACATCCCAATTTATCTACAGGGGTACAGTCCTGTTGAGTTCAGGCAGCAGCAAACCACCTTGAATGGTATTTTTTTTTGCTCCTGCTTCAAAGCTTCCTTCCAAAATCAGACAATAGCAAGACAGGTCTTTATGGTACTCACCCGATACTTCAGTGGCATGTAGGGAAGCAAATGGAGAAAGAAGCTGAGTGCGGCAACATTCCAATTCCCACTTGATTCCTGTTCCACTGAAAATGGCAGTCACCTCCTATTTGCAGCTCTCCCTTGCAGCGCAGAACTGAAATGACAGTTCAGCTGAGTTGGTGACTGCTTCTGTAATTTATCCAGTAATAAAGAAATGACAAATCTAGGCTAATTTTATTTTTTTTACCTCCTGAAACCTCCTGGTATGAGGCATGGAAACACCTGGCACCATCTTTCATCAATGTTTTACACAGCCTCTTCTATCCAGTGCTGCTTTCCCTTCTCCTAGCTCAAAAAGTGCTCTCATAACAGCACCCAGCTCCTCCTCCCTGCTTCTATTATTTACTAGTATTGTCTGTTTATTTACTGCAGAGTGTGATTTCTTTGAGAAGAACAGAGTTCCACCTGGTCAAACATCACACCAGAAATCTGTTCAACTTGGTTATGTCTAGCTTCTAACAAGCTATCCTACTAAGCACAGCTATGTGGCTTTTCATGCATTTTTTATGTACTTGAACAAATAGGTAGTTTTAATTGCTACTAAAACAGCTTATAGTTGACAGCTCTAAAACATTTGTGTAGAAAGCTAACGATCATTTAGGAACTAGAATAGCATGCATACAGCATAAAAATATCAAAGTTTAATTCAGATATAAATGGGGAAGAAAACATTTCAACACTTTTATATCTTTATAAGTTGACAACTTTCAAAAGTTTTAATTTCAGATAATTCCACAGCAGAGCCTGAAGCCTTTTGGATAATTTAAAAGAATTTAAGTGAAACTGTAAAATATCCATATTTACAAATTTATTATTAAAAACTGCTAATCAAAGTAATTTTTCCTGCAATATTACAATTTTTAATGAGTAATAGCCATTACAATATTTATCAAATGCCAGAATTAAACTGTTCTACAGCCATATATTAAACAAGGGCCTTACCTATTGCTTTCTTTCTGATGCTTCTCACAGTAAAAAAATATAAAAAGACTGCATATATTTTCACTTTGTTTCAGATTGTTCACTTGGTTTCAGATAAAATAAATAAAAAAATTATTGACACACTATTCTTACCATGTAAAGCTTGTGAACAAGCAGAGATGTTCTACTAAGTAGTTCTGGAGGTAGAAGAAATTGCTGATGAGCATTAAATGAGCATTAACCAGTTCAGACAACTATGTACCTAGAATGACAGAACAGTTTGAAGTCTATCAAGTTCCAACCCCCTGCCATGGGTGGGGAGACCTCCCACTAAACCAGGTAGCTCAAAGCCCCATCCAACCTGGCCTTGAACATTGCCAGGGATGGGGCAGCCACAGCCTCTCTAGGCAACCTGTGCTAGTGTCTCAACACTCTCATTTTCTTCCTAATAACTAATTTATATCTCATATTTCAGTTTAAGGGCATTCCCCCTTATCCTATCACTACATCGCCTTGTAAAAAGACCCTCCCCAGATTTCCTGTAGGCTCCTTTATGTACTGGAAGCCGCTCTAAGGTATCCCTGGAGTCTTTTCTTCTCCAGGTTGAACAAGCCCAACTCCCTCAGCCTCTCTTCATAACAGAGGTACTCCAATCCTCTGATATATTTGTGGCCTACTTGGACTCACTGCAACAGCTCCACATACTTCTTATGTTGGGGGGTGTGCGAATCAGATATGATTTGTACCAGTTTCACTAAGTGTTTCGACACACATTGTGTGGTTATTTTACTGTTCTTTTAAAATAGCTTACCAAGCTTCTACACTTCCATTTCTGAGGCAAGAATTACATTTTTTTCTGACTCAGTGCTCCATGAATTCACTCAATCCAGTGGATTTTTTTTCAAGGAAAGATCATACAGTTCACTTCTCCAGCTGACTGCAACACTGAAATTGATGGATGCCTCTTCCTCAAGATCAAGCATGGTCTTACCTCAGTAGGGCTCAGATCCCTTTTTTTTTTCGTCCCAGTATATTAATTTCATGCTATAAAATAATGTTAAAATGTTTAAAGAATCAGGTTATAAATATATTCGAAAATGATTATTGTTCCATATGCAAAATTCTTTCAAAAATTCAGTGAGAAGTAAAGTTTATTTTTCAGTCTGCTGAATGCACTTTCTTTAAGAAATTATCCCTTTAAAGTCTTTTGAAAACTTACATTATAACTGATAACATATCTTCCTCAATCTTCATGCCATACTGTACGAGTAACTTTCTATTGATCTGTTAAAGTCTTTGAAATACAAAAAATCTTCTTGAGGTCCCTGCAAACCTTCAGTTGTATAAAGAGAAAGGAAGGAAGGATTATAAAAGACTTTATCAGAAAATATTACTTAGATTCAGGTCTAAACTAATTCCTTATTCTGCAGTTTTGTATCTGAAGATATACTGGGGCAAAAGGGTCAGAGCCATTATGAGATGGACCTAGTTTGAGAATTGCTCAGTCCCTTCCTTGGATCTGTAATATCTGACATGAAATACCTCAGGATTCAGTCCTGCTGTCAGTCACTTGACTTTTTCTTACAAGGTCTCTTGTTACAGTCTTACTTGTGGGACATAAACTGTTGGGAGTTTTTTAATAAAAACAATTTTTCACAAATACAATGCTGTCATTTAGTTTGTGTAATCCCACAGATTATCTGAATTCATAAAGAAACTAAATTAAAATAAAAAATTGTACTTTCAAACTTGTAGCACATCATCAAGCACTATTTTCTAAAAACCAAACAGACATTGTATTTTCCGTTCTATGACTGCTGATAGTTTTTTTTCTAGAATTCCTATGGGAAGAGTTTCAGATATCTTTTAGATACCACAGAGGATGGCACCATTATTGATAGAGACAATATTGCCAAATATCTTAAAAGCTGATCTACAGTAAATTAAGCAACATAGATTTATAATGCCCTGAACAAATGATATTTAAAAAATCTATCCAAGCTTACAGATGAATCTTCCAGCTTTTTGTAGCTATTTCCCATTCTAAAAAAAGAAAGAGCTGAAAAACAGTTCTAGTCAGAAGGTCAATTAAATGTAACCCCCTGATTCTGCAAGAGAGCTTTACTTTAGCTGTAATAAAAATATTGGGCTTGGAGCTCTATTAAGTTTATTAACAAAGTACAACACTATGGTGACAGAGACACAGAAACCCTTGGAGATTTTTAACACTCTAAGATTGTAGGTAATGCTAATAAAATAGGCGCATCATCTCTGATAAAACGTAATTTTAAACATAAAGAAGAAACCAGATTTTTTTAAAACAAATATCTTTTTATTATTCTCTCTGATTCACTTTTCTGCATAGAGCAGAAGTACAGAAAGCAGATTATTTGGGTATTTTGTGAAAGTCTGGGTTTTCTTGGTTTCTGGTGGTTGTTCACATAAAGTCAGTTGGCACTTTATAAATACAGCTTATTCCTCTGTGGCTTGTCTAAACTTGTGCATAACACAATAACCATTAAAGAGTAATTGTCACTTTAAAAACAATTACACATCAGGGTTATTAGAATATGATGAGCCTGCAATACGTCTGTTCAGCATTTCCACTTAAAATACAGATGCACAGTCACCTTCATTCACCACAAATGGAGCTAGACATGTAAACTGCATGTAAAATGAAGTAAATGTTAACTCCATCTCCTTATGTTTCTACATTGTATTGCAGCAACTACTGGGGTGCCCACGACATTTAAACACATTTTCTTTTCATCTGGCTCCTGAGAATATCCAACTCCCATCAAGGAAGCAAGTTGTAAACAGATTCATAGAACAATCTGCCAGCTTAGCTATTTAGAAAGGTGAAGATATAAGGAGCACTAATACATTATAAGGACATAAAATCTATATGATGGAGAATAAAATGAGCATATGCCAACTACAATCATGGTCTAGAGGTAGCACAATGCAGTGCCTAATGGGGAGGCACAGAAAGAGACTACAGTGCCAAGAAGGCCATCTATCTCTAGAGAAGGAAACAGATCACTACCAGGAAAATGAAATCTTGCTGAGTGAAGCAGTGTCAATGGCATGTTAGTGGAGAAAACAACCTATTTTTAAAACAAACACTAAGCCAAAGACAATGAAGTAAGGCCTTTGAGGTACAAATGATAAAATTTTTAAAAAATGGGATGTCTACTAGCATCTAAAGTGAACAACTACTGTACTGGGAAGATTTTTATTTATAATATCTTCACATTCATGTTGGTTATTTAGAATTGAAATGGTCTTCATCTGGGTACCATGGGTTACGATTTGTCCCACAGAGCTTTCAATGGGGATATAACTTCATAAGAAATGATAGCTATCATTTTCCTTTCTTCTGCATTTTCTAATTTCACCCACCAGTGGAACAAGCAGTGTTTTACTCATAGAGCAAGGGCACAGAAAGTATTTTCACAGCTTAATCTTCCATAACATTTTAACAAGCAAGACCACCCTTTAACCCTGCTCTGTTTCTGTGATATTTTATCTCAGAGTAATATCCGTAGCTTTAGAATGTCTGGACAGGCATATAAGATAAGTAGTTTTTCTCCATTTCACCAAGTACAACAAACCTATGCACAAACAACTCTGTGTTGGCCCAAGACCTTGAAATCAGTTGTTTATTTCCACTAATGTGTTGGATTTTGTTGCAGAACTAAATATAGATGTGTTTACACCCTAGATGTCATATTTAAAATGTGGACAACCTGAGAATCACATTACATTTGATACAATGAAACCTCATCTTTGATCTATTTTGAAGTTTAACTTGTAAAAGTGCAAGAAGGAATTTTAATAAATACAACCCTTCTGGGGAAAAGCTTCACTCTGTGGCCAGACAGGCTACAAGTTCCATTCCCAAAGAACGTATTTTATAGGAGTCTGAGATCAAAGCTGCCTATAGTGGCTCTTGTCCTAGCATTATATCCTCTTCAAAGTAGTTTTTCAGACCTATGCGATCAACAGCCCACTTAGATGACTAGTACCTAAGCGTAGGTGGAACAGCTCTGTAGAAATATCAGCAAAGAAAACTTTCCACCTAGCTTTGGTTCTGAAATACAACGATAATTTCTCCTCTGAGTCTAGCCCTATTATTTCTTGTCTTTTATCTTTTGCTCTTCTCTAGTGATCTGCAGAGTTCAGAAAAGGAGAGAAATAGAGCCAACAGAAAACAATTTTGATTCTGGAGGGTGGTTATCTGGGTTAATTGTTTCAGTGGGGATTAGTGTTAGGAAGATACATGCATAAATCACTGGGGATATGATCTGAAATAGAGAAGCTGGGCTGTTTGTGATTCAACTTTTAAGAGAGGCTTTCACTAAATATAAAAGTAGCATAGTTTGTGCTCCTCCTAAGACTACTTAAATTATGGGTGAGAAGAACAGGCATCTCAAAACCCCAACACTATTATCTGTTATATCACACAAGAATCACTTCATCAGAATCTGCAGGGAATGACATCAAACCAGTTGCTTAAGTATAGGACATACTCCCTTAAGTACAGGCAAAAGGGTATTAGAAAACCAGCACAATCTTTTTAGATCTTTCCTTGGTCCCTTTCCTGTGAACTGTTTGGCTTGCAAGACTCATGGTAAAAAGGGCAATAAAATCAGATACCCCATGATTTATATGTTAGATTCTTATATAAATGTCTTTGCAAGGAGATTTCCCATTGAAACAAGCACAGTTAAAATAGTTTAAGACAGTTCATCCTTGTGACAACAAAGATTCTGCATGTTTGGTAGGCATAATTTGCTATGTTTTTCTAACAGCTGGAGTCAAAATGTTTCATCAGAGTTACAGTTTCCTTGTATTTACAGCTAAATGAACACAGAAAGTTAACAATCAACTGCTAGGCTGAAGGCAAATAGAAGATGTTTGCTGTCCTCCCATAAAGCTCCAAATTAGTATTTTCAAATGCCAGCAAATAAGGCAGAGAATATAATATAGTTAAAGGCAGATCAAGACTGATCCATTTTATCTTCCACGGAATTCTGGTCGGCTTCCTCTTGCAATGTTTAGTGGAGTTTTATATACAGCCATATTTAAAGAAAAAAAAACAATTTCTATAATTATTATTCACGTGTCTTAAGCCAGTAAGAGATGATACAATAAACAGATTAATTATTGTGACCATAGCACTTTAAACAACAATGCCAAGCCTTTTGGAAGGGCTGATGTTTTGATTAGATTGATGTGGAGAAAAAGAATCTAATTACATGGATATTATCTTACTGAATATTATTATCATACTGAATATTATTGCTTATCATAATGTGGAACAATATACATAAAGTGCTTAGCTATCATCCTCAATAAGCTGATCACAGATTTAGGCAGAAGGTCACCTCCACTTAACTGTTCCCAAGATCTGATAGACACAGTTGCACTTCAGACATTTTAAAGACAATTAATTCCTAGTGAAAATCCTGCTAGCACTCAGTTTCAGAGCTCCAAAAATACTCTTGGACTTCTAGTATCAGATTTCAACTGTACAGCTTGTTTTTCTCAGTTCTAAAAGTTAAAATTAGAAACTAAAAATGCAAAGGCTTGGGGTTTTTTGGCCCCAGAATCTCCTGTCCATCCACTGATGTGGCCACAGAGTTACCTTCTAGTTTATCTTCATGCAAATTGAATCAAATTCAGGTCATAGTGAGCAAACTTGACTTCTAGCTTAGCTTCACTCAAAAGGAAACCATTTCAAGTCACAGTGGCCAAAGCACAGTAGCTGTATTGCCTGGGAGTTTTTCCTCAAAAGTGCACTCCTGCTTCAACCAACCCAACAGCAGAAGTCTTAAGTAACACCACCAAATCCAGTCCTGATTCAGTGATAAACTGTGTTCTTCAAGCATCATTTTCCCAAGACTTACCAATAAGTTGCTCTTACCTTTCACACTACTGACATTCAAGATACCTCTTCTCGCAGGAACTCTGACTGGCGTATGGAAATAGGTCTGTGGCACTGAATATGTAATTAGTGGGCAAACTGGTAACACATCATCCTTAAAATATGAAAAGAAGCCTTTTAAATAGTTGGGATGTATCTTCTCTGCTTACACAAATATAGTCATCTGTGAGGTTATAAGTAATTTTGTTACTTGTCCTGTGTAGAACTGCAATTAGAAATTGATGAATATGAATATGTTCTCTACAGACAAATTCACCCAACAAAACAGCAAATTCTTTTAACTGTACTCAAGCAGTTTCTATTTCAGTTTTTAATTAGTGGCAAATTTCTAGTGATATGGAGTTATTATAATGAATTTTGCACCTAGATCACTTACTTATTTTCTAATGTCTATTTTCTTGAGTGACATTGCTTATTTCATGCAAAAATGTGGAAGAAATTATTATATATTATTCCATACAAATAGTTTAAAAACATCTTAACCTTCTAATATTTTTCTTCTCCAGCAATAAGACTATTTAAAGTCTTAACAAAAAAGGCAACTTTCAGCAACTTTTAAAGATGTTAATTATTTCAAGTGTTGATTTACAGTGATTTATAACTATTGGCACATTTGTAACTTATAATACAGTTTTCAATATCTACAAACACAACATAAAAATCTCATTGACTGTTGTTATTAGTCAGAGAGGTTCAAAACAATTTATAATGCAATTTCTCTTAAAGGCAGCACAGTGACTGGATAAGTTATCTGTATGCATTACTTCAGCAGAAACTCACTGTTTGCTACATATAGGCCCACTTGTAGAGCAGATCAGAGTAGCTAGATTAAAATCTCTTTATTTTGAAAAATAAATCTGAGATTTCTTTGGAAGTGAACCAAATGCTAAACAACCTGTATAGAACCAGAATAATCTTTTAGAATTATAAATATTGCATTCTTAGTTAAAAGCAACCAATAAATTCTTAAGAAAAAAGGTGTTGAAAAAAATGCATTTAGCATATACACTAGTATTAAAAATAGAGATGCTGTACTGTTCATGTCACTTGTGCACTGGTCTGAAAGCATATTGAAATAAATTATGTCTATTTCAAGAGCAATCTGGAAAATACTGTGTTGCACAATGCATAAATTGAGCAAATTATCTAAAATGAAAATTAGGTCCACTAAGGCTTCAAAGGAAAACTGTGTTCCTGCTGGAAGTCTGTTTGATCCATAACTTCCTCTGTGTGTATTTGTGAAGGAAGTTTAGGGGAAATACCAAATAACTCCAGCAGTTCCCTGCTGGCATTCACTTTATTCAAAAACATGCAAAGACAAGGATATCACTGTATCTAGATTATTGTTTGTACTATTAGGTGGTCCTCTGCCTAGCATTCAGGGTCTCATTTATCAAGGTAACTCTGCTGCAATATCCAACACACCTCATAGGTTTGTGTAGTGCAACTTCTATGCTACCTCTGCAAGCAGTAGCACATGCCTGCAATTGATACCCATGAGGTACTGGTACCCAACCAAGTTGCTGAGAAGCTAGTCTTAAGTTACATGAATGATTTGGTAAGGACTGCAATAAGGACAATCTTTTAAATTTTAGCAATAATCACTAAAAAACTATTACAAATTAGCAATATATTAGAAATAGTATAGACTATTTTCAAGCTGGTATTTCATTGATCATGATTACGGAGCTCACTGAAACTTATTGAAACTCACAATGCCTTTATTAACTGATGGAGGCATGCAGAAATAGGATGCAAAATCCTGGATGTACAAACTCTATCGCAAAATGCAAAATACAAAGTACCCTGAATTTTCTCTTAAATATATTCTGTGAAGAAGCCTTAAACCTTACACAATTCACACATATCATTCTGTCTTACTTTGGAGCCTAGAAATGACAATTCAATTTTGAAAATAAGTTGCATTAAGCTTCTCTGGTTTAGCAGTTTGCAGGGAGTTGTTAGCAGTCAGTCTGGACTCAGCACAGCTGAATACTAGTTCTCATCTAATGAACTCTATTTCCATGGACATTTGTCAGTGGTAGCTCAATCACTGTCTTCTCTGTAATCCAAAGAATGCTTTTTGTCAGCTCTCACTCTTTACAGAAAGACTGTGTCCTCAAGAAGTCTCATGACAACTAAATGTATGTGTGTGCACACATAAATTTTGATGTGTCTCCACTCCAGTGACATGTTTTCACTTGTAAATATGTACTGCAAGTAAATACAGGATATTAGTAAATGAAATATTTGTAAGAATTACTAGCATTATGAAGCTCACATCTGCTCTAAACTATCACAAATCATTTATAGTTTGGTTTGTTCCTAGGTTTTAATTCAGAGACTTTTTCTGGCTCAGCTTAGTACACAAAGCAGGCTTGCATGCCAAAGCTGTGATTAACTTTATAGATGCAGTAGAATTATGGAAATGCATCATGCAAAAGTGCGTACTTCCCAAAATTATTCCATGACCTTGTGTTTAAACTGAGTTTTAAATAATTCAGTGATGTATTGAATGAATAAATTTGTGCTGCTTGTTACTCTAAAGAGTCGTGCTTTCACTTTCCTTGCCATCCTTAATAAAACCTCACTTTCTAATATTCATGAAATATTGCATTTCAATTAAATTACATACGTATTGAGACAATAGTTTTCCCTAAGCTGTTTAGTGTTGACACCAACTGTCATTTGCCTTTTTGTTTCTGTATAATAACCATGGAGGCTTTATGTACAGGCAATATAAAGCACTGTCACACTTCAACGAGAAACTTTTTTGATCATTTATCAACAATAGAGAATAAACCTTAGCTATTTTGTTATTAAAAAAACCACACATTAACTTAGCTTAAATAGTGTATAAATCTAAACTTCATTTTTCCGTTCCTTATTTCATGGAAAGAGCATGCAAAGTCTTCCAGTGTTTCATGCACTTGGTAAAAACTGCAGAACTCAAGCCTTTGAGCTGCTTAAAAATGCAAAGGTAACAGAAGAGCCACAGGTTAAAAGGCTAGTATTCTAAACACCGTAAGAAGGTAAAAGAGGATGCAAAAATGTAAAATTATGCCTGCATTGAAGCAGCAAAATACTGTTCTCCAAATTGTCATTATTGTATTGTAGGTAAATTATGCTCAGTATACATCCCTTTGAAAATAGGAATTACATCACCTTCTTATTTATAAGAAATCAATTCGCTTTTCAAATTTAAAGTAAGGTTATCCCATTGCATCACTTTGGATAATAAAACTATGTACTCATATTTAGTACAGGCCTGTCAGCCTAACCTCAGTGCCAGGGAAGGTTATGGAGCAGATCATCTTAAGCGCCATCAAGTGGCATGTACAGGACAACCAGGTGATCAGACCCAGTCAGCGAGGGTTTATGAAAGGCAAGTCCTGCTTGACTAACCTGATCTCCTTCTATGACAAGGCAACTTGTTTAGTGGGTGAGAGACAGGCTGTGGATGTTGTCTACCTAGACTTTATTAAAGGCTTTGACACCATTATCTACAGCATTCTCCTGGGGAAATTTGCTGTTCCTGGTCAGGATAAGAGGATTCTTCACTGGGTAAAAAACTGGGTGGATGGCAGAGCTCAAAGAGTGGTGGTGAATGGTGCTAAATCCGGGTTGCGGCCAGTCACAAGCAGTGTCCCCCAAAGCTCAGTATTTGAGCCAGTTCTTTTTAATATCTCTATCAATGAACTGGACAAGCAGGTTCAGTTCAACCTCAGTTAGTTTGCCAACACCACCATATTGGGTAGGACTGCTGGTCAGCATGTGGACAAAATCAACAGCAATTTTTTAACAGGAAAGATCTATTTTAACAGAAAGATCTCATGAAGTGCATATTGCTATCACCTTCTATGCCTGATGCAGAGAAAGAAAATTTGTTACAGAGCTCAACCAGAGCTCTCAAGTGTAAGCTGTAAAGGCTTCTCTGTAACAGAGACCTGAACCACAACTACAGTGCAGCTACAGTGTGCTAGCAGATAGCAGGTACCACAGAAGTTTATTTACAGAGTGCAGGTGAACAGATGTTGCGAAGAAAAAACAAGTATGAAACAAATGGCCCATTAAACACATGCTCAAAAGGCCGTCAATCTCCTCCCAACTCTTGTCATTCCTTGCTGCTTTCAATTAGCAGGAATAGGTGAAAAAGCACTTTGAAAGATAAACCTTTTAAATAAATATTTTTCATTAATGTGAGTGGAGATAGTTACCATACTGCACCTCCAGCCATCTTAATAACTTTAGATTGGCCCTAACATACTGATAAACTTCACCCACTAGAGAAGCAACCACCAGCACCATTTGTCATAATGTTTTCAACATATTACCCCAGCTGTTCTGGTTTCCTCAGTGTAACTAAGAGGCCACAAATGTTTGCCATGAAGCACAGTGTTAGGAAGACTATAGTAGAATTACTGTAAAGACCTAGGCAAAAGAAGTCCATTACAAGAGTGAAAGCTTTTGCTTCCATAACTGAAGTTATTTCAAAACATATAGAAGAAAGTTTTAAATAAACAACCTAAATGCCATTCATTTAGTATAATTTCAGGAAAGGTGGTTGTCTTCAGGAGAAATACTCAATCCACCAGCTCAGGAGAAACTTAAAGTGAGCCAGATCACAAGCCTTCTCAAACAAATGTCTTCTATTTGATACTTCTGGGAAAATTTGGGAGTTTATGTGGCATGCAGTTTCTTGTTCAGGTATCACTGACACTATCACTCATGTGACATTTGAAAGAAAGGCTGCACAAAAATATTTCGTGTTTTTAACTCTAGCTCCATTTTAAGCATCCTTAAAGTAAATACAAACATTCCAGTTGACTTTAACAAGTAGAAGTGCTCAAGAGCAAAAGTGCATAATGACTAAGAATAACAGAGCAACTCCAGTATATAGACTAGACTCATGCTGCTTGCTTCCTTCCACTGGTCCTAAATCAAGCACTGTTTTATAAACAATGCAATCTCAATATCAGCAATATTCTCTTCAATAAGACACAGCTATGATTTTATTTTTTAAGTAATCACTATTTAATTACAGATCAGTTGAATATTTATCAGTTTTTAAAACCAAAACAGTAAAAAGAAGCATATACCTAAGGGCATAATTAGATTAAAGCTAATGTCAATGAGGCCTTCAACTTCTGTTTTCTTCCTCTTGGAAAACCTGAGGGATTTTAGAATTTACCTTAGTCAAAACAGCAATTTAAGCTTAGACACAAAGATGTTTCCAATCTTTGGTATTTTAAGTTGGATCATCCATTTTACTTTTCAATTCTTATTAGTTCTTAAATAATCCCTTATTATCCAAATTTAATAACTCATATCGTATACCATGCACTTTTACACAAGATATTAAAACCATACAAGAACCATTTGTTAGCTCTAAAACTTATAGTCCTTCAGGTTGCTTTTAAAGTATTCTTACAGATTCACATTTTTCAATATATGGTAGGTGTTTCAAAGTAGTTTGTCCTTTAGACACTGGTAGAAAAAAAATAAAAAAGAATTAAAAAAAGAGAGAGACAGACCAAGAAAACATGCACTTAAGCATTTAACCTTAAAGACCACATACTGGTAAGTTATAGTATTAACACTTATGATCCAAGCACCAAGCCTAAAATCACCCTTTTCTCTCAAGAGTCTTACCGCCTTTCATTCTTTGCATACATCACTGAGACTGCAAAATTCAGCCCTACCCCTTACCTCAATATAAGTGCCTTGTGCATACGTTAGTTTTTGTGTGCTGTAAATTCATTCATGTGAGCTCTCTGAAGTGGAGCTCTCTTCTATTTGGCTACAGAATCAGTGTGTAAATGCAACCCCAGAATAATACCTACAGCAACTCCAATCATCTTTTTTCGGCTGCCCTCCCATTCCCATTATAATATCTGTCAAACATTTAATGCAGCTTTGCCTGGTGTACAGGCTGATGACACCTATGGAGGTGGGCTATGAATATGTGAAACAAGAATGAGCAAAATAGGCAAAATAAAAGCTTTTAACGTTTGATTTTTTCATAAATGGATGTTTTTCACTATCTACAACCTTCCCCCAAATATACTCTGCTACCTTCAAAACCCCTATAGTCATAAAATAGCAAGCAGGAGACAGCACAGACATACGTAAATGTTATCTTTGCCAAACGTCAGGACTAAGTTATCTTCATAATTCTTTTCTTCATTCTTCCAATTTCCCAGTATAAAGCAAGAATATGACTTCAAGAGATTGCTTAAACAAATCCAAACACGTTAATGGAATTAACTGTGATTGTGATTTTGACTTCACAAACAAATGTCATTTATTGCAGTTTCTATTGCTAATAGTTGGTTCTCCTCAGCTGCAAAATCTCCAGCAAATACAAGGAATAAAGCCAGAGCCAAATACAAATAAGTCAACATAAATTACAATCACACACCCAAAGTACACTCTTGCAGTAGCTAGAAACAGGCTAAAAGCTTCATACTGAATTTGTGAGGCCTCAGGACTGAGGTTTGTCAAATCTGCTCTGTCTGAAACTCTCTTGACCTGCAGCTTTGCTTTACTTGGCTGAGCTGCAACAGCAGTTTCTTGCACTGACCAGGCTAATTTGCACTACTTGTGTTTATCTTTGTATGGTACAACCACAGATTGCACAGACAGCAGTAACAGTTATTCTGCATATTGTGGGATACTTAAGGCTCTAATAGAGGCAGTTCAGAGAAAAACAAGGAAGCAGCCTCAGAACACAGGGACACAGGACACGGCACAGAGGAGTACTAGCATGGGAGATCCCATGGCTATAAACAGCTCCCCAGAGTCACTCAAAGACAAGCATACATAGATCTGAACACACCTGGTTTTAGGGACAAAAAGAAATCATATCTAGCATAAGTGCAAGGCAACATATAGTAGATTTAGATGTTTCATAGAGTTGTGGTCCAATGAAGAAACAAGGAAGTGTAAAAGCATGTTAGTGGACATGAAAAATAATTACCCCCCCACTGAATCCTGAAGGCAGGAAGAATCTTAGAATCATGGAATAGTTAGGGTTGGAAAGGACCTTAAGATCATCAAGTTCCAACCTCCCTGCCATGGGCAGGGACACCTCGTTGTAAACCATATCACCCAAGGCTTCATCCAACCTGGTGTTCAGCACTTCCAGGGATGGAGCATTCACAACCTCCCTGGGCAACCCATTCCAGTGCCTCACTACCCTAACAGGAAAGAATTTCCTCCTTATATCCAGTCTAAACTACCCCTGTTTAAGTTTGAACCCGTTACTTCTTGTCCTATCACTACAGTCCCTAATGAAAAGCCCCTCCCCAGCATCCCTATAATCCCCCTTCAGATACTGGAAGACAGTGGTGAAGGACTTCATGTGTTCCAAACTTGCTGTCTACCAGCAAGAAATCTCCAACATCATGGCCCCAAGGAAGCTGGAGAAGGGTAAGCACAACACCTGAAAAACCTGTAGAAATTAAGTTAATGAAATATTTTTTGCTAGATGCATTCTTTCTCATTCACTTGTAATGGTATCTGGACTAATTACAATTGTTGCATTACACTATTCAATTTAAATTTCAGTAAATTCTTGGGTTTATGTGTTACATGTGTTTCTTTTGTTACACATGTGCCCAAGCTTCATGGGGTGGAGGGAAGGGGGCCGTATTTGTATCACATAGACGTTATTTAAAAGGGTTTTATTTATATTTTTTAATTTTTAGAGTTAATATCGAGAGGCTCTGTAAGCCAGCAAATAGTTCAATTTCTCATTTTATGGCAGTTACCTCTTCATTTTAACATTTTCTACAGCACTGGACTAAAAGGGGGTACTTCTTAGGGGATGCTGGAAGGATCACTTAAGTTGGTTTTTTTTGCAGTTTTCCTCTATTGATCACTACTGAAATTTATGGATGGAGGTAAGGCAATATAAAAGATCATTTTCTTTGATAGCAGAGACTTCAAAGGAGATTTTCTAATTAAAATTAGGCCAGAGAATGCCAAATGCTTCTGTACTTTGACTTCCAGGGTTGAATTATTTTAACAGAACAAGCTCAGTATTTAACTTCTAAAAAGGATGAAGAAATGGAGCCCATGTAAAGTACCTTTGTTGGACAAAAAATTCCACATAAATAAGGATTGCTGAAGCCAGGCATTTTTTATTTAAAGATCTGGGCTATACTAAAATAGGGGCTATTTTGGAGATGGAAAAACTAATGTCAACTGCAATTGTAAAAATATTGGAGGGAGATAATCAAAGTACAAATGTAATGATGTTTTTTGCATAAGTGCTCTTTAAAGTACGTCTTCAAAGTTAGACGAATCAGAAAAAGGGCTCAATATGTCAAGAACGGTGGCAGCACTGCAGAACTTAAATCCTGACATATATGTCATGATCACATAGGGTTTGTAGAACACAGAAGCCTCAAGGTGTACCTGCTTGTAATTCAAGTCTGTGTAAGATGAATATTCTGGCATGGTGGAACTTGTTAAGTTCAATATGTTCACTTTCATGATGCTCAAGTAGGACATTTGAAAGGACTCAACATGGATCACAGGCATAAACATGTATCAGTGTTTTCAAGATGTTAAAAAAAGTTAAGTTGCTTCTATTTGCCAAGTTAGATGTTTCAACATATATTCTCAGTATTTGCTGATTTTTTTTTTGTTTGTTTGTTTTAATTACTAAGGTGAGCATGGCTAGGACTAGGTACTATCTAACTAATTCACATAAAATATGAAGCCATTAATAAAACATGACAGAGAATCCAGCATCCTAGCGTTAAGAGAAGTACAATTTCTGTTGACATGTCACTTGTGTAATGGAATCTCACAAAACTGACAGAAACGATATTTGAGAATTCTCACATTCTGTGTATATTCACTGCCCAGGACATCTGTGCTGGTTTTGTCCGGAAAAGAGTTAACTTCTTTCTTAGTAGCTGGGCTGGGGCTGTGTTTCAAATTTCTGCTGGAAACAGTTGGTAAATGTTTTTCTTACCCCAAGCAGTGCTTGCACAGTCAAAGGTTTTTGTGCTCCTCACTCCATCAGTAAGTAGGCTGGGGGTGCACAAGGATTTGGGAGGGGGCACAGCTTGGACATCTGACCCCGACTGACCCAAGGGAGATCCCAGGCCGTATGATGCTGTGCTCATCTTATAAAGCTGACAGAAGTAAAAGGAAGGTGGGGATGTTCAGCGTAAGGGCACTTGTCTTTCCAAGTCACTGTTACATGAGATGAAGTCCTGCTTTCCTGGGGATGGCTGAGCACCTGCCTAGCCATGGGAAGTGGTGAACAAATTCCTTGGTTTGCTCTGCTTGCACATGCTGCTTTTGCTTTACCTGTTGTTATCTCAACCCATATGTTTTCTCACTTTTACCCTTCTGATTATCTTCCTCCTTCCATTGGGGGAGCGAGCGAGCGAGCAGCTGCATGATGCTTAATTGCCGGCTGGTGTTAAACCACAGTATCCATAGCCTTTTGTGCTTGAATTCAACAGCAACCCATTTGGCCTTCTGTATCTTCAAACAGACATTGGATTATGTAAATATTAAAATACATGTTTCGTGAAACAAATACACAAATTAAGACATTTTTCTATCTAAGTATTTCTCAGATTTAACTTTATCAGTGTGGTGCAAGGTAAGATGTAATTGTTTGATAGCAAAAAACAGCGCTTGGTTTTAATGTTTGATTCTTCTCTGCATTTCAGTGAATTTTAATTTTCATTATGCAACACAAACTTCAGAGACTTTTTTCACTTTGGGTGTGTAACACGTAATTTAGCAAAGCTCTTACAACACACATATCTAAGCATGTTTGTATGCTTCTTTATATTGAAGTTAATACGCTTACATACTTCCCTGAAGTAGGTCAATTCTAAGGTGCTTGGATGACTAAAACCTTCAACCCAGTAATATCAAATCATAAACAGCTACAAGCTAAAATTACATGGGCACAGTAATTATAAAAATAAATAAAACTGAAAAAAAATGGTGGGGGTTTCAGATAAGAGAAGAAAATGCAACACTATGAAGGTTTTGGAATTTTAAAGGGCATTTTGAAGTAAAACACCTTTGTCATGATTATTTTAATTAGATACCCAATTCTCATCCATCATTTGATCCAACCTCTTTCTTTCCTGTGTCCACACTGTTCATCCTAAAATTAACACAAAATTATTGGCTTGTCAAAAAAGCATATGTTAAAAAAATCCAAGATAACCAGGTCTACAAGTTATCATTTTTTAAACCCAATCCAACCTTTTTCAGTCAATCATAGATACTCAATTTATTCCAGAGGAGTGGGAGTGAGCTCTTGCTTCATTCATTTGCATATAATCTGACTGAGATACGTGGTTGTGAATATAAAGTAAAATAAAACTCTTTCTCTTTGCAGTAACACAGGATAAAGGATTCCTAGAGCAAAGAACTGATGAATGGGGTTAGTTTGTCAAAAATTGAAGTACTATGGGAAAAAAACCTCTCAAACTCTTTTAAGAAATGCAGTCTAGCAACTTTTCTTTTATGAATTCTGTCTTTGCCATTTTTGTAAGCAAAGTTTCCTAAAGTAATTATCAGTGTGATACAAATAGCTTATGACCTGTTTGCAGATATAAAAGCCTCTCATCTGTTCTGTGGGGCCCAACAGAAAATATTGTTTCCAGTAATAACTGAAACTATATAAACTCAAGGATCTCTTTTTAAAAAACTTAAACTAGATCAAATATATTTGGTAATCCTCTGTTTAAGAGCATGAATAAAACCACAAAATCCGAGGACTGGAATACATATTATTATACTGAAAACAGCTCAAGAAAATACTTACACAAGAGCCTATTTTTTAGTGTATGAAGGAAGCTACAGAAACTGAAGTAGCCTCTTGCAGAAGCATTTGCCTTAGTCGCATCTAAAAGAAACCCACAAAAATTAGATGGAAGAATAGCAGCTCTCTGTCACTTTTTCATAAGTCAAAGAAGACAGAAACGGAAGTGTACGTGTGTGTGATTCATTTTTTCCAGAAAACAAACCAATAAGGAAAAACTCATATAAATGGATGTTAGTCCTTCAAAATAAAAACAGCAACATGAGAGCTACACAGATTAATACCTGTTTTTCAAGAGCTTTCTGGTTCCATTTTCTATATTGGTAACACTAATTTAAAAAACCCATCGAACCCCTCAGTAGTAGGGATCAGTAAAGGATTCCATACCACCTCCTATTAGAACAAATTGAAGGGTCAAAGTTGAAAAAAACCCCAAAACCCACAAAAAACAAGAAAACAAGCAAAAAAACAAGTAAACAAACAAAAAAAAAGAAAAAAAAACCAAAAACCAACACAAGAGAAAAAAATCATTTCTTTGATATTTCATAAATAGCAGTAAGTAAAAAATTGGTTTTAAAAATAGAATTTTAATGCAAGATATTTTGTGGGCAGCTGGAAATCTTACAAAGGCAGTCATCCCATTCCTCCTATTTAAAAATATTGTCTGCCCTTTAGATACCAAGCACCTGCTCTCTTTTCAAAGAACACTGGAGGATATCATACAGATGAGACACGCACTGATATCCTGGACAAGCTCCATTGATTTTTCCAAATACTCTGTATTAGCACTTAAGAGTCAAGGAAGGTCTCTATATCACTGTTAGTTTTTCCAGTGTCCCCTCAGCAATACATATTACTTGTCATTGAAACATCACAATATGAGGAAGAGAGAAATAATGTACATCTATAAAAAACAAGACACTAATCTCATGTATCTTATATACAACATATTGAACTTTAAACCCAGCATTCTGAGCCTTGTTGCTGTTAAATAAACAAAAACTTGTCTGGTTTATTTGCCTAGTAATTTTCATAACACTTCACATTTTATCAGTTTTAGTTCCAGGAACAACTGTGGAAGCTGGTGCAAACATAGCACTGTCCTAGCTTCCAGCAAAATCTTTCTGTAAGCATCCCTTCTCCAAATTTTCAGACCATGTCTCCTCACAGCTAGTGTTTCCCCCAACCTTCCTATTTTGCATCCATTTGAAGCTTTTACTCTGAAAGACTCTGAAGCCTGCTTGATTTAACTTCAGTCCTGAACTCCTTCATTTTCTCCTGCTTCACATATTTGCTCCTACCCAACCAATCCTTTTAAACAACTTTTTATCCTCCTCCCATTCTTGTCTTTGTGCCTTTTGTGTTAAATGAACACAACACTTTTTTCTCAATAGGTATATTTCTGCTGTTATCCACTGGCAAAGTGTTATTAAATCCATATGTACAAATGTACCTATATATATGTATATACAGACACACCAGTCCTCATAAATTATCAGTCTCCTACAGACTCGGTGCACTATGTTTTAATATTACTGATTCATAGGTAAGTTCTTGGACAAAGAGTTTGTCTCCCTGTGTTCTGTGGAGAAATAAAAAATCCAGTAGCATTCAACTGATAATTATATACTGAATTTAAAAGTAATCGCTCCAATGTGCCCTAGAAATCACTCATGAAAAGGATCATTCATGTATTGCCCTAACACTTGTCACTCAGCCAGAAGATGCCTGACTTAACTGAAAGTATCGATTTGCTACCCTGAAATTTAATTTTTTTTTTCAAAAGTAATTTACAATGTATTCCACAGTACCAGTCACAGGAGCTGAGCATTTGGGTTTTCATCAGCACTTAGTTCACCCCTGCTCTTCTGTCACTCTAATGTCCAAAGCCATATGGAGGTCAAAGGCATGTTACAGGGGCCCCTGAGGAAAGCATGGCTGGGACTTTTACAGGCTGCTCCACAGAGCAGGGCAGATTTTAACTCAGTGAGCATCATATACATGTGAGGATATCTCAGGTGTCACTGAGGTGAAGTTTCAGCAATAGACCAAATAACAGTTTAAGAAATTATCAAGAAAGCAGATGAAGAATCTGGAGCACAGGCTTTGATTCCATGTAAAGTCTGCACATGGTAAAGTCACTTGATGAAGAGAAAGCTACTTCAATATAGGACTAAATTTTATTTTTTTTTTTTAACTAGGACGCTAAGATGTAGACACGACTGGTGGCATTATTGTACAATAATGAACTATTGTAACTCCAGGATACTGCTGCTGCTAAAGATTTACTATGTAATAAATTAATGTCTTGAATGTTCAAACTTTGCCTTCCATTTTAGCTTTCTAATATCCAAACTTGCAATCTTAAAACCAGCACATACGTGAAGATTAATTATCCCTACACTGTATGGGAAGCCTACATACCTAACTTTTAGCTGTGTCAAAATTTTAAACATATATTCTCTGTCGCATTCTCCCCCAAGCTCTGGTCTCCTGCTCATCAAAATGGTATGCCTGGTTGTAGAATGCTGTGGCTTTTTCTATGTATCCCTGGAGTTCCTACCCTGGAAGTATAATATAACAGAGAATGAAGAAAGATATTGTAAGGAACCATGGAGTAAAGATCAAGACCCACAACAAATGGAGAAGTTTTGCACACAGTGCAGAATGCACCTTAGTCAAGGTTACTTTAGAAGTCAGCACAGATCTTGGAGACAGTGAATGCATGGTGACCTGTAAGTCAGCTCTGGGTAATTACTGCAGGGAGAATGGGCATCCTGGAAGCATGGGAAACAACTGAGAAAACTTCCTTTAATGACTTACCTTTGTCTGCACTTGCCTGATCATTCAGATCATAAGCTAGGGATGGCAAACATGATTTTAGCTTGAGGAACTTACTCACTGGATCCATACACATCATAACAGCTTTGAAAATACAACCCTGATGGTAATTTTAAATATACCTTTCTTATAAACATTTGCTCTGTGGCAATGCATATCATGGAGATGTGGCTATTATTCAATTATAAACTCTTTCCTTTATCACAATATTGAAAGTACAGATCATAGTTATTCATATAAGAAATTTCAATTCCCTTATAATTTAAACCCAAATGATAACTTGTTTAATCAGGTAAGAAAATTAATTTTGAACTTAACTATGACCTTTTTCTTAGTCATTCTGAAGTAGGATAAACTCATAAATTAAAAGTTACATTAAGAAAACTATCCAACAAAAATACACTTCCTTACTTCCTTAACACATCTTTACCTGTTGCCAGACACAGACTCCCAAGTCAGGTTTGCATGACTACATACTTAGTTTCCACACTGTTTTTTTTTTTTAGTAAATGGCAGACATGAAAATCTGTTCAGTTCCTACATGAGGACTAACAGACACTCTGAGTCTGAGTGGATCTATTAGAATGTAAAACAATCTATGAAATCATGTTCTGGTACATATATTCAAAACAAAACCAAAAATCACTGTCATTTAAAAAACATCTAAAACCACCAAAAAAACCCCCAAACAAACAAACAACATTGCTCGAGAAAGATGTGTTAGTACTATACATTAAGCTAATACATTAATTTGGGCTTTGTATTATCCATATCCTTAGTAGAGTACATAGTTCTGACTGGATTTCGCAGTTTGCCACTAGTCAGAGAGTCAGTGCAGTGATAGCAACACAGGATAAGAGCACAACTGTCACGACCAACCACTGGAGAAATTGTTTCTTGATGCTGCTCATGTCCTGGTTACCTCCCATCCAAGTCTGGGCTCAATTGCAAATTCCCCTATCAGTTCCACAAAAACAAATAGCAGTTTCCTGTGGATTTATTTAGAGGCAAACTAAACCGAGATAAGATTCAATCACCACCTTCAATCCCAGCCCTAACAGCAGTAACTCATTAGGCTTAGAGGTTAAAGCCCAGCACTTAAATGTCTAATGCATGCATAGCTCAGGCACAAGCCAAAGGGATTGAACAAAGTTGCATTACTCATCTTTTCAGGTCTTGAAATATTCCTGAAAAACAAACAAAAACAAAAACAAAACAAAAAAAAAAAAAAAAAAACCACCCAGGAGATACAAATAAAGGTGCCATAAAAACCCGATTTTTAAGCTGCATTTTTTTCATAGTTAAACACATAAACTAATACAGTTGGATCCTGCTTTTACTTTATTTTTAAAAATTATTAATTTTAATTGCAGCAGATAAGCACATTAAGTGGATTTCCACACACAAACTATATGTTTTCTGATTAGGACACTTGTATATATTTCAGAGAGCTGGTGAGCAAAGACAGAAGCTGAGGGACGGGAAGAATTTCTCATGTAGCCTAACACAAAACCATTCGTCACTTACTTCAAATGTTCAGCTTACTTGAAGAAAATGAACAGTCCCTGATTATTCCTAATGACAAATTATTCTGTAACACTAAAAGAAAATTGTAAAAGCACAGGTAGGTAATTATTTCTTAAAAGCAATCTAGGCTCACATTTATAAATTACAGTCTTAATCACGTGTATTCGCAATAAGTGGAAAAAAAAGTGATGATCTAGAGCAAATGTTTTTTATGCATGTGATTACAGTCAGCAAGCAGAAAATTTCAGAGCACAATTTCTTATTCAGAATTGCACAGCTATCCATTTTTATTAGCTCAAAACACTTTCAATTGTCTAAAATTTCTAAATCTGAGTGCCACTTCAAGGTGATTACATTCCATTCTGGCAGTGAAGATTTAAAACTTAACATGGCTTCCAATAAATATTTTAGGAAGTTGACTTGTGTCCAGGTATTTACATTCTTTAGCTAACCTTTGTCATATGACAGGTTAAAAAAAAAAAAAAAAAGGTAACTCATATATAAAACATAGGGTTTATATCAGTGTTTTCACCCCACACCTTTTAAATCTAACCCACTTTGGTTTTTAAATTTACTGTACTGCAAGCAAATTTGCATAGATAACTAACTGCAGCCCACAAAATCCTTTAGTTAATCAGCAAGTTTTCACTTACGTTACTTTCATAATATCTGTATTTTGGTAGATGTATTGATTTCAAAGGTAATAGTTTCACAGCTAAGAAAATCAAATTGAAGAAATTCAAGCATGTGTAAGAGACAAGGCAATGCACCACCATTAAACCAGGTTCCTCAAGGCTCTGTCCAACCTCGCCTTGAACACTGACAGGGGTGGAGCATCATTACAGAGAATTTTTATTTCAAACATTTAGAAAATATAAAGTTTCTAATAAAATTGTATTGACCAACAAAAAAATTGCTAACAAAATACACTATTCTTGTGTGAATTTTTAATATTTTCAATATCAATACTTGAAACACCAGACTTATTCCAGGACTTAAAACCAGAAAAGTCAGTAGGTACTGTAAAGCAGTTTATAATAGAGCTTCTACCAGAATGGCATAGGCATATTTTGGAGATAAAGAGTGTGGATTCCTTGCCCTTAAGAAAACTAAAGGGCATCAAGTATTTTTTATGTGCGTTGCACATGAATTGACATAGTTAGAAACACTGCACTTGCAGGGAGTAAAGGACCACTCCAGAGAAACTAAACAGGCTCTCATGTATATATTCGTATACCTTTAGGGACATATAATTCTAAAAATAACCGACAAAGTGACTGAGAGTGCCTCTGGAAATGATTTATCTATTTTGCCCTTATGCTTATCCAACCAAGAACAAGAGAATTGTGAATCAGAAGATACGAACCTGCAGTTATTTTGAGAAGGGCATGAACCATGACCACAAAGCCCTTGCAGTACCTTCAGCTTGTGTGCAGCAGCCTTGCATGAGCTCCTGCCTCCTGTAACACTACGCGAGTCAAGCACACCTGCCAAACTTGGAATGAGTTTGTTTAATCACACCTTACTTCATGGATCTTCCACAGCTCTAAGCAATATAAAGACAGACAGGATTCCAGGCAACACAATCTATTTATATTGCCCGAGTTGCTGAATTAGCCCTAAAACATTTAGCTTGGCATAAGATCTGCATCCCAATTAGGTTAAGAAGTAAAGAAGTAGAAAAAAATCATAGGAAAAACAGCTGTATAAAGGAATGGACAACAGATACTTTATTTAAAATAAATAACCAGCTCATACATATACACCAAGTTATAGCTATGTACTGCCATCAATCTCTTTGGCAGGAAATACAGAGACACCAAACAAAATTTCAGATAAAAGTCCCAAATGCAAATGAGCAACAATTAACAGCTGCATGAGGTACTTCCACCAAGGGTAAGCTAAGTAACCATTCTGAATTATTTACCATTGTAACAAGAGCCAGTTCGAAATAAAACCCAGTACATTTCATTAAATGGCAGCAGCAGCCAACTGAATAATTGTTCCTGCTATAACTATTTTAATTCCTGGGACAACAAAATGGATACAGAATCCTCAATATTGACTATTTGCATAGAAGATAAATAAAGAATGGGCCACACGTTATACATCAAGTAATTGAACACTAATCTACTTTTCATTATAGGTTTTGAGAAAGGAACTACTGAAATCAGTTCTTTAAATATGAACGTTCTGGTCAAGTTTGTTTACATATAAGGAAATTGTGATTCTCACTTCAAAAATCTGTTGTATAACACAGCTGTTTTATTATACAGTTATGAATGAAGTGTTATATATATGTAATACCAAACTTCCTTTCACTAAAGCTATGTGTAGAAAAATATTCTAGCATACAGCTGTGATAAGATTGGTGTAATTACTTTGCTTCCTTGAAGACACAAATGTGCATAGCTGTCACAAGGGATATTTGTTAATGATAATGACTTTAAAAATACAGTGAGCTTTTAATTATATTGTTTGTTGTTGTTGTTGGCTGAAGAAGCATAGCTGCAGAAGAAAAAAAATAATATTTTTCAGCACAACTCGTAATCTTTGATAAGTTCACATGCGGAAATTCACTGAAGGAAATCAGTCATAAGACAACTACCATTACTAGAGTATAACCAAAGCATCTCTTTTGCAGACTTTCAGTGCAAGATCACAGACTATTTCTAGACTTCAAGTTAAGTTTCAGGTCCACTAATTAAATCACAAATCTTTATTCTTTCTAATCAACACGCATTTCAAACAAAAGTCTATACGAGACAAATAAAAGGGAAAGCTCAAGTTACTGTCCTCAGAGTCAATATCTGGTGTAGAACAGTACTTAAGCAATAACTTAAAGCATACATTTTATTTGACATTGGATTGTCCCTGGTTATGGGAATGTAACACTGAAAATGACTTTTTTTTGTTGATATATACACTGCAAATGTTAGCTGTACATTCAAACTTGATACAATCTGTTTACTTTTCTATTCAGCATTTATGCATGTTGATTAAGAATATCCGCGCAAACTGGAAGGTATGGACTTTACCTTAACCTCTAATGCAAGAACAACTTTGACTACTTAAGCCAAGTGAAGAGGAAGGGGAATTGCTTGTTGTGTTTGTAAATTATTATAATGAGATATAGAATTTCCTAGCCTGCTAACAAGAAGAGCTGTTGATTAAATCAACATGTATAATTGCTAAAATGTATCTCTGACTAACGTCCCTTCTACAATCACCCAGTACTCTTTCAGTGTATTTGCAGAGATGATAAGTCTTCTCAAAAAGGATTTATGTCTTACATGGCAATATCTGTGTTAGGTCAAATACAGTAACATGCAGAAAAATCCTCCTCAGCAGTGTCACAAACTAAAAGGAAAATGTGTTAGCAACTATTCAGTACCATCTCCACTGGATCAATTTCTAGGTCAGTTGTTTGCTCTTTAAAAATGTCAAAGCAAAACAAATGTTCACAACTGTAGTCCTTTTAAATAATATGCTACATTTGAAACCTAAAATATGCCTTATTGTAGCTTCTGAGATTAGTTTGAGTTGAAGAATGTGTTTGTCCAGTGTAAGGAGAAAAATGTAAAATAAGAATAGCATCCTCAAGTACTGCAGCTGTGACACATGTGTCATACTGCAGCAGAAACATCACTGGTGATCTCACATTTTCAGGGCAAAGAATTTAGAGGATGGGTCATGGTTACCCGCTCCTTTAAACTATGCTCCTGACATTCATTCTGTATGCTGCTGCAGAGCTTTTATCCATTTAAGGAAGTAATTCTGTTTGGGATCACTTGTAAAATAGGTAATTTGAGATTATTTTTCTTTTTTTTTTTGCAATAATTTCCTTCACTTTCACAATAACTAATTAGTTTAAGTCCTGAAACAATCTGGAGTGAAACAAAGTTTCTCACTGAAGCAGAAGAGCATTTTCTTTTGCCCATGATAAGGGCTCCAAGTTAAACAAGGTTAGGATTCCAACTAAAGAAGGCAGCTTCTGCTTTGGGAAACCTGAACCCAAAATTCTGAAATACAAATGCAATTTGAAGCAATTCAAGCCAGGTGCTACATAGTAACAGTTTTCTAGTTATGATATTAGCACATTCTTAGTCCTGTAAGAATTAATGAGACCCTTGAGAATTAATAAGTCTTTCCATGCAGTATCAAACAACTTTACTCTCCCAGATGCTGAACGTCCTATTGACCTGACAAAAATGCTTATCATCTTTCAGCATTTCACATTATTCATTTTAACTGCCTTCATATTGAGGGATACAGTACATTTAATAGATATATGTATTCAAAGCCACTTTTTTCAGCCTCATGACCTTTTCCTGTATTTTCTTTCATGGAGATCAGCAGATTGCCTTGGTTTATACCTGGAGAGAATTAACACTTTGGGCCAGTCTTGTTCCTACCATTCTCTGTCCATGCAAAGCTAATCCACACATACATCCTAAGTGTTTCATGTGGATCATCTCAACACAACGCACACACAAAACTTAAACACAAGTTTTATGAAATAATATCTCCAGGTAGCAACAAAACCTCAGCATATGACTCGAGAAAGGATTTCACAAAGAAAATAAGTACACTGCATAGCAGGGTAGGCCAAGTGACACAAAAGACACCTTTCAATCTCTTACTAACAGTTCTGTACCAAGGAAAATGTGGACAGAGCCAGCCAGCTGTTAGGATTGCTATTGCTGGACAGAAAAAGGACAAAAATAAACACTACTTTGCATTACTTTTTCTGTTGACCAATCCATTAGGCATTGATTTCAGCACTGAATTCATAACAAAAAAAAAAAAATTGCATACTAATTCAAAGAAATAAAATATCAAGCATCAAGCTGTGCTTGTGACAGAGCCAGCTTACAGTAACTGTGTCTCTGTTGATGCACACTGTAACATGTGGATCCTGAAACTGATATGCTCCTCCACCTCAAACATGAATGACATCAAGAAAGATAATGATTAAACAATGAAGCAATAGAGCAATGTGGAGTTACTCTGCCACAGGACAATATGAACAATACAAGGGTAGCAAGAGTAGTTGACAACACAGTAATTTGCACTATGTAAGCAAGAAATGCACATGTTTAATTAAAGTTAGGAAATACTAATAGCTTTGTATATTAAAAAAAAAAAAAAAGCCAAGCAAAAAAACCCCAAACCAACCAAACAAAAAAACCTCACAAACACATAACCCCCCAAAAGAAACACAAACAAACAAACCCCCAAACATTATCTTTGTCACCTAAGTGGAAAAAGCAGCAAAACACAAACTGTCAGTTTTAAAATCACTATGTTGTGGAAAAAAGTGTTAGACTGTAGGCTTGAAATTATTATAAACAAAATAGAGCTAGAAACATCCTGTTGTCCCTTTTGACTACTGATAATAAATGGGGCATCAGTGATGCCAAAGCTGGCAGAAAAAATAGATCCTAACAAGAACTGTGAAAAGGTCAAAACTGACCCATCTGTCCTAACACAGAATGAAAAGGATATTTGATGAAAGCTAGTAACACCTACACATAGGAATCTTTCTACCTTTTATATACTGAGAGAATAAATAAAACTGTATTAAAATAGTCAGTTTAAGAAGAGTTCTATGAAAGTCCTTTATTGCAGTTTATCTTTGGCTTTTTGGTTGCATCTAAATTTGAATGAAAAGTGCATTCCACTTCTCCAAATCCTAGCTGTTCAGAAACTGGGCTGAATAGTTCATGCAGAACTCAACAATTTGTGCCTAATGCACTGCTAATAGCTATAAGAAGTAACTTTCAAAAGAAAAGAATCAATTAATAAATGATGCATCCCAGATTTCATACTGAGGAAAAAAAAATAGAATCAAAGCCTTGCTAAACTCGATGTAACAAGATTTTGCCGGCCATTTTAGCAGTCACATGGAGTATTTAGTGTTTTCACACTTCACTACATTGTCCCACT
Source organism: Neopsephotus bourkii (assembly GCF_033783945.1). Lineage (NCBI taxonomy): Eukaryota > Metazoa > Chordata > Aves > Psittaciformes > Psittacidae > Neopsephotus > Neopsephotus bourkii. Next base: position 219,609 of record NW_026902023.1, on the reverse strand, counting down.
TCCTATACCTTACTTCAATATAGTAAGACTGACTAGTGTGCTGAAAGTTAAAAAAAAAAAAAAATTACCTCTGTAAACCAGGCTTTTCACTAAACATGCATCAGCTGGAGGAGAAACAGATCCAGTTTCAGTTACCTTTGGATCTGTACATGAAATCATGTATCTTTGATGCCATTCTGCAAAATTGGCCTTTTCAAGATGGGATTTCAGCAAAATGTTCCTGTGGAAAAGGGTGCAGCTGCAATTGTGAGTATAGGCATTGTCTGACTTAGGAGGCAGGAAAGACAAAAGAACAGCTCTCCCACAAGCCTCTTTCCCAGTAACCTCTGGCAAATGCTTGTGATCATAAACTCATCCAAGGAAGGGCAGAAGAAACAGGCTGCTCCTGTACTCTGCCCTTGTGTCATGAAGTATGCAACACCTCAGCATCATCCCTCTTGTTCCCTGCCATATTACCCCCCAGGAGCTTCTCCTCCTCCACCTCTGAGCATAGCTGTGATACTCAGCAGATGAACTCTAAACCATTTGTTTCATCTTTGGGGTACCAAGAAATAAACATATCCATCACTTCCTACCATTCAGGCCTCTCATATCCTCACCAGTATATAGCCCTGTGAAAACATTTGCCTACTATCAATTACTAACAGCAGCTTTGCTTTCTGAATTTTAAGACTTTGGAATGTAGGACAGCTATCATTAAAATGATTCTAGATCCTCTTCATAGCTACTTACTAGAATTTAAAACTGGGGTTCAAAGTATGGGTGTCTATATTAAAAACAAACTAAAGCTATCATAATCCATCAATTCATTTTTGTTATTATTACACCCCTTTTTTCACATATTTTGACATAACCGTTAATTTATTCAACTTAGAACTACTTTGCAGCACATAGATGTACTTTATATCACAGGAATGCATTAATTAACTAAAATGTTTCTAAAAAGTTTAACATATCTTTCATATCCTTTTTTTAAATGTTTGACATTTGACTGAATACATAGCTAAGGACAGCATATTGCACAAGATAGATATGCACATAGCATATGATAGCATGTTGTGATAGGCTGCAGAGTATTATCAGATCATTTTTTTCAGCCTCTCTTATTTTTCATGGCACCCGACCAACCAAAAATATTTTTCAAGCACTTTGGTGTAAAAAAATACATGCTTAGTCATAAAGCAGCAGTTTATTTGAAGCTCATATTTATTCTAATACTCATTTAAAACATTTAATTTTCCTAGATAAATCCCCTTCTTATCTTCTATAATGTAGATATAATCTAGAGTGTAGATACCTAGGGCTCTACAGCTTTATATCCCAAGATTGCAAACTGTAGTTTTTATAGTTATTTAAAGGACTTCTAGTTGTTTATGTAAATACTTATTTGAAAGCCATACTTTGTTACATTCTGGTAGCTGACATTCATTATTCTACTTCAAATCTGCAAGATCTCCCATGTAAGCAACCATGTGCTTATATCCACCAAGTTTTCCTAAATGTTTTATGGAGATTCTTCTGGTTCAAGAATATCCATGGAAAAAAAAATGTTCTTCCAGATTAAGGACTGTTAGACTTATTTGGTTAGGGCTTCTGAATTAATCTCTATTAAATTCTATTAGACTTTTTCCTAAGGGTAATGTTTTCATTTAATGAAATCCTGTAAACTGAAGGTCAAGCAATGAACCATGGCTAAGCTGCACAAAATTAAATTCAGGAAATGCAAGGTTTTTCTTTTTGTTCATCTAAGCCTTGGATAACTCATGGTCAACACTACAGAGGAAATACTTGCCATACTTGTGTCCTTAACATGCTCGTACAGCAAGCAAACCGCCATCTCATCTAGTCAGCCAAAATGGGACACTTGCCCCCTTTGACAAAGTTCTCTTTCAGCCTTCACATCCAGGCTTCTTCAAGGAAACCACATGACTAGAGTATGGGAGGATCACCACTGGCACATCTCTTAACTTTCTATGACAGAGGATAGAGAGCAGCTAAGACTGAAAAGTACACTGCTTTAGCCCTGGCCTCAAAAATAGCAGAACGTACTAATTTCCAAAAGTACAGTACACCAAGCATGAATACAAAGTGTTACTTACTACTGGAATATTATTATTTTTTTAGAACACTTAACATAAATTCTGATGATCACCACTGTAAGATCAGTGTTTACAACAGAAGAAATCATCATTAAATCAAGGTCTGAAGCTCTTTTGTTTCAGCTATCTGCTTTAGTCATAGGGAATGAAATTCTCCAAGTCTTAGAACATGAAAGCATTCAATGTATTTATATGGTTAGCCGTGGTATGAAAACTGGCATTTTCACAATGATTGTAGTAATGCTGGAAATAATCCTTTGATTTTGCTCTCACAGTAGAAGCAATGGTAGTCCTCAGAACTGCCCCTTTGAACCGTACACCTAATCCAGGAAAGCAGTGTGCTCTATTTCTACTACATAAATAGCATTTCAATACCCAATGGCACAACTTCTGTACTTAAAATTCTTCATTTTAAAAGTGGCTCTCATGATGAATCAAGGAGCTCAGCTGCTTTTCTCATACATGCCATACCTGGCAGAAGTGAAAAGGGCACTGTGAACTGGCAAAGAGCAGCATCATATTTTTCCTGCATGTTCACTAGCTAATTAAAATAAGCATGACTGAATGAAATACCCTTGAGAATCTAAATGAAAAAACTCTTCTCAAAATCCAAAATGAAATGCTTTAGGACAGCCTTTTCTCATGTTCCTTAGTTTCTCTCAATGTGCATTCAAAACAGCCCTGGGTGCTCTGTTCTCTATTACCATAAAAATGATCTCTATTTTATTTCTTAAATGTTTCTCTATTCACGGCTTTGTGTATAAAAGAATAAAGTCTTATATTCTGAACTGGGAAGAACAGTTTGTCTATATTAGGAAAAACAGCACTTGGAATGATAAAATAACTATAAAGCTTTGCACAAAGCTTCTGAGTTTTACCTTTCCTGACTTTTCCAGCGGTGGAAGAAAGAAAAAAGTCATTCTTGTACAGCAAAGAACTTGGCAAAGGCACTCACACATATTGAATAATTGATGCTGTTTTGAAAGGTAATATATCCAATATCACTGAACGATGAATTACCTGCATTTTGTACCTTTGCTTAGCTAAAGTTTTGAACTTCACTTTGGTCTCAGGCAGTCCCTCTTACTCTGGCATAGAGAAATGTCAGGGCTCAACCAGGAAAAACATATGTGGGAGAAACGCATTTTGGCCATTTAGTATTCAGATATAGTCAAGACATCACAGAGATTTCTAGTGAGAACTACATTCAATTTTCTTACTTGCTCCTCTGAGAGAAAGAGTGTATTAACCCCCAGGAGCAATCCCAGTTTCAGCAAGAGGCCAGAGGCATTTTGGTGGTGTCTCACCAGGAAGAACATTCTAAATCAGTTTAAAATGAGAAACATGTTATGAGATGAACAAACACAACTCTTGCACTCTTTCTGGTGCAGCTGTATGTAAGTCTGGGGCTTTTCTGCATCTAGAGGGAGAGAGAAACTGAGGCTCATATGCCTGATCTAGGACCCCTGTTAACTATTAACTGAACTTTTCTGAAGACGCCACATTACAACACAGATTTGGAGTAGAGTCTTCCTCTGCAGGCAAGTAAAGGAAGTACATGGACAAAATTGTATATGTTCTAGGAGACTGATACTTCACAAGGTATGCAAATTATCTAAGAAATATGTCTACAAACCATTTAGCAGATATATTTTTTATACAGTTTGTATGCTTTAGAACTCTCCCACCTGGTAAAAGTGACTGAGGTTAAAGAGAAGCCTACTTTTTAGCAACAGATAAGTAGTACAAATAATTGGTCCACCCAGACGCATTGACTCCGTAAGTAAAACAAAATTAGAATTTTAAGGGAACGAATCTCCACCAACAGCCAAAGCTGGAATCTAATTTATGGAACTGTGAGGGAAGAAGCTTCCCTGTGCTTCCATGTCCAAGGATCCTGGAACTGAAGAAAGCAGAATTGAAGGAAGTAAGTTACTGGTAATAAGGAGGGAGAATCTGACCACAGGGTTGTTGGTTGTCTCTTTTTTTTTTTTTTTGTAACAGGATCAGTAGCTAAACAATAATTGAAAAGTACAACTTATTGCAAAAGAACCTTGACTAGTTAAAAAAACCCTGCAAACTGATTAAACCTTGTACCTTCCCACAGGTCTGAAAAGGCGAGAATTAGTCCAACACTGCCAATTATTTTATATTTCTTTCTCCATAGAGAAAATTGTAAGGTCAGTGCAAGTAATCAAAATACATTTCAAACAGATTAAAATATGTATCTTACACAAGACCCACACAAGGAGAAACTGCTTCAGTAGAAAAGGGCAATTCTGCTGCTCTTATGTGTGTAGTATGTGCTGTCAGTAGTCTTTGATCCATATCCTTCAGGCAAATTTGACATCTATTTCACCTGAGGCAGGCACAGATCTTTTGAAGGGCATTTCTATATAATGAATGACTGACTGCTAGAAGTCATGTCACTGTCCTCCTCTGTCTTTTCAGATCTGATTTGCAGGCCAGGTGAATCTCATGACATGTCTCCTAGTAAATCAAGTAATGAGAAGAAATGCCAGAAATAGTCCCCATCATGCTGACACCATAAAATCCAGATGATGAGTGATTTTGAGAATCTGAGGAGAAACTCATCTTACCCTTACATTCATTTTGAAACAGGGCAGCAATTTTGAAGAAAATTCAATCTTTCAAATAATGCACTTAGATTCCATGCAGAAAATATCCTCCATAACTCCTTTATAATAAAGTAATTTTTTCCTTCTTAGCTCTTTTCTTATCTCTGCTTGTATTTGCTTGTTGTATTTTCCTTTAATAAAACATTTCTTCAATGTCACATCAGTTTAACTATGAAACAGTTTTATAGCCAATAATTAAATACTGCTCATCTTCTTGCACAACAAGTTTACTTCAAAGAAGGCTGTGGGACCTGTTTGTGTAATATTTTATAATGACATTTTATAAATACGTAAATAATGAAAGTAGATCTTGGGCATAAATTGGGACCACTACCAGAACACCTGTGAGATAACATTTCTAACTGTTACTTTTGCACAGTTCTCACTGTGGATGTCTCTTCTGGTAATAACAAGATGAAATTCTTAAACTAGTTATTTATTCTTTCATTCCATGAATTTCACAGTAGCAAAGAATCTCTACCCATGTGGAAGAGCTAATCAACTAAGAAGAAGATAAAACATTTCTGGAAGCAAACAATCCACAGCAATTGGATTTGCTAAACATCTGAAAACATTTAATAGAAGCATAGAATCATATAACGGTTTGGGTTGGAAAGGACCTTAAGGTCATCTAGTTCCAACCCCCCTGCCATGGGCAGGGACACCTCAAACTAGATCTTGTCACCCAAGGCCCTGTCCAACATGGCCTTGAACACTGCCAGGGATGGAGCATTCACAACTTCATTGGACAACCCATTCCTGTGCCTCATCACCCTCACAATAAAGAGCATCTTCCTTGCATTTCCACTCACAAGTCTGTTACAGCATTTTGAGTCCTTCTTATCTTCTAAAGAGCAGCTGTGCAAAGTCTTGTTTTGTGTAAAATCAGCATTAAACCAAGAAATGAGTTATCCACCCATAAGTATTTTTTTGTTTTTGATGAACAGTAGATGCTTTCACTAGTTGTCATAAGTAGGTGGGAATATGCTCAGATATGCATTTAAATAGTGTGGCTCTGCAGTACTATTACATGGAAATAGGGAGTTAAACTTTTACTTTTTCTCTAGAGGGGCAAGGAATGTTGCTCGTCTCCTGCTTAACTTTACTGATCTTTGTTTTGTCAAAACTGAAAATTCATTCATTTCAGTCAGACTGAAATAAAGTACTTGGTTCATAGTGATGACATTTCATGTAGTGCTTAATAATGAATATATGATTACAGATTAGATACACAGCAAGGCAGCTGATCACTTCATGTTAAAAAAGGTAACTTCTACATAACATGGAGCTCTTATGGAGGGTAATTCTTCCTAACATACACAGAAAAAAACCCTAATTTCTTCAATCTTATACAGACAAATAAAGATATAGATATGCAAACACATACTTTTACACACATATACATACATATATACAGAAACATACAACCATATATATACATAGGTACATATAAACCCATGTTAAGAAGCTCCAGAGCAAGATTACATAGATGGTTAGAGTGCAGTCAGGTATATATTAAGAATTACTTTTTTTTTTTTTTTTTTTTAAGAAAGTATGCTATGCACTTACCATACAACATATTAAAAGTGCCCCTAGGTCTGTGAACATACATCCTTCTTATAATGCAGACATTAGGAAGATGTATGTGCAACACCTTCCCTAACACTCATCAGAAGAATATCAAAGACTATGTAATTAAAGAGTCTCTGCAAAAACAAAGCTGACAGAGTGGGTAAACTTGCAAATTATTTGATAGCAAGGAGAAATGCCTTGTCTCAACCCTCATACCATATATCTGAAGTGAAGAAGGAAGGCTGCAAATGTAGAAGTAAATTTATTTTAGTAGATTTGAAAAAAGAAAACTCATTATCTTTTCTATGGAATTCCAGTGAAAGAAAAATGTTTAAGGGAACTCAAGAGCAACATTAAAACCACATTTTTAATGCATCCAAAAATATATTAACTGCATTTTTTTCTTCTTCTACAATATAGCAACTCATTGACTTGCAACACTTCCTCAGCAGCCTTCCAGTATCTGAAGGGGGGCTATAGGGATGGTGGGGATGGACTATTCATTAAGGACTGTAGTGATAGGGCAAGGGGTAATGGGTTAAAACTTAAACAGGGGAAGTTTAGATTGGATGTAGAGAAGAAACTCTTTACTGTAAGGGTGGTGAGGCACTGGAATGGGTTGCCCAGGAAAGTTATGAATGCTCCATCCCTGGTGGTGTTCAAGGCCAGGTTGGACAGAGCCTTGGGTGACATGGTTTAATAGGAAGTGTCCCTGCCCATGGTAGGGGTTTTGGAACTAGATGATCTTAAGGTCCTTTCCAACCTTAACTATTCTATGATTCAACCATAATGGAAAATCTCTACTTTTTAAGATACAAAATTCGCCCAGTTGCTATTCTTTCGACCAAGATATATTTTCTGTCACAATTTACAATTTTAGTTTATGTTCTTAACCCTAAAAAAAAAAAAAAAAAAAGAGGAATAAAGATAAACCAAAAGCAAAACAGGAAAACCCACTCTAAAGTGAAATCGACAGCTAGGGTTTGTTTGTTTTTTTTAATAACCATGCCTGTACTTTTTCTCCCTCTGTCCTGACTAGAAATGCTCTGGAAGGGCAGAGTCATTAATCCACTGAAAAGACACCAACACCTGAAACAGTACCAGAACTTAAATATAATAAATATAAGTTATCTAAACCCCTCTGTTTCTGTGTTTGGATAGCCTTATGGATTAACCTTGGTGAAGGGACAAAAATGCGCACACCGCCAACCTCTCGCTTCTCCTCCCCAACAAGACAGAAGAAGAAACTAACATGTAAAAGCTCATGGCTCAAGACAGGGTGGTCACTTACTGTCCTGGGTTTAGCAGTGGCAGTCATTTTTCTCTTTCTTGGTAGCTGGTGCAGGGCTGTGTTTTGACTTTCAGCTGGGAACAGAGCTGAAAAACAATGATGTTTTGGTTTGGCCAAGGACTTTGTGGGCCTCATGCTCTGCCAGGGAGGAGGGGAGCCGGGAGGAAGCAGAGACAGGACACCTGACCCAAACTGACCAAAGAGGTATTCCATACCACAGCACGTCATGCCCAGGATGTAACTGGGAGGGAGCCGGAAGGGCTGGGTGGACGGCAGGGTTGGAGGAGGTATGGGTCAGTGCTTGGTCGGGCTGGGGGGGGCAAGTTATCGGTCACCTGGTGATGGGGTGTTGTATTCTCTTCCCTTGTTATTTCCTTTATCATTACTATTATTGGTGGTAGCAGTAGTGATTTGTGTTATACCTTAGTTACTAAACTGTTCTTATCTCAACTCGTGGGAGTTGCATTTCTTTTTGATTCTCCTCTCCGTTCCCCCAGGAGTAGGGGGAGGGCAAGAAGGGGGGGAGTGGGTAACAAGCTGTCTGGCTGTGGGTTAAACCACGACACTTACCAATCAGCAGTCATGGACAAAAAAGGATCGACTTGAAAAACTACCTAATTTATTGCCAATTAAACCAGAATTGGATGCTGAAAATTAAAGATGAAAATCAAACCACTCTCCCCCCACACCAATCCCTCCCTCACATTTCAACATCAGACCCTCATTCCCGACCCCTCCACTCCCTCAAGCGGTACAAGGGGGTGAGGAACAGGGGCTGATCCCTAACAGCTCCTCTCTGCCGCTCCTTGCTTCTCACACTGAGTACCTGCAGCCCTCAGGGTAAAACCGCTCCTGCCTGGAGCCCTCTCCACGGGCTGCAGCTCCTTCAAGAAATACCCGCCCTCTCCACCGTGTGGTCCAGTACAGGCAGCACGGAAACATCTGCTCCAGCGCCAGGAGCAACTCACTCCCCTCCTCCTTCTCCTTAACCAATTTGGTGTCTGCAGGGCCCTTTCTTACTACTTTTTTTTCGCCTCCTCCTCTATCTCTCTGGCATTTGTCGCCCTTTCTTAACCACACTGCCAGCCGTGCTGAGAGGCTGAACCGTGCGCCTGTCGGAGCCGGAGGGGACCGGACCCCTCAGAGGGGCCGCCTCACAGCACGCCCGCTACTAAACCTCCTGCACGTAGATAGGTACGTTTTGTTTTGAAAACGAGCAGCTGTTTAGGGGTTAGTTAATTGTGGGGTTTGATCCCCACCCAATTTAAAAATAGCGATTTCTGTTTTTCGGTTTGACAGCCACCACTCTGCGTTGGATATTAACAGCCTTGAAAGTGATGGCAGACAAGCACATCCCTGTAACGAATATCAAAATCAACAATACTCTTACAGTTCCTGTTATTCTTGCCTACAGTTTCAGCTAGATGTCAAGTTGGAAGCAAGTACCATTAGCTTGTAGAATCACCATAATTTTCTCTGAAGAGTTACTTAGTTTATGGGAAGTTAAAACATGCCATATTCTCTTAGACACACTGGAAAATGCTTAATAAAGCATCCAATTGCCCATCTCACCATTTTGGCTATACTTTAGTTTTTTTGTTTTTTGTTTTTTTTTTAATACTGTAAGGGGGGTCTTTCCTTTTAGTAGGCTTGAAACCTTCGCAGATCCCACAAGATTCATTGGGTAGCAGAACAACAACTTCTCTTTACCTGACTTCCTGAAAATAACTCACAGCCCTTTGGGAGGTTCTAGTCTACTAACTGAAAACAGTGGAAATACACCATAAGAGCTAGCATCTTGTTTTGTTTTGCATTTCTCCAGATCACACACACCTGAGGTTTTGGATTGTGAACATTACTCATGAAGTTGAGTGGCAGACATGAAAATGGCCATGGAAAGAGAACTGGTATAAAAGTGCTGAGAAAAATGTTCCCAAGGACTTCACAAAATGACAGTTTTTCTTAATATCTCAACTCAATACTACTGTACCATTTGTATCTGTTATTTAACACTTTACTGTCAGAACAGGCACCATTTCACTCTGTAACATTGATGGACATGTCTAATGAACTGGTGTACAGTAATTTTTACCTTTTTTGTCCTCACTGGCATGATCGCAGAATATTCATTTTGAATTTAAAACGTATTCATCCCAGCTCCCATGAAACCATTTATGCCTTAAAGAACAGTACAATTTTCCAAATTGCTTGGAAGCTATTCAGGTGATTGGCAAACAGATCTCACTGCAGGTAGCAAATCCATTCTGCTGGATTCAAAGGCCAGATCTCTACATTTTGCTGGTTTTGTATGTCACAATAAAATGATAATTCATCAAGATGCTGAACAAGAGAAATAACCTTTCCCATGGATCTGCATGCTTCTCTCTGTGGATTGCTCACAGTACTCAGAACAGATCTGAGGACCCTTGGATCCTACTCAAGGCCTTACCTCTGACATATGCATGGTAATTTTTGCTTAGACATTTCTAAAGCACTCAACACTGTAGCATCATCATCCTTTGAGAACACAGTAGAATAAGCCTTACAACATGCTTTAGAAAAAGAGAGGGATCATTACATCATTTTGCAAGTAGAAATACTAAGTCCAAGTACTCAGAGGGTAGTCAAAAGTACATGAACTGCTTTGCTTAGCCACCCGAGAAATATAATTTATTACTGATCTGAAGGAGAGAGGCAATTAACCTGGGTGACGGGGTGAAATCAGCTTTCAGTTTATTAGAGGAGTTTGTCTTGGAGCAGATACAGAACATTGTCAGTGTACATGCTCATATATGAACTCGCACAGGGCAGTTCACCCTTACAGGATGATCTCTTTGGTACCACAAGAGCTCCCCGCTGGAATCTGGAGAGCAGCACCATGGATAGCCACAGTGCAGAAATGACCATGGACGCACTGAGAAATTTGTGTGACAAGGCTGAAGAGGAAATTGCATTAATGTCCAGGCCTTAAGCAGGACCCTTTCAGTACAACATGGAGAAGCGGGTGCCAAGGACAGTCACGCAGAGCATGACATTTCTTCTGAAGTTCAGCAATGGCCAGGCTTAGGAATGGTTTGCACTATGAACTTTAGCTGTGCAGAGCACCATTAGGATATTTTATCTTTGTTAAATAGTTGTTAGATTTTTGTAATTCAGTTCTTACATTAGCTTTATCAGCAAAAGTACAGTTACTTTAAAGTCCACAGATGGAGTATCCTCCAGATTATTTAATCCTATTGTCAAAACCTGAATACATCTATAAGAGTGCCTTAACTGCAAATCTCACATTGAAAGAAACATTTATGCTTAGTATACTTGATTAGACACATAAGTACTGTTCTTTTTTTTTTTTCCTGAATTTAACTCGAACTAGTTTAAATAATGGTTTTCAGCCAGTTTCTTAGGATCATTTCATTTAGTGCTTAACTTTTCTAAATCTTTCCAGATCTCAAGAAAACTAGTTTCATTGAGAAAAAATAGTGCATGACCCACATGTTCTTAATTATGACAATTGAAGGACTTTTCCAAGGTCACTCAAGCTATGGAAAACTTTAAACAGATTTAATCTTTTACAATCCTACCATAAGCCTGTGCTGAGATACATTATACTCAGCCTTAATGGTAGAATAGAAAGTAGTATTTTACTCTTGTTACACAGATAAAACATTTAACCAGATAGCCAAAGGCTATTGTTTGATTACATTTAAGACGATAAAGAGGAAACATTTTGCATGTGTATGTTTTCAATACTCATGTGGAGAAGCAGACAAAACTCCAAACACAAGATTCTTATGGGAAACAGAAAAGCTTTTCTACAATTCTCTGGGTAAACAAATCTAAGCTATTTCACACTTGTTTGAGGATCTAGCTAAAGACTTGAAAGCCCTTCTGCACACTACTTTGCTGTCATCGCTTCTGCATCTTTCTCTCACCATATACTTATCTATTTAGGGCTGGGGTTTTGCCTTTTTTTCTAGGTTAAACAGGGCAGAAGTGAAGGAGTATTCTGAGAGTTTCTCAGCTGCAAAGTGTGAGAGTTCAGGAGGTGACTGAAGATGTAGTATCCTCTGGTGCAAAGAAAGTGAAAAAATCACACATACTGTGAAGCTTCTAAAAAAAAAAAAAGCACCTAAACAACACAGAATTGTGTGCAGTATTTCTAATGGAAGTCATAATACAGGAAACAAACAGAAATAATCTTGTGTCTCTATGAATTTACAGTCAATACAACACCTGTTATTTGTCTGTAACTGTAAAGCAATACAACACTGACATTTCTTCTTTCACTTGTAATTCTCTCTTGCAATACATGGTAGCAGAAACAGAGAACAAGCCTTCATACCTTGTCTATGGAGCCTTTACTGGAATAACAGCTGCCTGTGCTGATCCAGTGGCTTCCAAAATGGCTCTTGAATCTTTTGTCTTTTTAACCCACAAGAAATTAGTCCAATTATGCTTTTGTTGCTTCGTTTTTGTTTTATAAGGTCATTTTTTTGCCGAAGGTTTTCAGCCTAAGGATGTGAAAAGAATACAAATGCATTGTTTAAATGTAATTACTGGTTTTTTAAGCACAGAACTGATCTTAAAGCAGAATTGCAGCTCAGTGAAGAAGCAGTTTTTGAAGGGAAAAAACTGTCCTGTCTGAAATAGGACAAAACAGTTAAAACAACACAGTTTCTGATGGGAGGTGGAAATCTTAAGTAGTTAAATAACCAGGTCAACAATATCCCAAAGATCAGGAGTCAGGTAAGCCAGAGGTGTGCAGTACTGAGACAGCAAGACACCGAGAAGTTTTACAGCATGCTAAGCAAGCTAGTGAAGAGCACAGTGAGCAATCTAGGCTGGTAGTAAACTATAGAGTAAGGTATCCTGCTTAGCTGGCATGCTGATACCTTTTTTGTCATGAGTTCAGATTTCTGTTTCATTAGAAAATTACCTTATTTTATAGTACCTGTTCTTCCTGAAGGTATTTTTAGATTTTATATATATTTGTATACCCATACAGATGAGAACAGATTTTCCTATAAGCAAATACATTAAAAAATATTTTGTTCATACAAAAAATTGTTGTTTTCCTAAAGTTCTAAAATAAGACATTTTTTTCCACCTCGGAAAATTATTTGTATTTTATTCTCTCTCAAAAAAAACACCAAAAAAACACCCAAAGAAAACAAAACAATCAAATCCTACCCACACAAAGAAAACCCCAAACCAAAATCCCAAAATTCAAAAATTTACAATTAAAGTAGAAAAATATTTTCTTTCTTCTTAAAGGAATAAACTTTTTTTTTCTTTCCCTACAAGATGCTTATGAGAGGAAGATAAGAGTCATCATCTTCAAACACAGCCTGGCCTTGAAAACAGCTTATGGTAGACATAAATATACAATGCTGAGGTCTCTGTGTACCTTAACACTTTGCCATACATTCCAATGCAGGGCTTTCACAGGTAAAAAATCTTGAGGCACTTCACTTGACAAAAGCATTGCAATGGAGTGGTGGGCGTACTTGTTGAGACAACCTGGTTTAATAGCCACAAAACTGAAACCTGTGTGTAACAGAGAGCAGCAAGAATCCCGGATGAGCTCTTTTTCCACTAAAGAGATGTTTACACAGTCTTCCTGAAGAGCAAGGACAGGCAGTAAAGCTCACTGAAGTTCCCCAGTGTAAGCAAAAGGGACATGCTATTTGATAGTGTCAGATCGTAAAAGGCAAAGTACACAGATCACTGTGAACTGGAGTAGAGAGTGCACCTAAGCTTCATCCCAGGCATCATTTCTCTATGGAAGTACCAGCAGAAGACAATGTCTCACTATAGAACCACTGACAGTTTCATACTGAGAGTTGTAAAACTGGTGCAATTGCAACATAAATACTGTAATCAGTACACAGCTAGTCTCAATCCTGTGTATGAAATTTCAGATAACTATAAAATTAGGTTTTGATGACAAGTTGGGGAAAAAAAAAGAAAGCCAAATTATTTTGTGGCATCTATGGAGTCTTATAGGGTCCACAAGGGGAAGTAATACAGATTGCTTCCATTGGCACAAAAATCAGTTTTAAAATACTTCTAAAGATTAATTAAAAAAAAAGAAAAAAGCTTTTCAGCTTTAAAGCAAAAATTATCCAATTCATCTGAGCTAACTTTAGAGTTCAATAATACAGATTATAGACACTTATTCAATCATTTGTATTTTCTTTGTGGCCAAATGGCAAGAAATAGCCACATTCAAGATGCAATTAATTTAGCTTCTTTTAGAGATCTACTTCAGGATGCAAATAATTACCTTAGATGAAACTGATCAGAACTTTACTGATTATAACAGACACTTGGAATGATTAGCTTGGAGACAGGTACTATCAGAGATGAAGACACGTAAGATATCTTACAAGAAGCAAAGGAAGTATTTTTAATGTAAATCAGTATGAATAAAATTAATATTTGGTGCATAGAATGAAAAATATAACTTTTAATCAGCTGGCTTTTACTGCAGGTCCATGTGCTACCTTACCAGAAGGATGCTGGGGGTGCTGGGTGGGGTAGCGGTGGCTGTGGAACAGGTTGGGAGTTACAGCCTGTGCCAAACACTGCACATCAGACCTGCAATTCCTTTCTGTGAATGTGACAGCTGATCTCTGCCCTTGAACAGCTTTTCTGACCACTGTACTTTTGGTTAAAGTAAAATGGCTACTGTCGTAGTTTTGGTTTTAGGACACATTTATAGATCCCAGCTAAACACCATCTAAATTCTTTTTCAGATGTGCCCCATAATTACAGGTCTAGTGATGCTATCCAGATATAGTCAACACAAGGATGTAAAATCTTTAGTGGAGGAGATTTCATCAGCAGACAAGACTGCAGAATCAAAATTTAAGATACGAAGGTCAGATCCTATTGTAAGTCAAAATATCTTCATTTTAACCAGAGCTCAGTCACAGTCTACATGTGGGTATGACCACCTTGTTCTTATCACTTCCTTTTTTCTTATTTATTATCTGAAATTGGTTAAATGTAATAATTATAAGTAAAAAAATTAAACAATCCTTTGAAAATATATTTTATATCTCACAGCATATGAAAAACTAATCTTCTAGCACTGTATTAGCAGTTTGTGGGTAATTAGCACCTAATAAATACCTAAGTAGAAATCAAGTTTATTTTTATTTGCTAAGGCATTTCTCTTACTGTATAACTGGTTTTTAATTTTAGTGGCCACTGTGAGTTTCTTAATCCTTTAAGTAGGTATTGTTATTTATTACTAATTTACTTTCCTACCACCAAGCTGTAAAAAAACAAAATCACATCAGTTATGATGTTAAATGGTGGAAAGTTATTCCATCACTGATATGAACTTTACAGCATACTTCATGTTTGATACATTTTCTAGCATTAGCTGCATCATTTTCAGGTGACTGGTTGCTGGGCAATCATCATTTATGTGATACTTTTTCAAGCAAGAAGATAAGATTCTAAAGCAGTTTCAGGTGGAAGAAATGAAGTTTGTTGGCAAAGGCAATATCTTTTATCAGACCAGCTGATATAATGGGGAACAATCAGGCAAGCTTTTTAGCACAGTCATGTAATCAGCTCTTTTTGAAAAACCTACATAAGCATAGAAGAGTAGAATTTGAAATTCTATTTTCACAGCTCATGTGGACTAGTTGGAATGCAATTTTGAAACAACAATTTTGAAAGATGTATCTTCAGTTTGCTGAATTGAGTATCTATGAATTATTTACGTTTTGAGCATGGCATTACTTTCTGTTTGCATACTTCCAATAACTTCAGTTATTTGAATTTTCAAGTCCTAAAAGTAATACCTGTTGTAGATATTTCATGTATCTCATACACCTTATAAAAAACACAAGGCATAGATATTTTTTTGTGCATGAAGAAACAAATTTCAGGATCACGAAACCCAGAGATTCCAACAAGAGCAAGTAAAGACATCTGTGTACACACAACAGCCACTTAATAATTTTCTATATAGAGTCTTTGCACATATATGACAAATGAGTAATTAGGGCATTTATATTCTATACAAAAAGCCATGCAGAGCACATCCACATGACAGATTCCATATAGTGGCAATAACTTGATGCATATAGCCGTTTAGCTGTTTAACAAAGCACTGCATCTAAACTTAGAAGCTTTGCTTCACTAGGTAGCTACTTTTTTTTCCTGGCGGTTCTAGAACAGACTTAATTGGAAACAGCTGAGATGTCTCAGGACTTAGTGCAGCACCAACGTAACATACATATTCAAATGTGTAAGTATATGAGCATATAAAATGTGCAGTTCTCCACATATGTATTGACATCTGGCTCAATAATGCTCCCCCCCCTTCAGAATTAAACCATTCAGAAATATTTCTAATAACAACTATGTACAAATAACACAGGAAGACAGCAGGAATTTAAGGGTAGAACGCAGCATTTCAATGAATGAAGAAAATTCAGAATTAAGGTAGGCCTAAATATGCTGCTAATGGCTTCAGCATACGAAAATCAGAGCTAAACATAGTAACTTTATACTAAATACCACTTTAACTTTATTGTGGTCTCATGAAAAAGCCACATGATTATAGTATTAGTGTTTGTTTCTCAGATCAAACTAGTTTTAAGGCAGTATTTCTTTTAACTTTTCTGTCCAAACTGAACCACCACAACAAGCATCTTTGTTCATTCTGTACATGTTACCTGTAACAATATGCATGAAAATACCTTCCAAAAGCATAGCTAAATCCCAGATAACTTTATCTCTGATATTATACTCTGATCCCATAAACAGCTTGTCCTGGGTTCAGCAGTAGCAGTCATTTTTCGCCTTAGTAGCTGGTTCAGTGCTGTGGTTTTGACTTTCAGCCTGGGAACAGCACTGGTAACACCAATGTTTTTAGTTGTTGCTCAGTAATGTTTACTCTGACCAAGGACTTTGTGAGCCTCATGCTCAGTCAGGGAGGAGGAGAAGCCGGGAGGAAGCAGAGAGAGGACACCTGACCCAAACTAGCCAGAGGTATTCCATACCACAGCATGGCATGCCAGGATGTAGAACTGGGGGCAGTTACCCAGAAGGGCTAGATCACTGCTCGGTCAAGCTGGGTATCGGTTGGTGGGTGGTGAGTGGTTGTATTCTCTTCCCTTGCTATTTCCCTTATCATTATTTTTATTACTGGTGGCAGCAGCAGTGATTTGTGTTACACCTGAGTTACTGGAGTGTTCTTATCTCAACTCGTGGGAGTTACATTCTTTTGATTCTCCTCCCCATTCCTCTGGGAGCAGGGTGGAGGGAAAGGGAGGGAGTAAGCGAGCAGGCTGCATGGCAGCTGGGCTTAAACCATGACACAGCTGCACACCCAATGGGCAAGGTTCATCTTATGAATGTTCTGCTGAGAGGTTGCAGTATAAGCTGTGGATTCATTTATACACTTCTCCATAAAAGAACAATGGCATATCACATAAAATTTTCAAATAACAAATTCAAAAGGAGCTAAGGAAAGCACATTTTCAAACAACTTACAATTAATCATGTAAGTCCTTGCCATAGGATTTTGTGATCATTTAAAGTTTACAGAGGTTGAGGAAAGTTGCTACTTTTCTCTTAATAAGTGTGAATGCTATGTTGGATTCATTGACCTTAAAGGTCTTTTCCAATATAAATGATTATGTGTTTATATGATTTTATGAAATAAACCAGGGGCTGCTAAACACAGGGAGCTGTCTGTGGCTGAGTGGGTCTCTGCACTCTACTTTTCTGGAAGATGGGAGGATACCTGGGGAAATGAGCACTATCAAATTTTCTTGTTCATTCATTCACCTAAACATTCGCTGTAGGCTGCTATTAGATAGAGGATACTCAAGTAGCTGCAACTTTTGATATTCCTACAGTCTTTTTTTCTTACATTTTGCCCTTACAAAGCTGAAGTGGTTTAATTTAGTGCTTTGAGTGTTCCACAGAGGCCAGCATACACACATACATGTGTGTGTGTGCATACATATGTACACACTGAAGATACTAAAAGTTCAAATATATTCCATGTACATCGGAAACACCACTGGAATAATAATTAAAAGATGTAAATTCACTGTACATCATTTTACATTCAGAATACAAGCTAAATAATGGGAAAATTAAATAAATCTGTCTGTAATCAACACCACGTGCAGTGTTTGGTAAACCGAGAAAAATAACACTCTCATTAGCTATAACAACAGATGAAAGGCAGCTGATCCACACAGATTTTGGGGGTAAAAGACATTACCTTCAATCTTGCATCAGGAAAGAATATGTCCCTCGATATTCTAGTAATACTTGGGTCATTTTGCTTGATCCTCTTTCTAACAAAATTCTCTGTAATAACATGCACTGAATCTCTTCTGAGAATTCCAATTGCAGCATAAACATCAGGGAAAACTAACTGATTTATGTTCATTGAGAAAAATTTAAGAGTATATTGATGCAGCTAGACAGCAGTTTAGAGCTACTAATATGAAAAGCCAAAATCAAGGCAGCAGACAGAAAATTAAGGGTATGGGAAGTTAAATTTGCAAACATAACAAAAATAAAGTCAGCAGATAATTACATTTTCTAATTTCTCTTTAAATGTCTCTCAGGTTGTGCATCAGGCAATTAGATTTCATTGGGCTTCAATTTATGGTTGGGAACAGTTGAAAGTGTAAGACTTTAGGAAGAGTGACGGGAATTATATTTTTTTAATTAATAAACTGAAAGTTACTGTAATGCAAACACAGATTTCAAGCTACAAAGAAAATTTCTTTAGCGCTTCTTTAAAGAAATGTTATTCATATGTCATAGTTCTTTTGAAGTACAGCTCTATAAAACAATAAAGCACTATTGTTTTCTAAATTTTTATATTTCTAAAAACCAAAACGCTCTAAAACAGTAACAAAAGAAAAAACAGAACACAAACCCCATAAAACAACAGCTTATTTATATGAGTAAATAGCACTGAAGAACCAGAAAAAATGCACCAGCACTAGCTCATGGTAGTTTTCCATAGTATTCTTCAAGGTATGAGCATTCACAAAGACCTATATTCTAATCTATAGTTGCAACTACTGAATTACAAATGACAAAATATGATTGTCTTTCACACGTAAAAGTTCACATGAAAAAGCATGCATCAACTGCATGCAGTAAACCTTCAAGGTAGCAACAATTCCGTCTGGCTTTATATCCTTAAGGCTCATCGCAGAATTTAGAATCTATGAAATTTGCCTTGCTTTCAAGAAAAGAATAAATATGTGTAGAAAGATCTTAGGCATTTCCTCTACTCCAAACTACTGTAAATATTAATTTTAATTTATGTTGCAAGTGTATTAATAATAGTAATATGTAGCTGTATCTATTAGATGCTTTCAGAATTAATTTAACAAACAAGAAGTTCTTGACTTCATATTAAATCCCTGTTTCATTTTACCTCTAACAAGATTTTGAATGTAACAAATGTATCTTATTTGTTCCTGAGCTTTTACTTCAGTGAAACAAGAATAATCATAATTAGAAAAGGAAACAAGCAGCATTTGTAGCTGTTGAAATAGAAGTGTGTTTTACTAAAGTTGCAAACAGAAATGGTGGAGTTAGCTCATATATGAGCAGAAAAAAGAATTTTGCTTTCCTTTAAATCTTTTTGTTTTCCAGTCTCAGGCTCTGCAGTTCCTTGTCTTTGCTTTCTCTATATTTTCTGTCATTTAATTATTTCTTTTTACTATGTATTATAGCTTTATGAAATGTGCTACTGCATGACAACACAGATTTTTTGCATTTTGGAGTAAGAATGATTACCACTCCTGAGTTCCAGTTAGTCTGTTTGAGTCAGATTCAAAATAAGCACAAAATATCAAACTAAAAAAAGCCATAGTAACATATTTTAAAAGCACTCAGTCCGACGTTTGAAAATACTGTGCAGCTTCTGTCCTAACTTCTATCCAAGAATTTCAAATAATATTAAAATATAAATGAATAAAGAGTCTGATATCAAGATTTAGATTATAAGTATTAATTATTTTTCAACTAAAAGTGATTTTTAGTTATTTTCAGTAGAAGGCATCCTTACTTTCAAAAGCTGTATAGGCTCAATCTTGAAAAAATCCACTAATTTGAGTTTTTTTGTCTTACTTCCTCTTGGATAATAGGAAAACATGACAAATATGTTGTCTTTACAAAGCAGAAGAAGCAGTACAAAAGAAGAAGCAGTAAGGTTTCCAGACACTGTACTCATAAAATTCATTCAGCTTATCAAAATTGTGTAGGAATTACACATCCATTTAGTTACCATGCAATTTTCTCATCTGAAATATAAAATTAATTAGTTGAGAAAGCAGCGTGTTGTATTATCTGTCAGTGCATCGTGGCATAACAATTCAGAATTGCAGCTTTGACAAATGCTGCAAGAAGGACTCCATAACATCATTTTTTTTGTGTAATCCTAAAGGAGGTAGGTGAGAGGAAAAGCAACGGAGGGGGGTTTTTTAATTATTTAATCTCTTACACAATACATTTTAATATGTACCTTTCTGTAAAGGTGTGATGTGGGACATGTAGCTACATGGTCTCAGTGGCAAATTCTGGATTTTGAACTTCTTAAACACCAAAACAAATGACTACATATTTTTAGGGGTCCTAAGCAGCCAGCAACTTCTCCTACAACATTCTTCTAAATATATATAAATTGTGCATTCATAAATTGTGAACAAATGCATTATCCTCTTATAGTTCATTTAGTGCGCAGTACTGTAAATCGGTAAAAATTTGTACTCTGTCTGATAATTCAGATAATTCCATCCCTGAATTCTCATAAATTAGGCTAAGGAACACTTACATATTCTAAGGATGTCAGTATGATAGACATTGTCAACGTATGCCTACCAGGTTCAACTCCAGGCAAAATAAAATTAAAACTGCCATTTCTTTCCAAAATAAAGCTTGACTAGACAGAGAAACCTCATGGCTACTGCCTATAGATTTGACTTTCTATATTCATCTTAGAAATAAGGTGAGCATCCTTACCAAAAGGCTATGGGCTAATTACCAAGAGAAGGAATAAGTTAGTTACCTAAAGTTATTCTACTGTGCACAAAATAATTCAAGCTTCAATGGGTGAAAGGGGGAGAATAAACAAAACTGGTCATGGAATTTCTCTAATGGGGTGGGAGGAAAAGCTGGTTTTAGGTCCCTGAAACAATGAAGGTTTTGCATTTTACGCACTGAGTGGGAGATTTTACAGCATATAGTCGTAATCATATAGTATAATCATAAGGGGTTTACCTAGATTTTCATTATATTAAAATGCAAACATTATATAAAAAATGGAATTGCTTTGGATTTTTTTTTACACAGGAATTGGAAAGAAACTAAAGCTGCTCCTTAGATTTATATTTTGCTGCCTCTTTCAACTGCAAATGTATGTTACGGTTCATGGACATTGCTCCAGTTCTGAGCCAGTTTTGAAAAGTTAGCAACTGGTAATAGGTATTGTAATAAAACGTAATTACTTAGAAGGCTAAACAATGTGATAATTTAACTATGTGATGCAGCTTTGACTGTTAAACTTCTACTACTTACAATTCTGTAGCTTTCAGCAGACATCTTTCCTAATTCATGATACATCTTTTTGTTTAAATCATTTACTGCATGTTATTTTCTTGGTGAAGTTTCTCACAGAGGTAGCAATCATTTCCTATAAAAGGTTTTCTTGCATCATACTGATGACACAAAATTAAGACAAGTTCCATTGTATACTGGAGGACAAAATCCCAGTGTCTGGTTACAACCTGCCCAAATGCTGAGAGGAGGGTCCTCAGTAGCATATGCCTTGAATCTCTTTCAAACTGCATAACAGATCTGGAAAAGAACCAAATTCTTCTTTATCTTTCAGATACTAACTACAAAACTGAGGAAGAGTAGTTGGTTGTCTGGTTCTCACACAGAGTTAGGATGCACATGGAATCATAGAATCATTTAGAGTGGAAAAGACCTTTAAGATCACAGAGTCCAACTGTTATCCCAGCACTGCCAAGTCCACCACTTAAGTATGTCCTTAAGTGCCACACCTACACATAGCAGACCAAAACAGATAGACCTAGACCTGAGAATTTACCACAGTGCTCCCTAGTCTTGCATTTAGAATAGGTGTCAAATAAACTCCAAATGAACTCTGCTGGTGATTTCATTGCAGTTAGTAATACTATTATCTTATTGTTATAGTTTACTTTAAAACGTGTTTCCTTTTTTCTAATACAGTGAATACTGCCGAACTCAATTAAACAGATTATATGAACCTGAAAATAAGGATGTGCAGTGTATCTCCAATGAGGTCAAATTCCTTTAATATCTCTGAAAAGGAGCAAGCATTTCAGCTGCATTTCTCACATTCTCAGCAGTAGTTTTCTCCTTTATTGCCAGTTTATGTCAAAGATATATGGTTTAGAAGAAGTGTCTCCCTTAGGAATACTTTTGCTTTCAATAAGAATTAGCACTCCATTTCTTCTCCAAACTCTTTCAAGGCTTTGATGTCTGAGCTGAGACACAGCATTCTTTAATCTTGACATTCAGTGAAGGAAAACATATTTTTATTTATTTAAATATATTTAGAAATAGCGTAGGTTAATTTAATTAGTTGTCATTTCTATCTTGACATTCATACTTCAAAGGTCATATTTTACCAGATGTGGTGGCATGGATATTTTTACAATTAAAAATAAAGTTAAACAAAAAAAAAATCTCCTCTCTTTTGAGATTATCAGTTTCAATTACAGTCTTCATTTTAAAATGCATAAAAGATGCAGAGAAAACTTAGTCTCTCCAATAGCTTCAGTCAGCACTACTGGTTATTTTATTCTATTATGTTTTTATTATTTATTTTTCATTGTCTGAATTTTAGGCATGCAGCCACAATACAGATGAAAAGGGGAGGTTTGTAACCCATCTTAGCTAATGGAGATAGATCTATCTTAGAACCAAACATCACTGCATATTTTTCAGCTCTCTCAGCATCATCAGCCTCTCTTTCTGGTGTAGTCTCTGTGCAAAAAGGTAGAAAGTAGAGCTCTATGGAATGTTTGATTCTGCAGTCTTGTCCTAATCTAGATCACTGGAGGATACCCAGAGTAGTGATGACACTACTGAAAATGCCTAGAATATATACAGTACTTAGTGTACAGCACCTGCGTCTTTAACCCATTTTTTTCTTTCTACAGTTAGTGGGCTATTTACCTAAAATGAAACAAAGTACATTCCTGAGTTGATATTAGCAGGTTCAGCTTTAATATAACCTGCAGGTGCATAATAATGCATAATCATTTGCTTACAACAAGGAAATCCAGTGTATTGGTACACTATACCTCAATGGTTCAGTTTTAAGGAACTCTGAAAATTATAATCAAAAATGTTCATTATTACGTGTCAAGATTCATTTTGGTAGTATGTATAAGTGGCCTGGCTTTGATAACATATGATACTCAGTACTCATCCAAATAAGTTGTCCAGATACCTAAATATGGACATATTACGAGTCTTCAAATTTAAAGATGTTTTACAATTAGACATGTTTCATTTGGCACCAAAACCATTGTCTGCTCTTGTTCATTATACACAGGAAAAAAAAAATAATTCTCCTCTAAAATTTCAACTGCTTATCATTTAAAGATCTAAAGTGCTAAAAATGTAAACCTCCTATATTTCAAATATTTTGTGTATATTCCAATGACTCCTTGTAAAAGAAGCTAAACTGTTGAGCTAAAATTTTTCATGCCAAGTTTGAGAAGTAATATAAAAAACAATTTGAAGTCACATATTGTAGCTAGTTCACATAATTTTCTTCTAACATAGATTCCTTCCTCCTTTTAACATAATTCAATATTCTTATGAGCAGAGCCCTATTAAGGACTCCTTTCACTGCAGTTTAAATTTCAGTAACCCCAGAAATATTTACCTGTATTGTCATTGCAAACCACCAAACCCAGCTGCAAATGCATGAATTAATACCATTCAGAGAAAACCCCAGTATCCTACCTGAAATAGAGGTTTATCAATTTATTTTATATTTTATCATCTCCTGTTTCTGAGTATAGCATTCCATCTATGTTTAATCAAGAAATTAAATTGCTGTTTTAATAGATTGAGAAACTATATCTGAAAGTGTGCAAAGATAAAAGCAATGAACAGCTCTTTTAGATCAGTTTTAGACCTATGCAACTCATTTTGGACCATTAAAAAGTGAAGGAATCAATTACAACCAGCAGAATCAGCTTATGAAAATGCAATGAAACATCCAGGGTAGATAGGACACTGAGATAATAATTGACTATGTGCCATGGAGTATTAGTCGGAGCCTTGAAGACCTACATTTGTAAATAGAGTATGTTGTAAAAATAAGATTATTATTTCCAACCTTCATTATAGTTTATTCAGTATGAAAGAAACAATCTCAGATTAAGGTCAAAATACTGTTACTTCACTGAAGTGTAATAAATTTCTTTTTATACCCATCACTAGTAACCATAAGCACTAGGTACAATCATTCGAAAGACTCTTTATGATAAAAAATGCCCTAAAACATTAATGTAATCTAGAAATGAATTTGTGCTGGAAATCAAAATATCATTTCCCAAGACTTCTTACCTGTCTCTATCATAAGCACAAATCTGTTGTATGTCCAAATGAAGAAACAGAAAGGATAATGTACCAGACATGAACAGGCCTGGAGAAATAGGAGAAAAGATAAAAGCCAACATTTGTGACACAACCACTTGCATGCATATAAGAAAATATTTTACATTTTCTGGTGTGGCTATATGTCTTCTTAGTGTTAACATCAGTTTTGCTACCAGAAACATCTGTGTTGGTTTTTTAGTTTGGTTTGGTTTAGTTTTAATTTAAATTTTATGTTTATATTGGATGGTAGAAACTGTTCATGCGAATAAACAAAGGGTTATCCCTTAGCATACCTTGTCCATGATCTCAGTAAAGACTCGCCAGTTTCTCAGAGATGACACTGACAGGTGAACTAGGATGAAATCCTCACATTCTTATGCCAGCCCTTCTCCCATGAACCACCTCTGTCATGCAAGAAAATACACAATACCTTTCTCACTTCCTTCTTCATTTATTCTCTTGCATAAATGATTTCTGACAGTGATGATGAGTATTTGTATCATGAAGAGAATCTGACCACAGGTATTTTATATTATGGATTTTCAATAATTAAGCCGCATTTTACCAACAATTTCTGCGCTTCTACTTGTAATCCAGTTCACTTTCAGGACATGCAGAGAGCCCTAGGT
Organism: Neopsephotus bourkii; assembly: GCF_033783945.1. NCBI lineage: Eukaryota > Metazoa > Chordata > Aves > Psittaciformes > Psittacidae > Neopsephotus > Neopsephotus bourkii. The sequence continues at coordinate 194,705 of NW_026902023.1, read as the reverse complement.
CCTCTACTGTATGTATTCCGGATCTGTCAGCACTAGATAACAAATGCATTCATGTGAGTGGCACTGATACCCATTGGCATCTTTCCAAATAATTTTAGGTTCTCAAATTCTCATCACACTGACTGATCTTTGAACATTCATCTTTTGCATGAGTGGCTATTTTTTGTACTACATCAAGAAGACTGACAGCCTTACTGCTTGTCATTGTGCAGTACAGTAGCTTACTGTCCCTGGATACGGTGACCTGAGGCTTCCCAGTTTGACTAAGCTAGTGTCTGGTCCTGTTTACTTTTTAGGATTTTCCTATTGCTGTGATAGGGTTTACTGGGTACAAAAATGTCCTTGATTTTGCTATCCCTCAGCAAGTGTGTGTGTCATGTTGTTTTATGACTTAAATGTTGTCCTAGCTGTACAAGCTTATCTCCATACATTTGTAGCTCTCATCTCCATAACTAATCTCAGCTGTAAACTCAAATTATTTTACGTTATTATTTCCAGTTTACAACAGTGCAGCGAAATCAGAATCAGACTTCATGATTGCATTGAACTACAGAATTTAAAAACAAAACCATATCAGAAGGGCATAAGAAAAAGAAAATATTAAACAAAATGGGTTTATGCATACTGTTAGCAGTCATCATCTCTTCTGAAGCTGAATGCCTGAAGCTGAACGTACTTATGTATGTAGATTTCTGGAGCAAATATATTGCTGGAGTAGCAAATAGAAAGTTCAAGATGACAGGTTACTTGTAAAGCCCAACAGCTTGCATATCACCAGCTCTGTCCTCCCTGCTCCCTTAATCTATCCAAACCATGGAATTTTACCTTTAGCCAGGAAATACATCTTCTTTTCTCCTTGATTTCTGTATGAGCTTGAATCAGTGCATGCTTAAACCGTTATGGAACTCCTAATAGCAAAGGGATAAGGCAGAAAATCCGGTCACTGCTCTTGCCTCTGTGTGTGTTTTACTTGATTTCATAAGAACAACTTTGAAACAGCTTTTTCTTTATTGTGCATTTCTATTTTTTTATTTGTAAATTTAGGCAAGTACTTTACATCTCTCTTCTTTCAAAATGACAAGACTTTGACAGTAATTGCTAAGCTTCATCATATCTACATATGTTCCCCGAGTATCCAAAATAAGATTTTGCATAAGCTATTTTCAACTTTGAATGGTCAGTGAAGTGACAGTGCACTCAACAATTTCTAGAATATAGAGCCTACACAACCAGATTTTCTGCAGAGTGCAGCTCAAGGATGCTGCCTAAATAAAGTATATTTCTACAGCATTCCTTAGGGAATGCTCTCTCAAAGTAGCCCGAAGACCCTAACATGTATGTTAGTCTGTATCAATCAGAACTAAAACCAAAAAAGTATTCAAGTTTGCACTTTTTATCACCTTTCCTCAGCTACTTTGGCAAGAAGAATAGTGCACAACACATTAATTCATGCCCTGCTTCTGTGCCATTCCTGCACAGGAACCATCTTTGTTGCAGTGTTTGCACAGCTTTTCTGGCAAAGTCCATTTGTGCTTTAATGCCATAGAAAATTACTTCCACTGTGTGTGCCAGACAAAAATAAAGACTTTAAAGAATATTAGCTTGATAAAATATCAACTTGATAAAAGTATTTTCAGTTATCTGCTTTGGTACAAGTGATTGTAGAATATGAGAAACAAATCTGTTACGGCTGGCCTTGCAGGTTGGAATGACTGTGACCTTGCTACGAGTCGGCTACCTCTATTACATTAAAATGCAACTGTCTGTAAGAAGCAGCGTCCCTCAGTTTTCTGCAGGGGAAAAAAAAAAAAAAAAGAAAGGCATATCATAGTGCATTTTTCTGAAGTTACAACTCAGAAAAGGCTTGTTTTAATAAAACATATGTTGGGTTTAGAATCTGAGTGCTTATTTGTGGACACACATGGAAAATTGGAAGAAATTAAAATACACGAATGCTATTAGAGTTGGGCTGAGCATTGTGCATGTAAACTTGGAGTATGTGTTCGTGTACTTTCATACAGATACACAGGTATAGGTGGGAGGGGCTTACTTAGGCAGACAATTGTTTATTTACCCATTTTGACGGTTGTAGTGTCATGTAATGGGGCACAACATCCCACATAAGACGGGGAGATTTAAAATTCTGTTCCTTTTACTTTAGCTGCCAACATTTCTGACAGTTATCAAGCTATCTCTCGACCGTGCTGTGGGCTGTTTCTGTCTGTGCTCTTTAGATCTGGATGTTTACAGTGTATAAAATATACTGGGTATGTTAAGATACATATTTACTATTAAGATACAATTATCACAACTGGTAGTCTTTGGGTTGTAAGGCCTAGGGTTGTGAAATGATTCTCTTCCAAGTCTATTATTGCATTAATAACTAAAGAATTACTCATTCTTAATATATTTACTATATTACTATGTAAGGCTGGCATTTGGTTGGAGGTAGGATGGGCTGATTTAAGTTTTCTTTCAACAATGCCTTTATAGTCAAAAAACACTATTAATGAAAATACAAGTTATATTGTGTTGTTTCTTCATGGAAAAGTAAAGTCAAGGAGAAAAGGGTTAAGGTCACAGAAAGAACCTGCAGAAATGTGGCCTCAAAATAGGTATGCAGAGTTTAGAGACTTACCGGACAGACTTCACCCACATGTTTTGTGTAGTTTCTGGAAGAAAGGAAAAAGAAGCTATAGGTGTAATTGCCCACTCTAAACATAAATATTTAACTTTGATAAGTTGTTCTTTCTCTTAGATAATAATAATAATAAAGCCTGATGTAGTACTCAAATAATGAAGGAACAGAATAGCAAATACTATTAGTTCAAAACAATTAGTATTCAGTAAGATAAAAAGTTCATAGATTACTTTTTCTTTCCTGTACTTTTTCGTGATCCTAACATAACAGAAACTGGCAACAGATGATAGCATACTGTAACGTGTATTGTAATTTCCCTTTGTCAAAAAGGGCAAACTTCTGAAATCTGGAATCTTTCAGAACACATTGTGGTTAGGGTTTTTATTGTTGTTATTGTTTGTTTGGTGCTATTTTTTAAATATTCTAGTAGCTCCATGCACAGAAAAATACACATTATGCCTTTTTGGTTTTCCTCTAAAAGTATGTGGCTTTTTCTCCATTATTGGCCACTTAGAAACAAGTAGAATATTTACTGTTCAGTTATTTTCACAGGTCTCAAATGCAAAGAGTTATAACACACATGAAACTAATACAAAACACACACGTTAAATCTGACTTTTTTTTCAACAGAAATCATGCTTGGGGGAAAAGTCACAAAAACATGTATAATCTTTCAGCCAGGGAAATTCTTCTTTTTTAGAAACCTTGAAGCCAGTTTAAGATAACTCTTTTCTACCTCCTTGCATGTGTAATTGTCAAAAGGCATCCAGTACAATTTAGATGGTAGGCATAAAGTAGCAATGACAGTAAAATAGAGAATATCTCAGTACCAAACACATATATGAATCATGGTTTATATAGGAATCTATCTTATTTGCAGCAAAATAAAATCCTCACCTCCAAGGGCCAAGAGGACACAGACTGTGTAACCTTAAAATTACAGCCTATGAAAGGTTATTGTCAATCCTCAACATCAGATCAGGATTATTGTGCCATTTGGGACCCTAGAACCTTCATTTACTTCCCCCCACACCTTTCTTTCTTAAAATTATAGTCCCTACAGAAGAGTTTGAATGAGGCAAGTCATCTCAAAGAAGACTGATAACTGAGAGTCATGCAGATGAAGCAGTCAAAAATGTAAATTAAATGTAATATAGCAAATGGATGTCATCGTGAATATGTACTGTCTGAAAGAGAGATAGAAAAATGCATAGAAGCTTTCTCCTTCTGTGCTGCTTTTAGAGTACAAGTCCCTTGTGGCAGAAGCACTGCACAGTTTTGGTCCTCAATAAATATTTATGGGAAGCATTCCTTAGTTCCTGCAGTTTTGTAAGTAACAGCAGGATTTTTTGTACCACTGACATCCCTTTTGCACTCTGTTATCTCTCACAGGCCTAATTCCAGTATTTTGTATGGATGATCAGCTTTCAGCAGCTGCTCTAAAGACCAAATTAAAGCATCAAATTTCAATGGACTGTAGTAAATACAAATGTTCCAAAGTAATTCTCCTAGTTTGACCATTAGAAATTTTAAATGCATGAAAACATTAATAAATTACTTATTATATTAATAATAATCTTGTTTATCATAACCTACTTGGGATGAAAGCTGAAGGAAGAATGGCAACGACTGTGTAAGAAACATATTGAGGAGGGCACCACTGTGGCAATAAGGATGAGTCATTGCCCAAAGAAACTGAGATTAATCTAGAGTTTCTGAGACTATCACTTCCTGCAAGGGCAAATCAAATATGCTGTGTATGTAGAGCAAGCCTGGCATTGCCACTTAGCTCTTCTTCACCAACTGAATACCTTTCCATATGCACAGCAGCCATTTCTTCCACATGGCTTTGTAAGGTGAAGATAGACTTGCTGCTTCCCAAATCCTAAAATAAAAGAACCATTGGCACTCAATGGAACTTGCAGGAGATCCATTCAAAACAAAACAAAAGATGTGTTTCTTTACAGAGTAGGGTGGTGGTCTGACTGGTCATCATCATGATCATGGCTTGACTTCGCGAACGAAGATTTGGGAAGGGCATTTACCCACGCTTACTACAAGCGCGCTGATGACTAAGAAGGCCAATGTGGGATAGGCAAATCCGGCTACAAAAAGCACAGCAGAAGGTCTCCTTGGGTGAAACAGGTGGGGCGCGATTCTTCCTGTGTTGTCTTTTCTCCTCGAGACTAGTTCTTCGTGAACTCTCAAAGGAGTCAGCGGCATTATGTATGGTGTGCCTCCAAGTCTCCCGATTGGAGGCCAAGGTGGACCACTGATGGTAGTCAATATGGCCAAGGCTAAGGTATTGTTTCAGGGAGTCCTTATATCTCTTCTTTGGGGCACCTCTCTTGCGGCTACCGGTGGCAAGTTCACCGTAAAACACGATCTTGGGGAGGCGGTGATCCTTCATTCTAGAGACGTGCCCTGCCCAGTGCAGCTGCAATTTCAGCAATGTGGCCTCGATGCTGGTGACCCCTGCCTGTTCGAGGACAGTGACATTAGACACATAGTCAGTCCAATGGATGTTTAGAATTGTACAGAGGCAGTGCTGATGAAAGCGTTCCAGGAGTCGCAGGTGATGACGGTAGATGACCCATGATTCAGACCCATATAAAAGAGTAGACAATACAATGGCTCTGTAGACACTGATCTTTGTACTTTTCTTCAGGTGTTTATTACACCAGACTCTTTTATGGAGTTTTCCAAAGGCTCTATATGCCTTTGCTGTTCTGTTGTCTATCTCTTTCTCGATCGTAGCATCCGAGGAAGTGATGCTTCCCAGATAGCTGAACTGCTGAACTGTCTTAAGCTCTGACTCGCCGATGGTAATATGGGGATGGCGATAATCTTCTTGCGGTGCAGGTTGGTAGAGGACTACTGTCTTCTTCAAGCTGACTTGTATAACCTCCCTAAATAGCATCACTTGTTGCAGCTGAAAACCACCATGATTACACAAGCTGCAGTTGTATGGAGTCACTCAGCCATAATGCTTCTATATTCTTCTACCCCCAACCTTTTCAGCACCTGAAAAACTTGCTGTTTGAGATTTTTCCCATACACCCCATGATTTCTTGATTAAAACCCTCAGCTGAGGTCTTTCCCTCTACTTTGGAAGCAAACTGGAATTTAGTCTCTGTTCAACATGCAAATAAGGCAGTAGGAACCCAAGAAGAAAAAAGTTTACTTTGTATGAAGTGGAAAGTAAGAGGGAGACTGAAGGAGGAACAAAAAAGGATGTGAATGCAAAAATAATTTCCAAATGCAGTGGCTGTGCTGTAAGAGAGAAAAGGTATTGAGTACAGTTCAGATGGAGTGTACATAAATCAGCTTGGATTAAGAAAGATAGGAGTTAGGGGCACTTTAGGTCAACCCTCTTCTCTTTTCCATCTGATGAATTGTCCCTCTATCCCTCGCTATATTCAGCAGATTCAGTGTGGCATGTGCTGGAAAAGGAGCTGCTATTTATCAAATTAATATTGAACATGCTGAATCTCCAGCCTGCTTGTGGGTATGTGAAAAAGTACACACAAGTGCCTCACACTTATCTTTTCCCATTTATTCCAATTTATTCTTAAAGGAGCAATTTCCCTGACAGTTTGCCACTCACCAGCAATTCCCAAATAACAGTATCTGAAATATCTCACACACACACTTAATGCAAGTATAATATAGGATCCTGAATGGCACAGTTTTGTGTTATTTGGTAATTTCAGATAAGCACCAAATGGTTAATAACTGTTGCTACAGGATTTATGGGAAAATCGAATACCATTTTAATCTTCTCTAATTAACCTTGGTGTAACCCAGAATTAGCTTCTGATTTACTGTAGCTTACCGAATGCTTTGAGGTAGAGTAAGTGGCAAAGATATCACAACATTAACGTACATTTTAGTCTTTTAGTTGAATAAACATTACGGCTTTCATTCTCATGTTATTTACTTCAGTTTTAAATTAACATGCGTCTATTATGACCACACTTGCCTTAATCCACAGGAAATTTATCTAGAAAAAAAAGACTAGGCCTGCCTGAGTTAAACAATCCAACACTCACACTGTATAGGCTTTGTATTTTCTTTCAGAGATAGGTGGGTTATTTCCAATACCTGCCGATCTCTACTTTTAATCAGATCCCATTTCTGTACAATTATCATTTCAGGCTTCTGTTGATTGCCTTTCCTAGGCATAATGAATAGAAAGAAACACTATCTCATTGTGCAGAATATTGGATTGGTTGGTGTAATAGTCTTAGTTCTATTTTTTGCCTTGCTCTTTTAAAAGTTAATTTTCCCTTTCATCAAATAACTAGCAGACTACTAATAGCATATAAGGTTTTAGACGGATTTGCATTAAAGAATGCAGCTGAGTGCCTTATCTACTTTTGGAACCAGAGTGACATATGGATGCTCTTTTGCTATTGAATACCTAAGGTAAAGTTTAACACTTACTGCAAGCCACCTTAGTTTTAAATTCAGGGAATGAGAATATGGATTAGTTCTCCCTGAAGCACACCTATAACATGGGGAGGAGGTGATGGTGCTAGGACAGGCTTTGCAACGTAAAGCTGCAGGTTCAAAGCCTCATCAACAGAGCAGAGCCCTTCATTCCAATTTGAAATTCAGAGAAATCCTCTTAAGTTACATGCCATTCTATTGGGCCCTTTTTTACAGTGACCAATAAGAGCCCTGAAGAAGAGCTGAAACCTTTTGATAAACAGAATGCGCCTCGTTGGTGGATGGTGTCTGGGCCTCTACGTGTAGGGATGCTGGGGATGGATCCTTCATTAGGGACTGTAGTGATAGGACAAGGGGTAATGGGTTAAAACTTAAACAGGGGAAGTTTAGATTGGATATAAGGAGGAAATTCTTTCCTGTTAGGGTGGTGAGGCACTGGAATAGGTTGCCCAGGGAGGTTGTGAATGCTCCATCCCTGGCAGTGTTCAAACCCAGGTTGGACGAGGCCTTGGGTGATATGATTTAGTGAGAGGTGTCCCTGCCCATGGCAGGGGGGTTGGAACTTGATGATCTTATGGTCCTTTCCAACCCTAACTATTCTATGATTCTATGATTCTATTCTAACACGAAGAAACAGCATCAGAGAGACTCAGATTTTCTTCAGTCAAAGTAGCAACAGAGGAACTGCTAAGTATGACCCTGCTATGTGCCCCATTATTTTACTTTTCAAATAATAGGGCAAGACTGTGACTGGTACACAGGCAGTCTGTGCCATTCAGAGATCATAATCTGTATAATAGAGCCCTCATCAGTTCTGAGCATTCCCACCAGCACAGATGTGGTGGGGAGCCCTCTTAAAGCTCCAATGCTTCAAGGAGTAGACCCCAAATCTATTTTAGACTGTGAAGCTATAGATCTAGTTTTCCCCCAATACTATTGGCTACTGTCCTACACTAATTTGAGGCACACACTATCAGTCAGTTATTACCATTTTATTAAATTCAAATTCACAACAGAGAAAAACTTCAAGGATACTCCCTCATATGGCATTTGCAATTTATACATTGAATAATCAATAGCTCTTGAGCTGTATTACACCTGCTTACACTTTGTATGTTCTAACTTGAACACTCTAACTTCAAACTGGAACTGAGAACACAGGAAAAGCATAACAATTCCCTTTCTCCGTGAGGAATGTAAAGAATACTTTACTAAACTTATTTGGGAGTAGATTTCCTTGCATCAGTCTCCATGTCATTCCATGGTGTCTGGTTAGACAGCCTGTTGCTATCCCTACATGAAGTCTAAGACAAGAATCAAACCAAACATGAATGAATAAATAGTGTTCCTGTACTTCTCTCACAGTGATCTAATGAATGGTTCCCAAACTGATGAATATGCTCTTTCCCCAAAGTCTTCTCACATGTCATAGTCTTAACACTGACCCCATACTTTGCCCTGGTTCAGTGGAACCTGAAGGAGTGAAATACCATATTTTTCATGGATTTCATGCATTAATCTAATAACTATTGTGTTAAAACTCACAGTCTTTGGTCTATATTGAATTTTGCTGAAATGTACTCTATTTTTAAATAAACTCATGGTTTTACGTCTCTGTCTTACTAAATATAGCACTTACATCATTCCCACATATCACAAGAGCTAAGGGCCCTTCAGTGGCTCTCAGGGAAATGACATTTCTTATTTTTTCACAGTATAATGTAATGGAAGCTGTCCTAAAGTAACTCAAGGCTTTCTCCTCTAAGCATTTCCATTCAAATTGCATACATGTTATTTACTCAGCCCTATTTATTATACAAATGACAGTGCTTATCTGAGACACAATTCAGTGATTCCAGATGGAATGATGCAGTATTTAAGTAATATAAGTAACTCATAACCTTAAAGAGACTAGAAGAAATTCCAATAGTCTAAATGGCCCTGTCCGCAACTACCGGTGCTTCTCATTTCTGCTATTCTCGAACACGTCAGCACAATGAGCTGTTGAACATTAAGTAACATCATGTCATACTAACAGTAACTACTCCAAGCATGGGCAGGAAGCCTACAGAAAGAAATGTTATGAACATTTTCTCACTGCAAAAAAAACATTCTTTGTGAAAATATCTTTAGTGCTACTCTGTTTTCACACCACGCTAGTTAACATGCTAAGCAAATACTCATGTTAAGCCAAGACTAAAAAATAGTACAAGGTAAGATGGAGGAACATTTCTTATTTTCTCAGCAATTAGGTTAGTGGATTCTCTTCCAAATGTAACAGAAGAGGTCCTCTTTCATAGCACTTTCACCTTATAGGATACTTCTCTAAACCTTTACATTAAAGCTGTTCCTAATCCCAGTTTAGGCTAAGATGGCTTCAATAGCATTTAAAAAAATAAAGATTACAGTAACTTTCTTGATTCTGACATGTCTCCATTACAGTGGGGAAGCAGAGGTATGAAGCCAATTCTGATCAACTGTGTTCACTGTGTATTACAGAAATCACCTGAAAGAAGGCAAGCTGAGTACTCTATGTATTAAAAGAATATCTACTAAGTGTTTAGTAAGTTACTTCAGCTCTAAGAGTCCTGACAACAAAAACTATAATGTAGTATTTTGCATCCAAAGGGCGAGAAAGCGAAGGGATGACGTTTAGTGTAACCACTGCTAAATAATTTAACACAGCTAGAATCTTTCAAAGTACCAGTGCTTGAAATTTATTGTCTAGCTTAGGAAAGAAAATAATGAAACTTTACAGTTCCCTTGGTATTTTATTTTCTTGCCTTCTTGAGTTTATTGACATATGAGCATTATGTTAATTTGACTCAAATAACTTGTATTAGTATTAATAATAATTCCATGTAAATTAAAGTTAGCTTAATTATACTTAATTAACTTTAACACTTATGTACACGGTGATAACTGGGGTATTGATTACGGGTTGCTAGTTTTTTCATTTTCATTTTTAAAGTAACATGTTACATTTCTTTAAATTTTATTCTCATATGTTACATGTTTGGAGACTATTGTCATAGTAATTTATATTATTTAAAATAATAATAAGTGGGTGGTTTATGTTTGTGTAATATGATGTTTATATGCTTGCATTCATTGCATTTCATGGTTTTTTAGAGTACTAAGTGACATTGGCCTCATTTCTCCCTGTTCTTCACTTGGTTTGCTTTATTTCATATAATGTACAAATAATTAAAATAACTGTAAGAGATTTGAAAAATACATTCTAAATTCAAGGAAATGTGACTTTCACAAATGAATTTCACAAAAGCAGTCATTTTGAGTTACATGAGGAATGTGTCTTCTTTCTTTTTAATGAAGTGCATTTTCTTGTAGCTACTACTGTGCTGCTTGCTTAGAAATTTTCCTGAGACATGAAGATTAGTAATGCTTAATTATACTTAGCTAGAAAATAAAGGTGAAAAAAAAATTCAATCATTATAAAGTCTCATAAAATTGGAAGACCTGGGTTCTATGTGTTCTTAGACTGCAGCCACCTAATGCTAAAAAAAGCAGGACCCACCATACAATACCTCGTTATTATAAGGTACTCTTGCTTCTTGATAGATGACAATAAATTTATAGAGGCAAAAACTATCTACCATATGTTCTGGTATATAAAAATGTTTAACTGCTAACTAAGCACATGAATTCCTTGTGAGATAGAGTGTTCACTACCCTTTATTTATGATATAATTAAATGCTTTGAGTCATGTTAAACAATTCTTGAAATCATTCAAGAAGTGCTGCAAAAGGAGTTACCAGGAAGACTGTTATTAGCAGGTCACATTATTTACCTTACCTTAAGTCTGTATAAAGCCTTTAATGGACAGTTATGTTGAATGGGAAACACGATATTGTTTCCTATGCATTTTTTTCCCCAAACCAAAAATTATAACTGGCAGACTTTCTACTGCTGAAGCATTTTGTATTTTTCCAGTGGCAATAAAAGTATAAAACCTTCCATGAAATGCTAGGCAATTGCAATGTAAAAGAGAATTACAAATGACATATTCCTGATTGTAGTATATGTCATCCACATAAAAGGCAAACTGGACTTTCAGCAATTCACTATACCGGTAAAACAATGTCTATTATACTTGTATCCACTTTTTACAATTGAGAGATACTTTTCAATAAGCATTTTTCACTATTATAGTACATTTTTTTTCTCATAAAGCAGTGCCATCCAACTTAATTGCATCTAAGGGGCTGCAAACTGTGTCTAAACCAAAAAAGTGCATAAAGCCACAGGAAACTTAAGGGTGCTTAGCATCTTAAAATATCAGATCCAATACTATTGCTGCCTCACTTTTAGATTACTAAATATAATAAGTTTATCCATCACAACTGGCAAGTAGCTAGAAAATGCCTGTGCACATTCTAGGAGATGCTATTGATCTGTTCCTTTTCTTCAGGGACTAAAGAACATCTAGATTTGTTAGGGACTCCAAGGATGAACAACAGAGGTCTTATGCCCTTTCAAATACCTTTTGGGAAAGATTTTATATTACTTCCAGACTGAGTAGGAAAAAGGGGTGTTTGTGTGTTTGCTTTCTAAGTGCTTTACCATGTGTGAAATAGCTTACCTGAACTTCAGACTGAAATAACAAAAGAAGGTAAACAGGCACACAGAGGTGAAGTGGCCAAACATTACCTTTGAGAATTGGAGGTTACTTCAGAGCTCCTTCAGGCTGGTCTTTCACTTCTCATTTGCAGGGCTGGCTGGAAAACAGTATTAAAAAGAAAAAGGACAGGCACAGATTCAATGGGTAGTGTCCATTGCACCCTGACAGGATGTAGAGCACTGAAGTCTGTAAGTATGCTGAATACTTCTGACTTTGACTAGAGGTTCCAGTGTGATCCTGATTAATGCTTTGTTGAAACAACTGTGGAAAGCTTGCGTTGTGTCTATTAGAAAAAAGTGTGAGAACTCATTTTAGGTATTAAACTCAAGTACAACTATCTCTAAATCTTCACAGCTATTTAGCTCCTCCACAAGGTACGTCATTCAACTGACAGCCTACTGTAACTATCATGCTGTGGTAACATAGCATAAAATATTATAAAAAAACATTTAAAGAAAGTAATTATGATAGCATGATAATTGTAACATAGTCTTGACGTTATTTCTTTCTATTTTCTACTAATGAAACATAACTGACAAAGTTTCCAGTAGACTTAATCCTTCTATTAGGCTTGTGTCATTCTCTGTAGTCACTAGAAAATCAAAATAAAAGGTGTGGTATTATGACAGAGTAAGGAAAGCAGATACAAAGCTAATCTATATCACTGTTTCTACTGTAAGAAATTTCTAATTTCTTACAATAATTTCTAAACTTATTCTTTAGTTCAAGCACACATAGAATGTGTGTTTACCACTTAGCTCTGTTAGTCTGGTATATGAAAGTGTAGTCTTGTTTAAAAAGAATAAATTGCTAATTTTTTACAAAGTCAATAGTACTTTAGGATATAGAGTGTTTTACATTTTTCTTCCTTTTTTTTTCTTTTCTTCTTCTTGAAGATTTGCTATACCTATTAGCTTTTTTTCTTGGTAAATTCACCTTGTGAGACTGAACACTTTTCATATCATTAATTTTCCCTAAACACATTTTCAGTGCTTTTATGTGATGTTAATAAAAGCTGAAACGCTAGCTTTCAGAAGTCTGGCACAACTTATAAAGTTCTAAGTGACAGTCAATACATTGCAGGATGAAACCCTATGTTTATAGAAAAAACAGAGAGGAATTTATTACAACAAAGTCTTTGTGAGAAGTGTATGCATTTGACGAAGCTATTGCCCATCTTTGACTAGATTCAGTCAAGGCAGATAGACATATTAAATCCCAGTTTTAGAATCAGTAAACCAGATACAATGTTAAGATGGAGCCAGCTGCCACCCGTACGTGACTTTCCAATAACACTGAAGATATTTTTCAAACATAAATGCAATAATGATTATTTTTCTTTTAAGATAAAGCCTAAAGAGAAGCAGTGAAGAAAATGGAAAAACACATTCCAATACTTTAGATAGGAAAAATTAAAATTATTAGTCACAATTAACTGACATTATAGAACAAAATGATTTTTCTAATAGTAAATAGTATTTGTTGAAACTTTACTACTTTTCTGGCCAAAACAATTAGAAGGATAATGGCTGCAACTTTAGACTGTATGCTTCAATATGTTTGCATATTGTACCTCTATTGAATTTATTCAAGGCTCCACATGGAATTTGATCTCCAGAAAGTGCAGAACAGTAAAATTCATCCTTTTCAGCTCTAAGAAGAAATGCTAGTCTGAAAGTAAGATAAAGACCATTGATTCAATTTAATTTTCAATATATTTTCCAGGCTGATAAGAAAAATCAAGTTATGCTATTATAAGTAACCCAAGCAGCATTCATCTGAGTTTAAAGACGTTTTGCAATATGGCCCCAAGACAGTGATGTCACCAAGTCTTAATTGTTTTGTTATAGCATCTTTCTACAGCAGTGTTTTAGTGATGTATTGTCTTGGCTATATATTATTTCTGGAAGCTTTCTAGCTTTTATTTCTAGAAAAAGAGTATGAGATAGTATAACTTCAGTATCTGATTTTTATCTAACTAGTAAACAAGTGAGCCAGGCATAATGCACATTTTATCTGCATTGATAACTGTTTCGCAAAAAGAATAACAAGAGAGATATATACAACATGGATCTGCATGTCCTGCTCTGAAACTGCCAGGCCCCAAGTGTTGATTTTGGTCCCGAAGTGCATCTGCATAATTTTATTCTGCTAAATTTATATAGTACCTGAGCTAAATAAATAAGACAAAGCTGTGTATTCCAGCACTTCCAATTTTTAAGACTTTTCTTGGTTGCATGCAACTTTTCTAAAATTTAGCTGTTTGGATAAGCCCATCCTACTTACCTGCATTCTATATAGATGATTTCTTTGTTTCTGATGAAGGAAGCAGGGAAGTTAACATACTATGAGGCTTCACAAGAAGTGTTTTATCAATCCGTTGTCTGAAATTTGGCAGGCAGTTGTCCAAGGGGAGTTTGTGACAATCCTGTGAAAAGTCACCCAAATTTTGATAAAACAGTAGAGCTTAGAGTAAATGCTCATGAGGGAGCTAGTTGAAAGTGTCAACTGTTATACTCTTACAGACTTTTCTATACTTCAGTTCAGCAATACCTTCAATGCATAACAATATGATCTATGCCTTAGACCCAAATTAGTTTGTGATTTGGTTTTTTTTTTTTTCCTTTTTAATGTAGCTCAACTGTTAACTCTGAACATCACTCCATTCATGAACAGATTTACATATCTAGGTTCGAAAGCATCCAACTGCTAGGCTATGTTTTCAAGGAAATTGAACTCACACTTCACCAGAGACAACTCTGAGGTAAATATTTAAGGGTATCATTATATCGTCATTTAGAATAAGACTTTAATCCTGTCAGAAGTAAAAATTCCAAACAACTGAGTGAATTATAATACAGCCAGCAAGCTTTTGAAATTACAGGGTATCTAGCTCCTGTTCATCCATTCCTGACTGTGATTTCCTAGTAAAAGCTGCACTGAGTGATATTTGTGCAGTTGGCATGAGACCATGAAATCAAAGCTCAGTTCATTGTACATTAGGTGTGACGCTTTCGCATAAATGTATTCTTTCCACTGAAGCACATCTTCATAGATCCTTCAACCATGGAGTAGCTTCCAGATGGAGTGGAGGTTTCCAAGATAAGGAAATAATTTTTCTGGTTAATAATAAAGTAACATCTAGATGAAAGCTCATTTTTTTCTCAAGCCTTCTGCATATGATTCATTGCTCTTTTGCAAGTGAAGCTTCATTTTTATGACCCAATCCCAACAGTGATATTTCATAAAAGTGTGAAGCTCATGACATTGGCAATCTTTACTTATTCTGTCCTTGAATACTGTTATTTTTTCTGCATTTGTGTTATGGCTATTTTAATTTTTAAATAATATAAGTTAATCTGATATTATGAAAATATTTTTTTATTTTTGCAACAATTTTTTAATGCATTCCTTGTAAAGAAGCCAAATAAAAAACTGATGAATTTTTATAGAAAGATCCTAACATAACCAATTTCAACAAAATAGGCAAAAGAGATTCCTTTGCGTTTTTTTCCCCTGGATTTTCCTAACTTTCTTATTTGTCATTATAAACCAAAGTAAGTTAAAACAACAAGAAAAAAAATATATTTTTGTTCTGTGATAACTTGCATGAGCTTATCCTGTCAAATTTTGTAATTTATAATTCCAGTCTATATTTTTGTTATTGCTGTTCTCTCTGTTTCTGTGTTAGACATCCACAAAAATAAGCAAATATTAAACTAAAATCAAAAAATTCAAACTTCAAAAGTGGGACTTTATTTTGTGATCTAAATCTGAATTTTAATATTGCAGTTTCTGAAGTTCTATTTAACACAGGTAATACATTTCATAATTCCTAAAAATGCATTTAAGTCTATTGAATGAATGCAGTTTTGTTCCTGTGAATATTCAGGCATGACTTTTTCAGCATCAGTGCAGCTTTTATGTTGTGTTATTCCCAGTAAGATCAAGAAGCTAACGATTTCTGTTATGTATGTTTCCTGGGACTTTGAGTAGCGATTCTCAGAATATAACTGATACAGTTAATTCCTTGAAAAATGAATTAATTTGGTTTGGTTTTTTTTCAGTTTCAGACACTGAAGGGAAAAGTGGTTTGGACACCCTCAGAGCTACATGTTTGACATATAGAAGGATATGAATGAACCCACAACTTCATCTTCCTTTCCTGGAAACGTGAAGTACCTTTAGCAAAGGGTAATGTTAACACAACAGTGTTGATAGTTTCTGAAGATAAGGGCCAGCCGTGTCCACAAAAGAAAGGCTGCTTATTTTCTTGGTCAGTCTACAGGGTATGTGGACCCATGTACTTAAAGCTCTTCAGTAAAGTACTTCACTGACTTCAGAAACATAGAAAAAAATGAAAAATCACTTTGGTTGTCATTTACGTGTTTAGCATTAGTAGTGGAGGTACATTTGAAATCTTGGCCTAAGAGAAGAAATGCCACATATTTTGCAACTTACAGCTTAGAGCAAAATCTACTCTCAGATCCACTTGGCAGTCTTCATATGAATGTGCTCACCTTCTCACAAGGCTGAGTAAGCTCATTTGAAGATGGAACTGTGCACATTGTCTTTAAAGTTATAAAGTGTCCAGAAATATCTAGTGTTTTTTATAGCAAGGGAGTGTAAATGCATTTTATAAAGCTCTAGTCAATTCCTAAATAATGTTAATACACTTTTGAATGCCTTTGATAAACAGATAATAAACCCTCTCTTGATGCAGGGATGTATTGGGACTAAATTATTATTTTGTGGTGGGTCATTAAATTATGTAGGGTTCATGTGAACTTATATCCACAGACAAGACAAATCATCTCACCTGTGGCCTGAACCAGTGACTTCAAAGCTGAATCATTGATCCAGTATTCCAATAGCTCTCTTTTTGTGGATGGATAATCCTTTAACATCAGGAAAAACTTGGATTGTCTCAGCTTGATGCCAATTTTTATCACTGCCAACAGTTGCAATCAACCTACTGTTCCTGCAGCAAGCAGTTCTGGAAGCTATTAGTGCTTTTAGAGATCTCAACAGACAGTGTTGCTGCACATTTGCAAACAACTGCTACATATGATCAGTGTCAAACCAACCTACTAAATGAAAAGATTCTGAGGCGGAAGATTTAAGGCATGAGAATTATAGTGCTACTGGAAAATATTTATTCCCTTTTAAAGTGAATACTGACTTTTTGAATATAACATTTTACTTTTTCTTTTACTATAAACTGAAAGTGGCTTTGATAAGTTATAAATAACACATAGCTATTCAGTATTCCTAAACGTGTAGGTAAATGTAAGTAGATCTATAAAATCAAAGTATGCTGGCAAACTGAATGCTGCTAAGCTCACTTTTTTACACTGATAAATGACTTTCATGATTTATCATAAAAAAATATTATCAAGGAAAATAAACTCCAGTATATGTAATTTAAGAACATTATGCTATAATTCTGATATTCTCTCAATCTTTTTTGGATGCACTGTACAGTTTAAAGCTGACATTTTCAAAATCCTTTTTCATGATGTTCAGAATACCTATCATGTACAGTGTAAGCCCTAAAAAAGCTGAGCTAAAAGAAAATTCCCTACTGTGTTAGCTACTTTAGGCTCAATATTAACATATTACAAAGGAAAAGAAGACACCTGTAGGCATCTTAGTTTGAGGACATCATTTAAGCTTGCATCCAAAAGCTGTGCTCAGAGTCTGAAGCTTCATCCCTGTAATGGATTTAGAGTTTGCTATAAAATGCTAGGGTAGTGTTGGATCCTTAGTGTTACAGCTCTAGCACTTAGGGCTAAATGAGAACTGTAATTAGGATGCCTTAAGGAAAGGAGAAACAGAGAATAGCACACCTCATCAGTGAACTAGTTTCCACTCACCCACAGTTATTGTGCTCCTCAACCCCTCTTTCCACTGGAACATTTCCTCTTTTGTTGCTTTGCAGAGAGACAAGGACTGGCATATGGCTTTTTCCAGCATCTCTCTGGCTCTGTCCTCTTGTTATACACATATGGAAAGAGGTGAAATAAGCCCATGTGCTGCTTTTTCTTCTTCATACACTCTGAACCAGTCTGAGCCTGCAAATAGATGATCTTTAATTGTTTGAGGAATGGTAATATTGTGGCTGGTTAATGCTAGTCTTCAGTATTTTCAGTCTCTGCAAGTCCTATTAGAAAATCTGTCTGATTATATGAATGCTTATATCCTAGTATCAGTTAGGAGTTTTGCTTTAAACATTAAATATTTGTTAGCTGAATGTTATTTGCCTTCTCAGCTGCATAATATCCTTTCTATTATTTACTATACCAACTTTCTAGTTGTCCTAAGGAAATGCACTTCAGAAAAATAAACATTGCAGTTACTAAACTGTGGGGTTTACATCATAATAATTTAGCAACAAAGAACTGAATTCAACTAACAGTGTGGTTGTGCCGCAAGGGAAAAACAATTTGTAGCAAGACATCAGATTGGTTTCAGGAAAATAGCTGAAGAGCCCGTGCCAAAGAATGCTGCTGCTGCTGCATTGTGTTTGCATTTCTGTGATGGGATTTACATAACTCAACATGACATTATATTGGCTAAGACACAAATCTAGTCTTTAATCCAACAAGATGCACAGAGCTCCCTGTGTTGTGTCACCAAGATCCCCTGTGCCAGGCTTCAGTGTCTTGCCCATCCAAATACAATCTTTATGCATATTTACCCGTTTAATACTTGCTGCATGTTACCCACTGCCTGCATGCCCACAAAGTTACAGTATACATATATAAAATGCTCTCCTTGCAGACCAGTTATTTGCCATTGATACATAAGCGCCAAAATAGCAATTGCAATTCTGTTTACATGGTGAATTAAAATACGGCTTTCCTCTGTTGGATCACTATTGTCCCTTTAATCTTTCTGCTTTCTTTCCTTTCCCTAATATTTACTGGCACTTAATGAGCTTTTAGCAAGAACACTCTCAGAATCACAATCTGTCCATTAAACATACCAGCAAAGATGTACTTCTGCAAAATGCTCATGAAAAATGCAACTGAAAATTTGTGCTGTAGACAGAGTTCTAGTTCTTGTAGGCTGTGTAATAATTCTGAAAGAAAATACTTACTTGATACTGACTTAGACTGCTCAAGTTTTGCTTAAAACTTCACAATTAATGTTGCAGTCCTTCATTGATTCTTTGCCGAAAACAAAAATGCAGTCCTCCTGAGGAAAGATACATGCACAAATTTGTTTCTAAGCTTACAAGTTATGAATAGCAATATCAACAATATCATTCAGCTGGTCAGTGTCACTTTACAACTGACATAGGAGCAAGGTACAATTTTACAAGTCTAGTGTTTGATCCTAAAGCTGTCTTTGTATTCAAGTTTTACGTTTAATAGACACAATCATCATTTAAAATTATAGCAGATGTACCATGTGACTCTGACTGTTCACGAAGATGACAAGTCACTTTGACAGAAAATATTTAAGGCAGTCCATTCTCAGTTTTCCTATTGGAGGTTCTTTAAAAAATATCCCTCATTTTCTTTCATAATATTGCCTCTCATCCCTCCACTCCATACACATAGTTTTGTGAATATTGTTGGTTTGTTCTTTGTAAGACTAATTTTTGTATAATAAAAATTGACTTCCTTTCCACTCTTGGTCACTTTACTCATAAATATAAATGTTTGTTATTTTCAGTCCCACAAAATTTCCTAAAATTCCTCTTCATCAAATTCTATTATGCCTATATAGACCATCTTCAATCTGTTTCACATTTACGGTCCATGATCCGCCTGATTCTGAGAAAGTTTCTTTGTTTTGCTTTCCTTAGAAACCGATCTTCACTTTCTCAGGGCAAATCTTACAATCAGAAAATCCTTTCCCACTTCATAGATTCAAACCTTTCTCTTTAAAGTGGGTGCTCTTTCAGCTGCAATCTGCAATTCCCAGAGTTTAACTGAGCTGAAAACAGCAGAGAATACACTGCATGAGATTTAGTCCACTTCCTGGACTGAGAAAATCCCTCAAGAGAGTCTCATTTGGTAATGTTGTTTGGGAATCTAGGTCAGAGCGAACCTAGGTTAGAATAGAAAATACAAAACTGCATTGAGAAAAACAAACCAAAACAAAACAGTATCCCAAAATCACCAGTATAATCCATTCTTAAAACTAACTTGCTTGCACTTTTTCAAAATTTTCTGGATAGAGTTCCTGGTTTAGTCTAGTTTGAGACAATAGCTCACTGTTGACCAGGCATAATTATATACAGGCAAAAAACACCTGGAAGAAACTCATCATCTTCCTGTGCATTTTTGGGTTAAGTTTAACTAAGTTGTGGAAAACCCTTAAAATCTTTCGTCTTATATCAAGATAAGGTCAGTTGGAGCACTGCAGTTCACACTGCTGAGATTTAAGTTTCTCTGGCTGACAGGTTCATTCTCAGTACAATCTGTCAGTCAAGGATTCACTTTTCCATATGCTCTGATAGATTCCAAGCCTGTTTAGCATGGTACAGATTTCCATTCCCTCCCACTTTTCTCATCCTTGGAGCCCTTCTGGCTGTTGCTTTTAGACATATTCTTTATTTTCTGTAGGAGTGAAAATAGAGGTATATATAATTAGATTTTATTTCTGTATTCAAATTCTTGAAAGAAAAGGCAAATTTAAATAATAGAGTGGATGAAACTTAGGAACATATATGAATCTCTATGAACCAAAAGTTCAAAACCCAAACTGGAACTTTCTGAAGGAAAATGGGATTATGTTACTTCAAACTCCATGCAATGCACTACAAAGCTACAATAAAGAAAATGAACCATGTCAAACTCATAAGCTCTTGCTAACATCTGTCAGCACACAGTATCCCAGTAACTATACCTTCATAGTAGTTTAGTACAGCTTCACTCTAAACCACCATCTGTTCTGATCTATAAAACTGCATTTGAAGTATGGGGGGCAGAGGGTGTTTTTTAAAGTCAGAAAATTTATATATATGGGTTGTGGTAATAAAAATGTATATTTAAAGTACTGTAGTAGTTTATAAGCAGAATAATCCTATTAACTGAAAAGGTTCTAAAATGGCTTTTGATCATTTAAGTAACTCCTGGTTCAGGAGCTTCTCAGCAATGAGCTAATGACAACTCACTGACACTTCCATAAAGTGGAAGTCTAGACTTCAGACATTCACAGATGCAAATTTGTTTATATTTCAGTAGATCCAGTTTCCAAATGAATTGATATAAAGTCAGTTTTCTGACAAGCTTGTAGACAAAGTGACTTTTTTTAAAACATAGCATTCAAAGCACTTCATTTTGTGACTAGTTTTATTAGTTTATTCATGTAACTAATACCTCTACTTGACTGTACGCTTCCCATAAAGTGACTGATGAAAACAGAACCTAAGAATATATAGGGAAATTTATCTGTCAGCAGGACATTTTTTGCTCTTTGCTGCCTGTGATTATCATCTTGGTTGTGTCACACTGAAAAGTGAACTTTGTTTACGGTTTTAGAGTTGGCATAAAGAACTAGTTAATAGGGTACTACTAATAATATAGGGATACTAATATAGGGATACTATAGGATGCTACTACTACTAATAATAATATAGGGACTCTATGAAAGTTTAACTTTTTCTTCTATTTTATTCCATGAAAGTATGCTATATCCTAAATGCTGTTTTGATTGGTGGGCTTGGGGAAAGCAAGAAAAAAAAATATTAGGGTTTATACATTTGTGCACCAAAAAAGATAAGGAAGCAAAGGGGAAAAATTTGAATTAATTTGGAGTTAAAGTTGTCACAGGGAGTGTGCTTGATAAATGAAAGCTCTGGCCAATGGAAACATTTATGTCTGGGAAAACAGTATTTCAGCATTTGGACAGGTTAGAGTACTTCCAGAGGCAAAACAACAAATGTTCAGCAAGCAAAGCTATCAACAAGGATATGGTTGAAACAAACGGCATGGCAAGTGTGATACCTAAGAGTCACTATCTGCCACTATTACTCACCCTGAACAAGAATACTGGGGTTTTAGCTAAAATTTCTTACACATAAGGAATGTTTGTGCCACACTATGTTTGAAGCAATCAAGCCTGACAGAACTAAATAAACTCCAAGGTGTTTCTCAGCTTTGCAGTGTCATTCCCTGCACTATCAAAAGCGTCAGCAATTTCCAAGACAACTTTGTTGTGTCTGCAAGTGATCCTGTATAGAACAGAGAACAACCTATGTAAGTGTGACTCTGTCCTGAGCCTAGCCTTGTAATATGTGCATTAAGTCAGTGGGCAGTTTTTTCCCACAGTGAGGTTTAGTGGGAAAGTTTTCTCAGAACCTAAGACATTTGAGTTTTGCTAGAAAATTTTCATTACAGGAGTTTTCTTAGTCCTAGATAGAATTCAAAATCGAAACTAGAGAACAACTGGGCAGCAAAAGAATTCTTGATTTTCAGGCTATTTCCCTTGTATGAGAGGCTCACATAAAGTTTTTGCAAGCCATCTCATGTTTGACATGCTCTTAACACTCAAACCTATCAATGATTTTGCTGTGTGGGAATTTCCCAGTTGTGTCATTTTCACAGAAGATGGAGAAAGATTTGCTTTTCAAATAAGTACTGAATTGAACACTTGTATCTACATATGTATATATGTGTATGTACATATAAATGCATGTACATTTACACATAGAAATATACACATATATTTATGAATCTAGTAAAAAGTCACTGTGTGAAAAATATTTCCCTTATCATTATTTTTATAAAAAAACCTCTGAAACTAAGCTGAACCATTAGAGGAATTAGAGCTAAATATGAAAATCAATATAAAATATTTTCAAGGCTTGCTTGAATTATAGATATTAGACATTGGCAAATAACTTGACATTACTATAAATATATTTAACCATAAAATGCCCAACAATAACTGCAAGAAATGAAGATAATTTGAGTCTTTTCATCAGTGAGATCCAAGAGTGAAGTAACTTTTCTATAGTTAATAGTCACAACAAACCAAACTTGGGAGCAGCTGCTGGAGAAAATAGCTTATTGATGTTATGCTCGGAAAGAACATGAGTCTTGCAATCTGTGCAGCAACCAAACGCAATAAGAACTGTACATTTTATGTTAGATGAAATATGCATTTAAAGTGTTTACAATTGTAGTACAGCCTTTATTCAATATTTTTCATCGCTATAACTTTGTAGAATCAACTTTTGAGCAGTAGGTAAGCTTCCAAAATAAAATAAATGATAGAGTAAGAAAGACAATTTATAGTGCATAATAGATGGGAGAACAGGTGCATCAGAAAGTTTTGTATTTTGGACAGATTGTAAAACTGAGGTATCTGGATGTGACTGGGTTATAAAGTCTGTAAGTGGAGGTAATGCAAGGAAACAGTAGTGAAGCAAACTTCTGTATTTGATAAGTATTATTGTTCTCACTTGAAATATTAGATACTCTTTAGAAACACATGGGTGGGAGGGTGGACATGTCTAAAAATAAATATAGAAAAATTTCTATTTACTGTTTTTACTCCTGCTTCTTTGCTTTAGTTAATATTAATTGGTTATACTGTCATGTCTTATGAACAACTGTACCTCTAAACGCACTTATACCAGGTCAACTAAGCTTGCTTAGACTTAAAGTACACAAATGAAAAAGATATTATCACATATATCACCTATCCCAGCAATAATCTAGGTTTTGGCAACAACTCGGTAATTGCTATACAGTGGTTGCAAATTGCTAATTCCTGAAATCAGTCCAGACATCATTCAGGTCCTCATTATCTGGAACTTCCCCTTTTCTCTTTTACCTCTTGAAAAAATCTTAAAATATCCATCTAATTTATAATGCTTAATTTTTGATTGTCATCAGATTTACTGTCTGAGATAAGTAACTCAGAATGTTCTTAGCAGTGCAGGAGTGGCCATCACAAAGTCAGGATTGTCTGCTTAATGGTGCAGGAAGTTTGAAGCCAGATATTCAGTTATAGCAGAGTAATTCTCAGGGAGAATAAAACACATCCGTATGCATCAAGACAGCTTTGAAGCTCCCCTGCTCCTCTGTCCACGTGAGAGTTTTTTTGTAAAGCCTAGACAGACTGTTGCAGCAATTGGGAACTGCCAGAGAACTCCCTACACATTTCTTGCTTAATGTGCAAATGTAGGGACTGCATTGTGTTCCCTTTGACTGGCTGTGGTCCCTTATACTGCTACAAGACTGATGCCACAATCAGTTCTACCATTAAAAAGGCTTTGTGTTAGGAAAAAGAAGCAAAATGTGCCTTAAGCAACGTTTTTAATTGGCTTAATCCTAAGAAAGGATCAAAATTGCTAAACATCTCTCAACTTTATTGGCTTAGTATGAATAGAAGATATTAAGAAAGTTACAGTAACTGTTCCACATCTGGAAGTAACTCAAAAAATTATCATGCTTAAAATAATGTGCTTGAAGCAGGCAGGGAGAACTTTATCACAAAAACTGTATTAGGATCTTCTCAAACAGTTTCCTTCTGCTGAAAACCTACAGTATTTCAGTATGCATGATACTCTGCTCATGCCTTCCTACTCACATCCCTCATCTTACCAGCTTAATGAGTTTTGGTTACCCACCAGTGCTGTTACTTCTCTCTGCATTGCCTGCTTAAGTTCTTGCAAATATTGCGGAAAAAGATTATCCTATATCTTTGGTTGTGTGTGTTTACACATATAGCAGACCTTTCCTTCTCCTTGACATTTCAAGGCAAATTGACTTGAAGCTTTATAAAGCCTTAAATGCTTAAGTATCCTAAGTCATAGCTACAATTTTTAAATCCCATACTTTCATCGACATAGTCTGTGGTTTCCCTGCTACGTGCTATGTATGAGTCTAATCAGAGAGCTGTGTAATGTTACTATTGGGATATCCTTGCAGCAAGTGACACATTTACTAATTAGAATAGTGGGGAAAATTTATTTGACTCGTTCCTTAATCAAGAAAAATACTCCTGATAATGTGAGTTTTGTAGCAGCAAACACTAGCTAGGAACTTTACTTGGGCTGAAATCCATGCAATCACACACACACACAGACAACAGGGAGAAATATTTTTTTCCTTCCCACTGGTGAGAATCAAATCTGGCTTATAATGCACAACCTTCCACTCAACCCCTATCCAAGAACTATATCCTAGATATTTATTTAATGGCACACAAATGTATGTTGTAATGTAAGCTTTTTTGAATATGGTTCATTTTATTCATTATTATTTTCATTTTATTCATGATTAACATGACTCTAAATGATGTGAGCTTTAGCTTATTTTAAATTTCTATCAAACAGACTTATTTTTTTAGAAGAGATTTAAAGTTTTTGACATTTTAAAAGCATGGCACTTTTAGATACGTACCAAGTAGGTGAGGTCAACACTTAAGTACTAATGCCTGACAGAAGTACAAATCAAATATTTCTTAGCTGGTTTAAGCATAAAGGATGAAGTAAAAGTTCTTTCAATTACATTGCAGTTTGAATTTATTTTCTAGGTTATACAGGTTGCTTTAGAGAGCATTCTAATATAACCTCAACATTAATTTTGAAGACAAAAATGATAGTATATTCACTCTTAGCATACTGAAAAATTGAGTTACTCTTAAAAAAATTTTGGTCTAAGGAAGTGTAGTTCTTTTTCAGTGGAATCTGGCCTGGAATGTTGAGTTCTTTCCTCCTAATCTCTCTTCTGTGTTAAATATAAAGTAAACATTTATCACTTCTTCACTTAAAGAAATCCTACAAATCAAAGAACAGTGTTAATCCTTCGATCTTAAATAATAGTCAAGTTCATTGGTAGAAGAGATGTTCACAATTTATGGTTTAGATTATTTTTTTTCTAGTTAATTCTAATACAACATTGCTCTGCGACCAGTACTTTAATGGATTTTAATTAGTTAGGCAAATCACTACTTACAGGCACACTCTGATGAATTTGGTCCAACTTTCTGCCCAAGACCAGATGTGAACAGATTTTGAATTTTATTCACATTTGCTTAGATCATGTACACAAACAAATTTCACCCAATGAGTTCTTGACAAATTGTTCCCTTTCCTATTCACTCTTTATTATTGCTGTGTGTGCTGTGAGATTTGATATCTAAATTAAAAAATTTCTGAAACACATCAAGAAGCAGAGCTGTTTATTTTTTAAGAGAAAGATTAAAAGATAAACAACGTTGTGCATTCATTAGCATACTCATGCTCTTTTCCCAATGTAAAATTGATTATTGGCAATTGTCTCTTATTTTCCACAGAAATATTTTCACAAAAGAATTTGAAATATTATCATATGCAATTTACAATGCATTAGCACTGGTCATTTAAGCAACTATTGTAAATACTTCTCTCTTCTTGTGGAATATAATTATTAGGTTTTTGTGATTCTGTAGGTTAAAAAAATGTTTAGAACATTGAAAGCTCATTCTTTACCTTTAAAAATAGTGGATAACAGCTCCCCAGTGTTATATCTTTCTGCAGACCCTGAGTCTCAAAATAATTTGATATGGTGTCATGGTATCTAAAACTGTTACATCCGTGATTTGTTCATTGTTTTGTATGTGACTGTTTCCATTTGTGGCTTTTTAAATTTTCTTTTAGAAATTATTCCTGTCCTGGATTCATAACAACTCTACAGTGTGCCCTCTGCCACAGTTCATTTGTCCACAAAGGACCATAGCCTCTCTCTAATTGAAAATCATCATCTTTTTCTTTACATTTAATGAACTCACTGAAGAGTATCTATCCAAACAGATTTACACATATCACAGTATCACAGTATGTTCGAGATTGGAAGGGACCTCAAAAGATCATCTAGTCCAATCCCCCTGCCGGAGCAGGAACACCTAGATAAGGTTACACAGGAACGTGTCCAGGCGGGTTTTGAATGTCTCCAAAGAAGGAGATTCCACAACCCCCCTGGGCAGCCTGTTCCAGTGTTCCGTCACCCTCACTGAGAAGAAGTTTCTTCTCAAGTTTAAGTGGAACCTCTTGTGTTCCAGTTTGTACCCATTTCCCCTTGTCCTATCATTGTTTGCCACTGAGAAGAGCCTGGCTCCATCCTCGTGACACTCCCCCTTTATATATTTATATACACTAATAAGGTCACCCCTCAGTCTCCTCTTCTCCAAACTATAGAGACCCAGCTCCCTCAGTCTTTCCTCATAAGGGAGATGCTCCACTCCCTTAATCATCTTAGTTGCCCTGCGCTGGACTCTCTCCAGCAGGTCCCTGTCCTTCTTAAACTGAGGGGCCCAGAACTGGACACAATATTCCAGATGAGGTCTCACCAGGGCTGAGTAGAGGGGAAGGAGGACCTCTCTCGACCTACTAACCACCCCCCTTCTAATACAACCCAGGATGCCATTGGCCTTCTTGGCCACAAGGGCACAGTGTCGGCTCATGGTCACCCTGTCGTCCACCAGGACCCCCAGGTCCCTCTCCCCTGCACTGCTCTCTAACAGGTCGTTCCCCAACCTATACTGGAACCTGGGGTTGTTCCTGCCCAGATGCAGGACTCTACACTTTCCCTTGTTATATTTCATCAAGTTATTCCCCGCCCAACCCTCCAACCTGTCCAGGTCTCTCTGGATGGCAGCACAGCCTTCTGGCGTGTCGGCCACCCCTCCCAGCTTAGTGTCATCAGCAAACTTGCTGATAGTACACTCAATTCCCTCATCTAAGTCATTGATGAATATATTAAATAATACTGGTCCCAGTACCGACCCTTGAGGCACTCCACTAGACACAGGCCTCCAACTAGACTCCGCCCCATAGACTACAACTCTCTGGCTTCTCTCCTTCAGCCAGTTCACAGTCCACCTCACTACCCGATCATCCAGACCACACTTCCTCAATTTAGCCGCAAGGATGCTGTGGGAGACCGTGTCAAACGCTTTGCTGAAGTCAAGGTAGACCACATCCACCGCTCTGCCATCATCCATCCACCGTGTTATTTCCTCATAAAAGGCTACAAGATTGGTCAAGCATAACTTCCCCTTAGTGAAGCCATGTTGACTGCCCCTCATAACCCTCTTATCCTTGATATGCCTTAAGATGGCACCAAGGATAAGGTGTTCCATCACTTTCCCAGGAATGGAGGTGAGGCTAACCGGTCTATAGTTACCCGGGTCCTCCTTCTTGCCCTTTTTGAAGACAGGAGTGACATTTGCTTTCCTCCAGTCCTCAGGCACCTCTCCCGTTTCCCAAGACTTGGTAAAGATGATGGAGAGCGGTCTAGCAATGACCTCAGCCAGTTCCCTCAGCACCCGCGGGTGCATCCCATCTGGACCCATGGATTTATGGATATCCAGATTGCTCAACTGGTCTTTAACCCATTCTTCATCGACTAAGGCAGACCGCTCCATTGACCTATCTTCATCCGAGGTCTCAGTGGTACAGGGCTCTTCAGGACTGCCTCCGGCAGAGTAGACAGAGACAAAGAAGGCATTCAGTAACTCTGCCATCTCTGTATCTTCTGTCACCAGGGCACCCGTCCCATTCATCAGCAGGCCTACATTGCCTCTGGTGTTAGTTTTACCTGCCATGTATTTGAAAAAGCTCTTTCTGCTGTCCTTGACCCCTCTCGCCAGCTTTAATTCCAAGGAGGCCTTAGTCATTCTAGCAGCTTCCCTACATCCTCTAGGAGCAGCCTTATATTCTTCCCAAGTGGCCAGCCCTTCCTTCCATGACCTGTAAACTCTTCTCTTCCACTTGAGCATACCCAGCAATTCCCTATTTAGCCACGCAGGTCTCCTGACCCTCTTCCTTGACTTCCTACGTGTCGGGATGCTCTGATCTTGAGCTCGGAAAAAGCAGTCCTTGAACGTCAACCAACTATCTTGGGCCCCTTTCCCTTCAAGCAGCCCAGCCCACGGGATTTCCCCTAGCAATCTCTTGAAGAGGCCAAAGTTTGCCCTGCTAAAATCCAGGGTTGTGATTCTACTTGCTATTCTACTGACCCTACCACACAAGATCCTGAATTCTACCATTTCGTGGTCGCTGCAACCAAGGCAGCCCTCAACCTTCACTCCTTCAACCAGACCCTCCTTGTTAGTGAGGATGAGATCCAGCAGCGCACCTCTCCTGGTTGGCTCATCCACCATTTGCATGAGGAAGTTATCATCTATACACTGGAGGAACCTCCTGGACTGTGGCTGGGTTGCCGAGTAGTCCTTCCAGCAAACATCAGGGAAGTTAAAATCCCCCACGACGACCACGGCCTGTGACTGTGAGGCCACTCTCAGCTGCCTGTAGAAGGCCTCGTCAACTTCCTCACCCTGATCCGGTGGCCTGTAACAGACCCCCACAACAGTATCGCCCCTGCCAGCCTGCCCCTTAATTCTCACCCACAGACTCTCAACTCGTATGTTATGCTTTCAAGTCAATGGTGTTGTAATCTTAAAGGTGGTATTTCCTAAACTTCATTTTTCTCTTCTAAAGAAAAGTCCTAACTTCTTGCCTAACATGGTTGAATTTGAGATCCTCAGGACAGTGAGAAGAGTGTGCAGCAAACTCACTACCCTGGACTTCAAAAGAGCACTCTTTGGCCTCTTCGGGAGCCTTCTTAGTAAGGTTCCATGGCCTATAGCCCTAGAGGGCAGGGGGTCCCAAGACTTTTGGTTGGTATTCAAGGATCACCTGCTACAAGCTCAGGAGTATTGCATCCCAGCTAGAAGGAAGTGCAGCAGGAGTGACAGGAGACCTCCTTGGATGGATAAGGAGCTGCTGAGGAAAATTCAAATGAAAAAAAGAGTCTTATGGAAAGTTGAAGCAAGGACAGGCGGCCTGGGAAGAGTACAGGGATGTTGTCTGGGAAGCTAGGGACCAGGTTAGGAAAGCTAAGGCCCAGTTAGAATCAAACTTGGCTAGGGATATTAGGGATAACAGGAAGGGATTCTACAGGTATATAGCAAATAAAAAACAGACTAGGGACAACATAGGCCCCTTCAGGAAGCTCTCGGGAGAACTAGCTACACAGGATTTGGAGAAGGCTGAGGTTCTGTATGACTTCTTTACCTCAGTCTTCACTGCCAAAGGCTCTGGCCGCACCACCCAAGTCTTGGAAGGCAGGCGCAGGGACTGTGAGAATGGAGACCTTGGGCCCACTGTAGGATAGGAACAGGTTCAAGACCATCTTAAAACTCTGAACGTGCACAAGTCCACGGGTCCTGATGAAATCCATCTGTGGGTCCTGAAGGAGCTGGCGAATGAAGCTGCTAAGCCACTAGCCATCATATTTGAAAAATCATGGCAGTCAGGTGAAGTCCCCAAAGACTGGGAAAAGGGAAATATAACCCCCATTTTCAAGAAGGGGAAAATGGATGACCCAGAGAATTACAGACCAGTCAGTCTCACCGCTGTGCCTAGCAAAATCTTGGAGCAGATTCTCCTGGAAGGCATGCTAAGGCACATGAAAAACAACAAGGTGCTTGGTAACAGCCAGCATGGCTTCACCAAGGGGAAATCCTGCCTGACCAATTTGGTGGCCTTCTATGATGGGGCTACAAAACTCATGGACAGAGGTAGAGCAGTTGATGTCATCTACCTGGACTTATGCAAAGCATTCAACACTGTCCCACACAACATCCTTCTCTCTAAATTGGCAAGACATCAATTTGGTGGGTGGGCCACTCGGTGGATAAAGAACTGGCTGGATGGCCACACACAGAGAGTTGTGGTCAATGCCTCAATGTCCGGCTGGAGACCAGTAACGAGTGGTGTCCCTCAGGGATCGGTGTTGGGACCGGTCTTGTTCAACATCTTCGTCGCTGACATGGACAGTGGGATTGAGTGCGCCCTCAGCAAGTTTGTCGATGACACCAAGCTGTGTGGTTCGGTTGATATGCTGGAGGGAAGGAATGCCATCCAGAGGGACCTTGACACTCTTGTGAGGTGCGCTGATGCCAACCTCATGAAGTTTAACCATGCCAAGTGCAAGGTCCTGCACCTGGGTTGGAGCAATCCCAGGCACAGGTACAGGCTGGGCAGAGAAGAGATTCAGAGCAGCCCTGCAGAGAAGGACTTGGGGGTGCTGGTCGATGAGAAAATGAACATGAGCCAACAGTGTTCGCTTGCAGACCAGAAAGCCAACTGTATTTATCCTGGGCTGCATCAAAAGGAGCGTGACCAGCAGGTCAAAGCAGGTGATCCTGCCCCTCTATTCTGCTCTTGTGAGACCTCACTTGAAGTACTGTGTGCAGTTCTGGTGTCCTCAACATAAAAAGGACATGGATCTGTTGGAACAAGTCCAGAGGAGGGCCACAAGGATGATCAGGGGACTGGAGAACCTCCCATATGAAGATAGGCTGAGAAAGTTGGGGCTGTTCAGCCTGGAGAAGAGAAGGCTGCGTGGAGACCTCATAGCAGCCTTCCAGTATCTGAAGGGGGCCTATAGGGATGCTAGGGAGGGCCTCTTCATTAGGGACTGTAGTGATAGGACAAGGGGTAATGGATTAAAACTTAAGCAGGGGAAGTTTAGTTTGGATATAAGGAGGAAATTCTTTCCTGTTAGGGTGGTGAGGTACTGGAATGGGTTGCCCAGGGAGGTTGTGAATGCTCCATCCCTGGCAGTGTTCAAGGTCAGGTTGGACGAGGCCTTGGTGATATGGTTTAGTTCGAGGTGTCCCTGCCCATGGCAGGAGGGCTGTAACTTGATGATCTTAAGGTCCTTTCCAACCCTAACTATTCTATGATTCTATGATTTACATTTCCACTGAAAATCTTTTCAGTTGATAAAATATAGTTCAGTTAGGTCTATATTTTACCTATTCTACATATTACCCTATTAAATGTAGGTTAAATTTAACAATAATAGGGAATACAATATCTTCAGGAGAGGCATTGTCACTGGGGACATCCAGCAAGTAGAGATGTCTCACCTTAAGTGAGACACAGATATTGCTGTCCTTACTAATTACAATCTGAACTTTAAAGCAGATGAAAATATTTGTATCTAAGGTTCCACCCAGACAGATGCTTTCTGTATACCCTGCATTTCAGTTGGATGGAGCTTTGGGCAACCTGGTCTGTGGAAGGTATCCCTGACTGAGGCAGCGAAATTGGAGCCAGATGATCTTTAAGGTCACTTCCAACTCAACCCATTCTATAGTTCTTTGATTTTGTGAAAGCACAAACTGAGATTCCTCAACCCAGTGTTCCTCATTCCAAGCAAGGGAGTAAGAATTGCAGTGACCTAATTTCAGGTGTCTTCATAATCTATTGATTTAGTCCAGTGTCTTTTTTTAACTCCTCTATGCCAAGCAAAGTATTGCAGCTCAGAACAACTGCAACTGGAAAAGTAGTTTAAAATAGGAGCAAGAGTAATTAACATGAAATTAAGAAGTATTTCTGGACAGAACATATTAAATGTGAAGCCTTTAAGAATCACACTGCTTTTTCTGGCAAGCTTCTAAAATCATTGGAAGCAGACCTCTGCTCCAGAAAAATCACAAGATTATGAGTCCTCTACTTTCTGAACTCTGTCTGAAAAAGCACTTTTCTAACATTGATTACCATGGCAACTCTTATTAGGTACTTTTATTAGCTAAATTGCAGCCAGGGAACAGATTACCCTATTTCATATAATCACATCTCGAGTAAGTAAGGTTGAATAATCAATGCTGTGCAATTTTTAACCAATTTATTTAAAAGGTTTCACACCATATTTTTGACTCAAAAGTATAAATGAACTTTTAAGCAATATGAAGGGCAACAAAAATTCATCACACTATTTTTCTAGTATTACCATATGCAAATTAATGTTTTAAGTAATGGTACTAAATGAATGGAAAAATGAACAAAATATAATCCTCCCCCTTTGACAAGACACTGTAATTATTCATTGGCAGGAGAAATGGCATTCACAAAAACAACAAAATCAGATTTTACAATGCAGGAAGCTTAGCTAGGCTACAAATGCAGGTTTCACCTGCTTTGACCATTATCACTTTTATCTTGTAGGTCTTTGAATTTCCTCCTCCAAATTACTTAATCACCAAGAATCTTGCATATTAAAGCTTTTCAGTTTTCACAGTGAAACCAGAGGACTGAATGGTGCAATTATAGACAGAGTAAGAACATATTTAAATTAAAGAAAGAAATACTGTATTTAGATGTCATTTGATGGGCAAGAGTATCCACTAAAATCCCATTTCTCCTTGAAGCTTGGTTGTTGGATGTTCCACAGATCAGGAGAAGAACGTCAGTGATGCGTTTCTGAAAGTACATTAGTCTCACAAAGAGGAAGAAATAATTGTACAGTACTTAGAATACTTCTCATTTTGATCCTACCACTACCACACATATTTAAAAACTTCCTCAGTAAGTGCCTATTATAATATTTAGATTTACATTTTATTTAGGAAATACCTAACAAAATACTTTTGCATTTTATTTTAAAGGTGGAAGATATATTTAAGGGCTCATTTTTATTCCTTTGAAAAGAAGTATATCAGTAAAATCTGCTTTCAGAGACTATCCTCTTTCCAAAGTCCATTTTTAATTTTAGACTACAAATAATTTTAAGCACTATAAAAAGAAAATCGCTGTATCAATTGAATTCATGTAGTACTAAAAATTCTTGCTTTGAATTGAAGGTACACTCAAAAATATATAAAATAAATACAGAAAAGAAACTACCAAGAAGAATCATGATTATTCAAATGTGGTTTACATATATTCAAATGATTTCTCTGAGAAGCATTAAAAAGCATTATAAACGTTATTCATATTTTCTGCACAGGCTATGTAGGGAATAGATGGAAAATAGTGAGAGACCACGTAGAAAAAAAGATTGTAAAATCATTTACCTATACTAAATATCTAGGTTCTGTCAAACACCAATTATCTCTGCTTAGCTGTTTATTTGTAGTTAATATATGAGGAAAGAAATCATGTATAGATATGATTGGGAGAAAGAGGCGGTGCTGAATTTCATGACCTGTATTTGATGAAAAATAGAGATCAAGACTGATGTGATTAATCTCACTAGGAACAGACAACCCTGTTGTCTGAACTGTTACAAATCCCAGTTTATTAGTCTGGGGAACATAAGGAGTCCCTCTTCTATCAGGCATCACTGATAAACCTAAGTATTGTGAGCTAGGTGAATTTTTATCCACTGTTGAAGTTCAGAGAGAGCAAAAATGTCATCAGAACAGGTCTGATTTTCTTAATAAGGACAAAAACACACTGTAGAGCAGTCAAAAGTTAGGAAAAGCCTCATCAAATCACTAACAGTTTTTCTTAAGCAGGAAACAGTGTTTCAGGTCCCCTATAATAGACACTACAGTTCCTACAGTCTCAAGGCACGACTTTTTGACAGATTGTTTGTGGTCAAACTAATTGTTTTCAACCATGGTACACAGAAAAGTAGAATAAATACTTCCAGAGAATGGTACAGAATACTGAAGAATGCAGTGGAAGGAAGCACCAGACATTTTTACCGGAGAAGTCATGTGAATTTGAAAGTGGGACATATATGTAACTTTTTGTAGAACAATTATGTTGGCTTATGGAACATTTTTATTGCTCTCTATCCACTCTGTTGTTTGGGTTGTTTTTATTTTTTCATAGCTTGCTGATAAGTGTTCTCAATTTTGACCAGTTGTCATGCTTTAAAATCACTTTAAAGTAGATCTGGATCTGGCAACATGGAATTTTTGATCCCTCTAGAGTACACTGTTTTAATCATTTTTACTAAAATAATGCTTGAAGGTAATTGCTTTAAAATCGTGTGAATCACTAAAAAAAAAAAAACACCAAAAAAAACCCAACAATGTTTTTTCAGTGTTTTATGAGTAAGTCTGAATTATTAATATGTCTGTGTTCTTTTGGAAAAATAAATAATAACATGTTTTCAGCCAAGTAATGTGGATCATATAACAGGGAAATAGCTTGTAGAAGGCAGAACAACAATACTGCAAGAATTTCATCTGACTAATCTTAGATTTCTTTCTGAAAGGTTACAGAACAATATAATCCAAAACATGAGCCAATTTATTATTTTCTGGATATTTAAAAAGATTAATTAAAATTGTAATGGGTGTAAAATAAGACTTCCCAATGCCAACTTGAGCACAAAGTTGTGCAGCTTTTCATGCTAAAAATAGTACGTACTTAAATTTTTAATCATGGAATGAACAAAAGCTCACATAAATACACAGATGTATCTGGGTACAAATATATATTTAGGCTAATGGAAATCAGAATCTCAGGTAAAAGTCTCCTTAAAAGTATAATCCAGAGTATAGGCTGTTTATCAGTTTCTTAATTTTAGTTACAGATTATAGAAGTATTTCTCAGGCAATATTAAAAAATAAAATCAAGATACCTAAATTAAAATCCCATCATGTATTTTTATGTCTTGAAAGAGATTAAAATAAATCACTGTCTTTTGCAGGTTTCTAATAGCTCCATCCAACCTGGCCTTGAACACTTCCAGAAATGGGGCAGCCACAGCTTCTCTGGACAGCCTGTTCCAGTGCCTTACCACCCACACAGGGAAGTATTTCTTCCTAATATCTAATCTAAATCTACCCTCTTTCAGTTTAAAACCATTCTCTCTTTTAACTTTTTTTTTTTATATTTTTATTAAGTATATGATTAATATGTAAGCAAACACATGAAATAAGGAAGAAAATATTTGTCACAGAGAGCAGGACATAAAAAAATGTATCTCGGAGTCAGGATATTTTTCAAAAGTTAAAAAGAGCATAACAGTCTTTTTGTTTTCCTTTCCCATACAAATACTGATCAATTAAAACTCTGATTACACACTTGCAGTTTATTCCTTGGTTTAGGAGAATAAGATGGCTGCCCTCCAGGCATTCACTAATGATATTATTCTTAATGAATTTCTCTTTCCTCAGGATATTCAGAAGATATAAAGTACTGTGAGGGTTGATTTATGTCTGGCATGAAGCTAAAGTCTAGAATACTTTTTTAGCAGACAAGAAAGATATTTTGCTTACTTCATTAGTCTGCACAAAGGAAAGCTGAAGACAGAAATTTAAACTAGTCATTGGAGCTGATATTCTAATTACATTTAGTATTGAGATTCAGTGAACTGATGAAAACATCAGTCTAGTGAAATTGTTTATTGTTGTTTTTCTTCTGATAATAAGATGCCAGATGGAAATCTCTCTATATATTAGTCACCTAATTTTAATTGTGTTAGTGAAGATCTCTTATTGCTTTTATTAACTGATAAACTCATTTCAGAAAATAAGTAATTCCTTACCCAAAATATTTAACAACTTAACTTGGAAATTCTAAGGGGTTATAAAGTCTTGTTAAATCTCCTTTTACTTAGACACTACAGCAAACATCTCTTCTCTTTAAACATCTGAGACAAACTATTTGCTGGACAAAGCAGCATAGCTACCCTGAAAAGAGTGATGCAGGTATTTGAAGAAACTGTAGCTTTTTTCTTGAGATCTTATTCAAAACTTAAGTTCTGTCAATATGAACACAGGAAAAAATAACATTTCCGTATTTTTAAGCTCACAATGTTTTCCTGCGCAATTGTATAGGGAGACCTGTAATATATAACAGAAATTCTTTATATCTTTATTTCCATTTTGCCCTTTGTACACTGTATTTTTATTTTAAAATGCAGCCCTAAAAAGGCAGTCTATATAAGTTTCACTGGCTGTGAGGTTTGAACTACATGCAACCTACTGGAATGGCAAAACTTGCTCTTTGCCTTTGAGCTGCAACTGAAGGTGTGGAGCTGGCGCAGCTTTCCCAGCTACCTGCAAGAGGGGCAGGGCATGAGACAAAAACAAATCAGGGAGCCTTCAGGAAGAGCATGAACGTAGAACAAACTGGAAGCAAAGGGACTCAAGCTGGAAATTAAACTCCTGTAGCAAGTACAAGCACTTATACCTCCTTATAAAATGATAACAGAAAAATAAAATTGTTTTGAATTCTGATGGCCCAAGTGGGTGCTAAAACTTTTTCTGGAGCTGAAAAAGGGTCTGGTAATAATTTATTTCTTAAAGCTTTTAAAGACTATTTCTGCTGCATAAAGTTGAGCGTAGTGAATAAAACAAGCCAAAATTATTTAAGGAGAAGCTCTATAATCTTACTTAATCATGAACTTGTAAAAGAGTAAAGCATATACCAAAAATGAAGGGAGTTATACTTCCTACAGTAATTTGAGATAATACCAGAATATTGTTGCTCAAGGTTCAGGAAAGGCAAAATAGAATGGATCAACCATAAAGCACTGCTTGTAAGTTTGTTGTCTCATCTCAGCAGGTGATTTACAGAAGAGGTGGTGAAATGGTGGAAGCATTCAGGTTTCCTTCAAGGATTTAAACAGTTTTATATTTACTACCCCCTGAAAGCACAATTTACAAAGAAAGATATTCTACTAATATGTTGGGGCAGAGGAAGAAGCTGATAATTTTAAAATGAGCTACAACTGTGTGAGTTAAAAAAAAGGATCAAATGTATCAAAGGCTGAGAAGTTAGGTAAAGGAAAAATATGTATATATATTTCTTACATATACAATCTCTATTTCCTAAACGAAAAAGTTGTCCTTGCAGAGACAGATGCAGCTTGACTCTGGAGAAAGCTAGTCTTTACTGTAGATGTTAGAAAACTAGGGAAGAAAAAGTTTAAAAAGATTCTTTTTTTTGTGGAACAATCCTACTGTGATTAGAATCGAATGTGCTAAGGAGGAGCCTACCATTCCCTCTAGCCTAAATGCAGAAAACTGAAGGCAAAAATCAGTAGTGCAAGCAATGAAATTTAGCTACGCACAGGTACCTATGCTGAGTAGAAGCATGGGCATTACTGAAGATCAAAGAGCAAGGAAAGCATAAGCACTGCAGAAATTTGTACATCTCTTACTGTCTGTTGCCCTGAAATGGCCTACCTGAATGAACTTGGATAGGGCAGGAGGCACTTTCAAACCAATTTAATTGCTAGTTTTGGAAAAAAAAACAACAGCAAGCTCTTTAAGCACTTTTTTTGGGATTGCTTTCATGGAAAGAACAAAGCTTCCCTTCACAGGCTTTTCTATGTCACAGTATACAGCAACTCTAGGCAGACTTCCTCCTGATCCTCAGCTATGTTATTTTTATAAAATACAGAGTATAGAACATTTGTATATAAAACTGTGAAATGGCTGTATCATCCATTTGAAAACATAATTTATGCTTGTATTTTATGAGAAATTTAGTTAATAATTAAGGAAAAACAAGGAGATAGCATTTGTTAGTATGTTGTCACAGGTTTTCTTAACAAAGCAAGAAAGTAACATTTTTAATGACACCATGCTTATAAATTCAGTTGGCACATCATCATTGCATTGTAGATAAGGTTCTGAGATTATTTACTAGGTTTTGTTTGGTTGTTATTAATGGTAAAATAGAAATTAAAGAAATAAAATGGAAAGTTGAAAAAAAATATGATTGATAAACTAGAAGTACCTAATATATTATGTTCTACCGTAGAAAAGTCAGCGACTTTTTCTAAGCTCATGTAGGGATCGGACAAGTCTGAATGGTTTTAAACAGAAAGAGAGTAGATTTAGATCAGGTATTATGAAGAAATTCTTCCCTGTGCTGTTGGTGAGACACCAGCACAGGTTGCTCAGTGAAGCTGTGGCTGCCCCATTTCTGGAAGTGTTCAAGGCCAGGCTGGACAGGGTTTTGAGCAACCTGGTCCAGGACATGGTGTCTCTGCCCACGGCAGGGGTTTGGAACTAGATGATGTTTAAGGTCTCTTTCAACATAAACAATTTTGTGATTAAATAATAAAGCTTTTCATAGAGAGTTCTACATTTGAAAGGAAATTATGTGATTGACTGTCTATACAAAAAGACAGGATAATTTTCGAGATATACATTTTACTGCTCATGAAAAAATGGATTTGCAGGCATGCTGAGGTTGTTGACCCAGCTGGCTTCAAATTCTCCGGTGTTTTCAATGGATCTTGTCAAATAATAGGCCAGGCGCAAAGACTGGTAAAAACAGCTGAAGGATAGTATCAGGTATTCAAGCAGCTCTGTATGTCATGGCTTTCAGAGCCAACCACTCGTGAAAAATGACAGAATAATACTTCAACATTTACTTTGAAATTTTTCATCTTTCATGATATAGATAATCTTTATTATTAAATGCCTCTGTCTCAAAGCCATGTGGCTCTCAGTAGCCTTTAATATGAACAGTAATAGTCTGTCATAGTTCCAAAACCCTGCTGAAGATGCAGAAAACATACTTTCTAAAAATGGTTGCTCTCAACAATGATTTGAATCCATCTTCTGAAGGACTCTCAAGCGGATTCTAGTGCACACACACAATACCTATAAGGCCATCTCTGTGGCTTCTGAACTGGTTTTGGCATGCATGAAAACTGTCACTCTTTTGCCATTTTAAAATCTGTACAATAACTGCGCTGTGTATTATTTCTGAATGTCTAGAGGGATGATTGTGCTGCTCACAAAAGCCTAGGTGTTGCCATTCAGAAGGTTGTGCTGTTCAGAAGGAATGGACGATACATTCACAGTAAAGAAGCACCATTTTAATCTCTTCCCCAACTACTTTGTCCAGTCAAAAGTCTGCTTTGCAGTAAATAAACACCACTTTTATTTTCAGGAGGAACTTTTGTTATACAGAACAAAATAATAGCTCAGTACTGTGCATTAAGTAAGACCTTTCAAACACTGCTCTTGAAATGGTGATTAAGAAAGAACCTTTTCTAGAAGGTAAAGGAAGCAGCAGATTGACTGTTGGTCCTTTATTCTTATGACTGTTACTATTTATTACTTTAATGTTTTGATATTCAGCATTGCTACAATTGAAATATATAGTTAATCTTATATTAAAGACATAAACCAAACCCTGAGCTAATAGGAGATCACTTATCTCTCAAAGCCCTGCATTGTTAGAGTAGAAATCTTAATGGGCAATGCCATGAAGGATGAAAACGCATAGAAAATATTGTTAATAGAGTCTTAAAAATAGTATTTTAAATAAAGGGAAAATTATGAGACATGCATGCCAAATGACTCATTCTTATCTTGTAAATGAATGACTGAAAATATAAATGTGGTGAACTTTGTTATCCGATAAGAATAAAAGCACCTTTTGCAACATAATTCATTTTTGTACAGCTAAAAAAAAAAATAAAGTTGGAGTGACTTAAATGAACACTCTCTCAAAGGTTAAATAAATTGTAATGCCATAGAACTAGTGGTGTTTGGAACATTTAAAGGTCAGTTCCATATTTTTTTCATAAAGTTTAAGCTTATTTTATTATTTACAAAAAATGGTTTTTGCCTCAGCTGAGAAAATTCTGAAAGGTCCATCTTAATATGATAACATGGTTGGAAAGACACTACTAGGCTGAACAATGAGGATGGCACTTAGGCATTTTTCTCTTCCCCCATCAATCTAGCATGAGCACAAACTTGCACATATATACATGATAGCATCACGGCAAAAACTAGTTTCAATATCAATAAAGGTGTGACAAAAAATGTTAGGCCAGAATTAGCACATACGTACCTCAGCTGCTTCACATCTACAGCGATTAAATTAATAGTTAAATGTTTTGAGAACAGGAAGAAACTGTATTTTGCATACTTGTACCCCCTTTGATCCACAAAGTATCCATACACAAACAGGTTTTAGAATATTATGGGAATTAGAATTAATCATTTTTGACTGGTAATATGAACCTACAAATTCTAACCTAAAAATCTGTGACAGCTTGAGAAATTCCTTCTGTGAATATAAGGCAGTCTGCCATTGTGACAGGTTTAACAGGCAAGTGGACTAGCGTCTTCTCTTCAGATAAATAGTTAATGAAATTTTGAATCTAAATTTCTGGAAATTATATGCCTTAGTTTACAACCAATTACTTGAAATCTTACTCTTTAAATAGTGTTAAAGTAGAATTTAAGGTTCAATCTATCACTGGACTTTACCGACTAATCCTGTACTCAGGGTGGATTAGAATCTTGCTATTTCTACACTTGAAATTTCATGTGTGTGATATTTCTGTATTAATTTAATATTTAATAGGCATCTGAAACAAACAGGAAAGAACATATATATACACTAAGCTGTAGAGTATACTTTGTTATAAAAGAGACATCTGAGCAACACTCAGAGTGCAGAGTGTTCGGTGACATCCACAATCACTTCAATAAAAATGGAGGAATTTTCTGTTAGTGGCTTATTATGCAAGTATCTGTAAATAAAACAACATTTAAAGACAGATTAAAATAGTGCTTTATAATTACTAGTAATCGTCCTAGAGTTATAAGGTCATCTTTTTTTTTTTAAATCCCTTCTTTTTTTTTTTTTCCTTTTTTTCCTTTCCTTTTTTTTTTTTTTTTTAACGGCCAAAACATTTTTAGCTATTCTGTTACAGGGAAAGGAAGTAAAATTAAAAAAAAAAAATATAAAAAAAAAAAAAAGAAAGACAAGAAACCACTGGTAAGACAAAAGTAACAAAGTTATCTCATTTGAAATTCATCGCCTAGGAATGAAAATTTGCAGTTTTATAGAAGAAATTTTGCAAATAAAACATCAACACTATCAGCACAATTAAAATTAGTATTAACACAGAAGTGATGCTCAGCTCAAAGCTGTGGATTAATTAACCAGTCAATATCCATCCAGCCTTATCTGTCCTGTGCTGAAGTTTAGCACAATGCAAAGTTTCTGTCTTGCTTACTCAGAATCAAAATAAAATTATAGTAATTTTAGGGGCAGTGGGGAGGTAAACTTCAACAACCACTGTAATCCTGCTTGTCCTTTACCTACCCACTCACTTGGCTAAGTCCTCTAATACACCCTTGAGTAATTTCATTCCCCCTGTAATTTTATTCAGCTGAAGCGTTTGCAGGATTTGACCCTTTATGAGTCATTTCCCTCTACTTTGTAAATCCTTATGCACTGAAAAGATACCCCTCTAATTCTTTGCATGTTATTATTAAGCCCTGAGCTGAATGGAAATGTGTCCTTCCCTGCACTGCCACAGTTGCATATCTTTAATTTTAAGCAGGTAGTCTTTCTGTTCTGAACTACCATATTTGCCAATGCCTGCTGGGTCTTTTTATATTGTTTTTTTAAGTACAGCTTCTCTACTACTGTTGCCATTCCAAATCTTCTATTGCCAGTTATAGTATGAAAATACCTCTGAGAACAAACTCATGGACTGAGCCAAATTCAAGCAGGCATTTTAGTAATAACATTCAAATTTGTTTAATACCTTCAAGCCCTCTTTCTAATCCAGAAGTTTAATTAAAGTCATTGATTTCCATTTACAACCATATACTTAAAATTTTATTCTTCTGTAATAAAAATAATGAGTCTGAATCCCAGATTGTAAGTCTTTAGAGGATTTGGGTATATACAAATATTCAGCTTGATAGATGTAGTTATAAACGTAGTTACATTTAGGATGCAAGTTGATGCAAATGAGATACATTTCAGTATAAGTACAAGCAAAATCAGATCTACTACAAACTTGCATCATTTACACCTGTAAGATGAAATTTAGTAAAGGGGGAGAGGGAAAAAACTGAGAAAGTAGGAGGGAATAAAATCACAATTAGATTTCTCAGCTGATCCTTTCCCTCTCAGCTCTCATTTAAGTTATTTATCACTGACCAACATGCTGGCTTCCCCCCCACACTTTAAACTTCAAACTAGTTCATTTTCATGTGTATTTACCATGGTCTTTCAAGAGTCTGCTATGGTTCCATTTCCTTTTTGCAATAGGCTTAGAATTAAATTTAGTAGCAAAATCAGATCTTTTATGTTATCGTAAAACCTAAGACATAAATAGCAAAAGTGAGAAAACCCCTTGCTCCATAGGGTTCCGTAAATCAAACCCTGTAATTTTACTCACTTATTGCAGCACATGATAAAAACCCAGGCATTTATGCACTGAATTGTGGAGCTTACAAAATCAAAATATTAAAGAAAAACTGATTATCAACAGAGCCCTTGGACTGATATCCTGTTAATATGTATAGGACAGAAAGACATTCAGCAAATGCATTTTGCAAGGAAAGCCCTTAGCACTTCCAACGAGCATGGGTCTCCCATGTCAGTCTTCCAACTGCTCACATTTTTCTTTCTCAGGAATGTTGTTGGAGATTAAGGCATTCACTTAGAAGTAGAGCCAAGCAGCTTATAGCTCAGGTCTTTATGGTCTGTGTAGGAGCCTGCAAGAAGCAAAACTCTTGCAACATCATCCCTTTGACTCATGCCAGCTGTCAAGTGTCTTTTCTGCTTGTTTTGGAGCTCTAGCTTAAGCTAACCTGTTTCACTTGGAATCAGAATAAATTGGAGGTACTTATATGGTGAAGTATTGGCCTGAGCTAAGAAGTGACAATTAAGAGCAATGACTCCAAGCAGAATGTGACATTTGCCACCTCTCACATAAAATGAGTATGTGCTACTTTTCTGAGAGTCAGAGGTTGACAGAAAAACAGGGAAAAAAATTTCACACAGGCAGGTTCCAGATTTATCTGGGACCTGGTGCTCTCACCTGAGACTTGTGACCGGCAGTGTAAAGAGTTTCTACTTGCTCAAAGGTTTTTCTCTCGAAATTAGAATGTAACAGCCTCTATTGAAAGGGAGTCGATGACTTACTATTGATGTTGCTTGCCTGTGCTTTAAGCTAAAGACAAGTGACTAAAATCGAAAGCAAGACTCATATTCAGCATCATACAAAAGACTGTTTCTTGAAAGGATAATCCTGGTCTAAAATAGAAGGACTCATAGCTTAGAAAACTAGTCATGGAACTTGAATGACTCCCAGTCAGTAGTTATTCAGTGTTTCAAAATCTCACTGTTGCCCAGCCTGAATTAAAATGGCCTGAAGAAGACATCAAAAGCAAGCTCAGGTTCCCGATATTGAGCTCTGGAGGACAGGTTCTTCTGACCAGTACAGTAAGCTATCTACAGAGCGTGCTTGACACACAAACTGGACAAAGTTCCTCACAAAATGAAAATGCAGCTGCTTCGTTTTTGCAATGAAGCTTGCAGTGCTACCTGCTGAGGGACAATTTTTGCAGAGAATCATAATGGTTAGGCAGTAACATATTCCAGTAGTTAAAAGTCCAAGAAGATCAAACACCTCTCTCGATCTCTCTTCTCACCTTAGAGCTGTGAACTTTACTTAGGCTTATGGACATTTTTCACCCTTGGTTTCCACAGGAGTACAGAGACATTTATGACCCTGCTACTGTAGTTGTGCCAAAATGAAACAAAAAATGAAAAAAATGATTGGGTTGAGAAGGAGGGGCAATAGTCCAGTAATTGCAATGGCTGTGTAGTAGGGTGATTAGAGCAGTCAACTGGAGCTGGAGAGTTCTGAGTATGGTTTCTTCCTCCAGGATTATTTATCCACTTCTTTTTAGCCAGTATATGTAATTGGAAAAGTTTAAATAGATTGAGGAGCAAAACCATATGTTGAAT
This sequence comes from Neopsephotus bourkii, assembly GCF_033783945.1. Lineage (NCBI taxonomy): Eukaryota > Metazoa > Chordata > Aves > Psittaciformes > Psittacidae > Neopsephotus > Neopsephotus bourkii. The sequence goes on along the minus strand of NW_026902023.1, from coordinate 150,508 downwards.
CTGTTAGTATCATCAGATAATTTTACTTGTACTGCAAGTTACTGTACCTCATTCTTATTATCCCATTATTATTGTAACACATTTCAGAATAATTGCTTTGAAGATCATTATTTTTAACATAGAGTAACTACTATTTCATTAGCAATTTGTTACTTATTTTTTATGGACTAACAAAGACTTATGTAACCACAGATAAAAGTGAAAGGGAAAAAGATAAAAAAGATGAACATACCATTTCATAAAGCAGTAAAATATATTGACTTCTAATTTCAGGTTTTTAATATATACAGTTTTATCTAAATGAAACAGATTAGATCTGACTTCATAATGCACCACAGATACCTGGCTTGTCAGCCAGGCATTGCTAATGACTGATGTCTTTCACTTGTTCTCTTCCCTTGGATTACATGTCCAGGAAATGGGTGGCATGTGTTTCCACACACTGCTAGTAGTGTGAGACTAGTTGTGTTCTCATGTTCCAAACCTCTCCCTGTAATTTATTCAATCATGAAACCGCAATGGAACTTTTGGCACTTAATGACCTTCTACCAATCAAAATATATATTGTTTCTTTGATAGGTAATTTGTGATGTTGACCTTTTAGTCGGTAAGTCACTAAATCATTAAAACACTGCAATCTCTAAGCACTTCTGTCAAGATAGCCTGCATATTTTCTTAAACATTATTTTTGTACTAATTATTACAATATCCTTGGAAATAAAATTTTAGGTTTAATATACTTTTTTATTTACAAAGGGCAGTTAGTTCTTTTTATTACTTTTTTTTTTTTTAGGATCAATTATCCCCAAAATTTACCTGCAAACAGTTGATGGACAAATGTTTCTTATACTAAGATGATGCTCCACAGAGTTAGGCAAGTAAGTGTAAGTTAGTAAAATCTATACAAGGATGTGAATATTTAAGGTTCTGTCTGCATGTAAGCTGAGAAAATAGCTTTCTTGATTAATAAGGGTTGTGACTCAGTTATGTTATCAATACCTTGTTAATAAATTATGTGGAGAGGCATGGTAAAACTACAATGGAATATTATTTGCCATGCAATAAATACTAAATAAGTGGCTTCAGTGGGAAGCATAGCTAGGTTTTCTGCTTTTTAGTCATTTAATTAGCTCTGTTACAGAAACAAAAGGACTGCATGAGTGAGCATGTTTCTGCTTGTATCTTCAAACAATCATCTGCCATTTCCCTAGAGTGCAGGTGTTAGGAGATATTTTCAGAAGCAGAGCATGTGTAGGAACAGAAGCAGCAGGGTCAGACCCCTCTGACAATAACATGGTATGTGTGAATAACTCTACAGCACAAGTAACAAATGCAGACAGGAATTGGTGAATTCAGCAGTGTGTTATTAAGGGTATCAATTCTTGGGCTAACACAGCTTCTTTTAACATGTACAGGAAGTTTAAACCTCGTCTACTGTGTTCAGAACTAGATCTGGATCACAATCTAACATCTACCTGCTGTCAGCACTGGCTTATATAAAGAAAATGGACACATTAACTGATCCATGATATTTTTATTTGTAGGTGCATTTTACCAGGAGGATATTTGCAATTTATTTCAGTAATTCAATAGTGGTTAGTTTTAGGTAAGTAAAAATGAAATCTTAAAACATATTACTTGAAATTGTTATTTCTGTCATTGTGAGCTTTTTGCATCACAGAGTTTGGGGAATGTACTTCCTTATGGACTGCTGCACCAGGAATCCTCAGCCAATCTTTGAATCTTTGTGAGAAGCCACTTACTTCTTATTTATTTGAAGATTACTCTAAAATTCCATCAGCACTATATTCTCTTGCATGTTTCTGAGAACCCATGTTTCTGGAAAGCTAATCTTTTACCAGATCACCTTAGAAAACCTCTTTTATCTTCCAATAGTAAAGGATCATCTATTGCACAAGAAAACAAAACACACCCCAAACCCCTCTTTTCTTCCATCATATAGCTTCTGTCAGACATTTAAAATATATGCACATCTCCCTCAAGGCTGTCCCATTCCTTTTTCATTTTTCCATAAAACAAAGGTTTTCCCAACACTTAGCCTGTGCTACAGCCTGATTTTATTTTTTATTTTTATCCACAATATAGGATTTTATGTTGTTAGAGGTCATGAATTACATGTTGAGCTTATGATCACTCAATAAAGGTTATTTTCTTAGTGCTCTTTTAAATCTCAAAATAGCACCTTTGATCATAAAATTCTCTTTGGTCATCTAGAGCAAAATCTTCAGAGGTGTGTTAAATTGTTCACATTGTGTAAAATCCTTACTTTACAGACAATGTCTCTTTTCTGCTCTTTACACAGTATCACAGTATCACAGTATGTTCGAGATTGGAAGGGACCTCAAAAGATCATCTAGTCCAATCCCCCTGCCGGAGCAGGAACACCTAGATAAGGTTACACAGGAACGTGTCCAGGCGGGTTTTGAATGTCTCCAAAGAAGGAGATTCCACAACCTCCCTGGGCAGCCTGTTCCAGTGTTCCGTCACCCTCACTGAGAAGAAGTTTCTTCTCAAGTTTAAGTGGAACCTCTTGTGCTCCAATTTGTACCCATTACCCCTTGTCCTTTCATTGTTTGCCACTGAGAAGAGCCTGGCTCCATCCTCGTGACACTCCCCCTTTATATATTTATATACACTAATAAGGTCACCCCTCAATCTCCTCTTCTCCAAACTATAGAGACCCAGCTCCCTCAGTCTTTCCTCATAAGGGAGATGCTCCACTCCCTTAATCATCTTAGTTGCCCTGCGCTGGACTCTCTCCAGCAGGTCCCTGTCCTTCTTAAACTGAGGGGCCCAGAACTGGACACAATATTCCAGATGAGGTCTCACCAGGGCAGAGTAGAGGGGAAGGAGGACCTCTCTCGACCTACTAACCACCCCCCTTCTAATACAACCCAGGATGCCATTGGCCTTCTTGGCCACAAGGGCACAGTGTCGGCTCATGGTCACCCTGTCGTCCACCAGGACCCCCAGGTCCCTCTCCCCTACACTGCTAACAGGTCGTTCCCCAACCTATACTGGAACCTGGGGTTGTTCCTGCCCAGATGCAGGACTCTACACTTTCCCTTGTTATATTTCATCAAGTTATTCCCCGCCCAGCTCTCCAGCCTGTCCAGGTCCCTCTGGATGGCAGCACAGCCTTCTGGCGTGTCGGCCACCCCTCCCAGCTTAGTGTCATCAGCAAACTTGCTGATAGTACACTCAATTCCCTCATCTAAGTCATTGATGAATATATTAAATAATACTGGTCCCAGTACCGACCCTTGAGGCACTCCACTAGACACAGGCCTCCAACTAGACTCCGCCCCATAGACTACAACTCTCTGGCTTCTCTCCTTCAGCCAGTTCACAGTCCACCTCACTACCCGATCATCCAGACCACACTTCCTCAATTTAGCCGCAAGGATGCTGTGGGAGACCGTGTCAAATGCTTTGCTGAAGTCAAGGTAGACCACATCCACCGCTCTGCCATCATCCATCCACCGTGTTATTTCCTCATAAAAGGCTACAAGATTGGTCAAGCACGACTTCCCCTTGGTGAAGCCATGTTGACTGCTCCTCATAACCCTCTTATCCTTGATATGCCTTAAGATGGCACCAAGGATAAGGTGTTCCATCACTTTCCCAGGAATGGAGGTGAGGCTAACCGGTCTATAGTTACCCGGGTCCTCCTTCTTGCCCTTTTTGAAGACAGGAGTGACATTTGCTTTCCTCCAGTCCTCAGGCACCTCTCCCGTTTCCCAAGACTTGGTAAAGATGATGGAGAGCGGTCTAGCAATGACCTCAGCCAGTTCCCTCAGCACCCGCGGGTGCATCCCATCTGGACCCATGGATTTATGGATATCCAGATTGCTCAACTGGTCTTTAACCCATTCTTCATCGACTAAGGCAGACCGCTCCATTGACCTATCTTCATCCGAGGTCTCAGTGGTACAGGGCTCTTCAGGACTGCCTCCGGCAGAGTAGACAGAGACAAAGAAGGCATTCAGTAACTCTGCCATCTCTGTATCTTCTGTCACCAGGGCACCCGTCCCATTCATCAGCGGGCCTACATTGCCTCTGGTGTTAGTTTTACCTGCCATGTATTTGAAAAAGCTCTTTCTGCTGTCCTTGACCCCTCTTGCCAGCTTTAATTCCAAGGAGGCCTTAGCCATCCTAGCAGCTTTCCTACATCCTCTAGCAGCAGCCTTATATTCTTCCCAAGTGGCCAGCCCTTCCTTCCATGACCTGTAAACTCTCCTCTTCCACTTGAGCATACCCAGCAATTCCCTATTTAGCCACGCAGGTCTCCTGACCCTCTTCCTTGACTTCCTACGTGTCGGGATGCTCTGATCTTGAGCTCGGAAAAAGCAGTCCTTGAACGTCAACCAACTGTCTTGGGCCCCTTTCCCTTCAAGCAGCTTAGCCCACGGGATTTCCCCTAGCAATCTCTTGAAGAGGCCAAAGTTTGCCCTGCTAAAGTCCAGGGTTGCGATTCTACTTGCTATTCTACTGGTCCTACCACACAAGATCCTGAATTCTACCATCTCGTGGTCGCTGCAACCAAGGCAGCCCTCAACCTTCACTCCTTCAACCAGACCCTCCTTGTTAGTGAGGATGAGATCCAGCAGCACACCTCTCCTGGTTGGCTCATCCACCATTTGCATGAGGAAGTTATCATCTATACACTGGAGGAACCTCCTGGACTGCGGATGGGTTGCCGAGTAGTCCTTCCAGCAAACATCAGGGAAGTTAAAAGTTTAGCGGTATTATTACCAGTGAACTCTCCTGTTGATTTATTATTTATTAGCAGAACAGTCACCTTAATTGTTATTATTTCCCCTACTGCAAAACACAGTTCTCTGTGCTTTCTCTTATACCTGATGCGCTATTGAGAATACTGCACAGTGTTTTTATTGAAATCTTTAGTCTCCCATGACTGGCTTTCACTGTCTCACAGTACGTGTTCTTAGATATTATTAAAGTTGATAGTTTAGATTCTCACTTCTTCAAACACAAAGAATAAACATAATTTCAGGCTGAATAACCCTTTTGTGCCCAAATGACACAAAAGAAAGAGCAAAAGTAGCACCGAAAGCACCCTGTGTGTCTTCACAATAGTAATCTGTTTAGAGTCTAACAAAGAATGATTGTGCAAAAGCTAACTGCTTGGAAAAACCAGGAATGACAATGTTGAGAGTCATTCTTAATGAACTAGGCTTTCTAGTTGCTCTTCTGTTTATCAAGCAGAGAGGGCATGAGCACAATATTCTCTTACTAGTAGGTTAGGTTGCCCCACGGTAGTTCAGATCAATCAAACTTCCACTTAGGGGTGATCACAGTGAACATCTGAAAAGGCTGTAGACCTCCACAGATAAGTACACAGTGCCTACAGTTCACATTAAATTGCCAGGGTTTTCTATCAGCCTCCAGTTCCTTTAGACTGGCCTTCAGGCAGTCCTACAAGAGTCTAAGTAAAACATGTTTTTCACCAAAAAAATTAATATCCAACGTATGAATGGAAATTTGCAATCTTGGTATGAAAAGGAGTTGGACAGAATTAATTGCAGAGATTTGATTTCAGGATTTTGGTTGTTTGTTTGTTTGGGGTTTTTTATTTATTTTATTACCAGTTCTGTTAGAGATAACATTCTCTCTAAGGACTTATTTGCCATATTGTATGTCAAATATTGTATCAATATTTGTGTTACAAATATTGATTTATATCACAAATACAAATATTATTAGGTTTTATATTTATTAACCTTTTTCTTTCTAAAAGCTGCAGTAATTTTGAAGGAAATAGCACATATTCAAAGCTAAATGCAATTAACATTCTCTTACTGAAAATTCAGTTATCAGTCTAATTATCAGAGACATAATTAGAAGACCTGGTGCTTTTTCTCCTCCCATATTCCTGGCCTTTTTCAGGCCAAAGAAGTCAAGTTTGCTGTAAAAAGAACATTATATAAACTTAAAGTAAAATGAATCATGCATTGAAACTTTCTGCTGCTCAGGTCAATACTTGGAAGCATGTATATCCTTTTCACTAAATAGTTAAAAGTTGAATTCTGCAGTGATGTTTGTGTCTGTTAGGTTAGTTTTTATGAATGTCTTCCCCATATTATGATTCTTCACCTTCTAACAGTTGCCTTAAATGACATCCTCAGGCAAGTAAGAATCTTCCCTAATGCTTGAAAATCCTAAGCACTGACTGCTTGATGTGAAAGTTAATGATTTATAATCTTTTTTAAACTCACTGCAATAGATGAGTTCAAAGAAATGAAAAGAGTATGTCGGTATCTATCTCAAAGTACTTCAAAGAATAATATATTTCCTGAAAATGTGTAAAGCATGAGGTCTTTTTTTTTTTTTAATAGTGGAAGTTTATAAATTCACATCTTATATTTTAAAATCACCCAGAACCCAGTAGCAAACTCAGGAACAGAAATGGAATCTCATCAAACCCTGTAAAAGTTCAAGATTACTTTGAGAATAAATTAGTTTAAAAGTAAATAGAGGGTGAAGAACTTCTCAGTAACTGTAGAAATATAATTTCCTCTAGTTTTATCTTAGCAGAATGCCCAACCCATAACAGCATTATTTATATTATATTGATGCACAAATAATTAATAATACATGTGTATTTAGAAAGTCTAGCTGGGACTGGAATACTGCTTGCACAATATATTGATGATAAGGGAACTCAGAGGAGACATACTCGTGATGAAATTGGTAGTCTAAGTTACATATTTTAGCAAATTATGCATAATTTTTGTGCATCTAAGCTCCTACCACAATAACAAAATATAAAATTTCAGTTCTCAGCATACAGTTTTACACATGCAGAAAGACTTGCATAGGAAAACTGTACCTACACATGGTAAGGACAACTATGCAGAGGCAATTCTAAAATCAGACACTGCAAAACTAAAACAAACAAACAAAAAAAGTGATTTAAAAATTAAAAAAAAATCAAATTTAAATTACATAAGAAATTTTGCCTCTACTTAAACTTTTTTATAGAACTGAATTATGTATAAATCTTTCTAGTTTAATTTTGCCCTTGGTTTTTATTAATGATCCTTTCCCTTTTTTTACTACTTTGGTTTTGTGCTATGATATTTTAAATTATGTAATTACTTGTTTGATTTAGTTGCCCATGTGTTTTGGTTTGGCTTTGTTTGCTTGTTTGTTTTTTAATTTACTATCCCTCCCTTAAGTAAACTCATTAATTTTTCATTCTTTTCATTTTTCTGAGTTTTTACAATTACTATTCAACAAAGACATCAATCTTGCCCATAAAATGTTTATATAGCAACATTATAATACAAAACCAGAGAATCGGGTTTCCTTATTAGAACTGGGTTCTTAGTAAGGTTTCCTTATTAGGAATTAGGTTCTTAATCTACTAGAAGAAGACTAGACTGCATGAGCCTTCAGATCCTCTTATCTGCTGTGGAGATGGAAACAGGAAGAACAATGTTATGGCCTGAATCAATAAGACTGCAGGAAAAACAGGTAAGCAATGCTGATTTACATTAAGGCTGCAGCTGGATCACTAGCATCTGCATTCTGAACCATCAGTAAAAAAGCAGAGTGGTTATCCACTTCCTTTAAAGAGACCATATTAATTTCTCTTTCCAGCTTGCACCATCATTGGAACACAACCCGCAAATTCCACGCAGTTTTGCAGCAGCTGAAAGGGATCAGTGTAACAAGAACTTTCATTTTACATTTACCTCATTTTCTAGTCTACTTACTAAATTAATTACTCTTATCTGTGCAACTAACTTTTTTACTGAAAGATATATAATAAATAGCCTTCATTTCTCTGCAGACGTTTTATTTCTTCTCTGAATAAATTAGATACTTTTCTCTCTTTTTTCCCTCTTAAGTTTCTGACTGGAGATTTTAAGCCTTCGAAAGGCAACTTTTGTGCCTACAGGTACATTGCAGATGAAAGTAATCTCTCCTACCTCTTTTCTCCATGTCGTCTGACTTTTTTAACTATAGGAATGCATCACATTGCATAGTATATTCTACACTCCATTGAAATGCACTAGCCAAAGCAGATTTTTTTTCTTACACTTTTCTTCTATGATGACCACTTAATATGAACTTATTTTAGAAGGAGGTATCTAGGCCTCTGAGTATTTTTATCCTCTGTAACATACAAGTGGTCCTATAGAGAGAAAAATCCGAATCCCTAGAAAAGCTAGGTTTGTTTGGTTTTTGTGGGGATTTTTTTTTGTTTGTTTGTTCTTTCTCTCTCCTGCCCTCCACATGGATAAAACAGCTCTTGCAAAAAAACATATGAAATGCTGTTATAGAGTATCATTTTTACATGCCTTCATTTTACTGGGGTGATGGATACACCGTGAAATTCATCTTATAAAAGAAAAATTCAGGTAATTTTTTAGGTGCTTGAATTGAGAAGTTTGAAATTGTGGGGGATTTTCATGCAATTTGTACAGGGAAGTGCAAATGCAACTCAAATCCAAATCACTCTCAAGAGAGAAAATAAAAATTTGACTTTCCTTTCTTAGGAGTTCCACTAGTCAGGGTCAGTTTTAATTTACACTGGAGGCTCGACAGCAGCGCTTGAGGCAAAGACTGTCAAAAGGTATGCACTGACTGAGTACACACACAAACTATTCCTGCTTTCTGGATAGTACTGCCTTTTGCAATTTTTCTCAAGGTAGAGAAGTGTTCTTCTTTTGACTGTTTTGATCTTCCCCAGAGGACTTTCTGCAGGACTTTCGTATAGTCAGATTTATGTCAGTATAGGGAAATTATAGAAAGAATATGAAATGTCTTATAGCAAGAGATGCTCCCAAATTAACAGTAAATATTTCTGTTAAGATTAGACATGTCATGAAACCACTAAACCAACACCTTAATAGGAAATTACATGGCCCAAATAGAAATGGTTATGGTTTATAGTTATTATGTATGAGCTATTTTGCAACTGCTAAGGGAAACTTAATGTCTAGTTATGAATCTATACTGAAAAATTCTAAAATGCTGAGTGCATGCTCTCTGCATACTACTCAGACAGAACTTGCACTGACATCACTTGGAAATTGGATATAAATCTAGGTCAAGGAGCTAAAATGCGTATCAGAAATCAGTGAGAAATGATTGTCTAGCTGTTGAATTTGAGAGTTTTAGTGTTCCCATTACAGCGGTATCAAACCATTTCAAGTGCCATCACAGAACAGTCTAATGCTTAAAAATACTGAGACTGGAAGGACTAGCTTCACAAGCCTTGCTTTCAGCTCCTGAGCCAACTGCAGCACCACTCACCTTGCCCACCCCACTCTCTGTGGTGTCCTTCTGCCAGCAAAACTGATGCTGCATCACACGGATATCTACATTAGGAAACTACATATGCACACACACATATATATTGCTTACATATAAGCAATCTGAATATATTCTTTTACAGGGTTTAACCTGTGACCAGGCAGAAATTCTGTTGGTGTAACATCAGAAGTGGGAGAGGTACATAAAAGATTGGTGGAAGATGCCAGGATGAGTTATGGTTTAAAACCTAGATGTGAATCAAGTGGAGAAGAAAAAGAACCCTTATGTATTCCACATAACTGTTTCAGTAATTTTCAGTTACTGAACTATTGGATTTATTGCAGTCTTATACTGCTAGAGCTAAGAAAGTTAGACTGAAATTAATATATTTACAGGAAATTATTCTGTCCTAGAAAATAGACATTTCCCAGCAAAAATCAATCTCATCAATTAGCAAATCTGCTCTTTTTCTGGAAAAGAATGTTTTGCTTGTTTTGAGATTTTCAGTTTTTCATGCTATATAATAAGAATATTCAGATTAAGTAAATATATCTGAAACTATCTTATACAAAAATTACAAGTTTAAATAAGTTGGTACATAGGTGATTTCTTATGGATGACTACAACTGAAACTCAGCTTTACAGACCAACTTAGAAAAAAAACATTTCTCTTGGGATTGAGAAACTTGGGAAGATAAATGCGAAAGCTTTGCAGCAGCACTGATGAATTCACATAACCACATTAGAAAAATGCTGTAACATTAAAATAACTTTAGAAAGCTTCCTAATCCCTTTTCAGTAGAACTAAAATTATATACCAGAGAGATATTGATAAACTCTAATCATAGATCTGACACAAAAGTGAAACTTAACAAAACCAAAGTTTCATCTTCTTCTTGTCATTTTAATAGGTGTAAACAATGTAGATTATGCACATTTCTAAGTTTTTATGAATATAAAAGTGTGAAAATATTTGAGGATAAATTTAAGAATTTCTCTGTATACTTTCAGAATAATTCATTCATTAAAATGTACTTTATTATTTATGAAAAAACACTATAAGGGAAGCTATACGTAATAAAAGCTATATAAGGGAAGCTGTACGTAATAAAAGGCTAGCAACCTTCAGGGTGTCCATTCACCATAAAACTAATTTCACACCTGGTCTATTATGTAATGTGCTATGAAAATATTCTTTGCTTCAAGGTACCTTTATATGAGTTCGAACCATACAAAAGTTGTATAGTTCAATGCTATACAGATTATCCCTGGAATAATTTTAAAACAGTGAAATAATGATTTATATCTGTTGTTTCACAAACTGTAAACTAAGGTAGTTGGCATAAATTAAAAAAAAAAGATCGTAATAGCTATTTTCCCCTTTATATCCAAATATTTATCATAATTCACAATATGCACTGAAAATATATGTACTGTTGATTACTTTTATGGTTTGTATGCTTTTATGGATCTTTCGAAGATTGATGTTACTTAACATATGAATTTTAAACATCCTATTAATAAATTGAATCAAAAGAGTGGAAGAAAACGTCACTTGTTGAAGGTGATTGAAAAAGTCAGATTGTCTGAACTGTTTTTTTCTTTTAAAAATCTGTTTCACCTCAGCTGGAGAAACAAAAAATTCAAATATCTCATGAACAGGAAACTTCAAGACCTAGTGGCTGTTGAGTCTAATAGAAATATTCACTCTGCACCACACCCTAAAATCCAGACCACACCTGTGAATTGGAGTTGCCAAGGACAAACTGTTTTTTGGATCTGCCTTCACAAAGACATGGGATACAAACACCAGCTCCAACAAAATCTGACACCCATCCAAATCAGTAAGAAGCTTTCTGCTGATTTCTTACGGAAACTTGTCGTGGTTTAAACCCAGTCAGACAACTTGTGCACTCACACTGGCCCCCCCCCCCCTTGCCCTCCCCCTACTCTGGAGGGATGGAGAGGAGAATTGAAAAGATTGCAACTCCCACGGATTGAGATAAGAACAGTTTAGTAACTAAGGTATAACACAAATCACTACTTCTGCCACCAATAATAGTAATGATAAAGGAAATAACAAGGAAAGAGAATACAACACCTCAGCATCAGCCGACCAATAACTCCCCCCCCCACCCCCCGCACCCCGACCAAGCACCGACCGATACCTCCTCCAATCCCGCAGTCTCCCTAGCCCTTCCGGGTAACTCCCAGTTACCTCCTGGCATGACGTGCTGTGGTATGGAATACCTCTTTGGTCAGTTTGGGTCAGGAGTCCTGTCTCTGCTTCCTCCCGGCTTCCCTCCTCCCTGGCAGAGCATGAGGCTCACAAAGCCCTTGGCCAAACCAAAACATCGTTATCAGCTCTGTTCCCAGCTGAAAGTCAAAACACAGCACTGCACCAGCTGCCAAGAAAGAGAAAAATGACTGCTACTGCCAAACCCAGGACAAAACCAATAACTTCTTTGACAATGTGAAGTCCAAAAGGGAGTGAACTGATGTGGAAAATGCACAACCAAATGTAGTCTTTCAAGAGTTCTGAATTTTAAATTGTTTTACTACTGTTACTGATGGCTATTTCAATCCATTTCAAGTAATTCTGAAATTGTGATTCATGTTTTCTCTCTTTCAGAGTCTTCTCTTCATGACCAGTTACCTGGTCATGAAGAAAAGTTCAGGATACACAAAAATATCTGTTGTCATAACTTGATGTTCTTAGTAATTCCATTTGCTTAAGAGGGGATACTTTAGCAGAAAGTATAGTTTAGAGTGAAGATATCCATTTATAAGCTAAAAAACATTTTTCCACAGCAAATAACAGTATCTCTTAACACGTGATTCAAAGGAAATAAGAATTTCTTTGCATCAAATTAGCCAATAAAAAAGCAAACGGAGAATATATTTATAATACATTCAAAATCTATAATGGGTCTCTCAAACAGTGTCACTCTTTCTTCTGTCAGCCTAAAATCCTGGTATTTCTCAGTTGCTAGGATACTCCAGCTGAATAATCTTTTTTCTTTCTCAATATTTCAATTGTCCACTATTCAAATGCTTGCATTATGTACAGAAAGGAAATAGTTCAACTGCAAAGTTTTTTCCAACAACAGCTAGTGGATAACAACAGCATACGTGCATAATAAAACATGCTTTTCATTTTTAAGAATTGATTTTTATACATTCATACTATAAAAAAGCTTGTTATGACTGACATGAAATCGTTGGGCCAGCTTTTCCTTAGATATTTGCATACCCTAATATTCTTTGAAATAAAGAACACAACAGACCTTAGCTCTTCTGAGTGTTTCTAATTTAAAGAAAAAAGCTATAACATCAAAAGATGAAATGTGTATCACATTTCATTATCTTGCAACAAAACTCTAAGAACCCTATTCCTTATCATAAATAACTTTTCAAAAGTTCCGGTAATATATATGGGTCTCAAGTTACCCGGAATTGGGAACTGTAGGTGTTTTTAATGATCTGTGATAAGATAAAATGTGCTACATAAGATAAGTCTTCTTTCTCAAATATCCCAAAATTCATTATTTTTCAAAAGACTTAAAAATATACATATCAGAAACTTACTTGGGGGAGAAAAAAAATCCAAACAGAAAACTTGTAACATTTTTAGTCATCACTTATAATTGTAACTAACATGTATATAACAATATACACAGAAGACATACTGAATATAAATGTTTCTGGTGATTAGTATACTGCAGTTCTGGAGTTATATTGTTATCAGTTTTTACAAAGGAAAATTGTTTGGCAGAAATCTTTATTCAGTAAGCTTTCAACAATAGCCATAATTATAGATGCTACCCACATCTGTGTATGTTCTTTCTGAAGGTCATATCAAAATTACAAAGCAGCAGCTAAAAGAAATTCATAATTCTTACATGAAATAAACAAACAAAACAACAACAAAACAAGCAAACAAAATCAACAAACCCCACAAACTGTGAGAGTCACTACATGAATAAAATCCAACAAAGAAATCTCTGCTTTTCTGAGAACTGCAATTTTAAGCAAGGGCAAAGAATAAGCTCTCCTCAGCAAAGTCTATACAAAATGTAAGATAATAATACAATATGCTTGAGATAGATTTTTATCACTGTAATTGGTCCCAAAGTAGAATTTTAGGTGGAATATAAGTATGAGGGATATATTGCAACAGCAGCATTTATCAAAATCGATTCCAAAGTTTTCCTGACACTGTCTTGTGACCTTCAGTGTTGCTTTGTACTATTACTAGCAAGAAGAGGACAAGGAATTCACGAGTAGATGATAAAGATTAGAAAACAAAGCTCAAACGATGCCTTCATCTGTGATTTGCCAGTCATGCCAGGATGCCTCCAAATAAACAAAAGTTTCTGACTTCCTGAACAGAAGGCTTTTTGTGATGTCACCCCAGCTCAATGAAGAGCAATCCCGAGCAGCCTGTACATGTTTGTAGTTTGGCCATCTGAATTCCAGCTGAACTGCTATGAAACTTTAAAAATCACTTATTCAGGTACTGCAAAAAAAAAAAAAAAAAAAAACCCAAAAAAAAAAAAAAAAAGCTATGAAATGTAACCAAGTACAACAACATTTTCACTGGGAAACTTTTGTGAGCACATTAGATACCTAAATTTTTGTATATCGTAAGGCATACAAAAGTGATTTGCATTTCTAGAATATAATTAAGTTAGACATAAGCAGACAAACTGACCCAAAATATTTTGTAGCATCAAAAAGGAAGAAAATTTGGCATAAATTGTTGACAACTAGTCAAAGATGCAATACAGTCTATGTTAATTTGTCAATCTTGATGGAATTTTTAATTAAGTTCTTCTGGCTAATCACTAACATCCTGAGAATGCTAAATTAAAGCCCTCAGGTTATGACTAGCTTTTTTACACCTGACTATTTCAATCGCTCAGAGGTTGCTTTAAAAGCACCACCATGAACAAGTGCAAAAAATGTACTGGATGCCCAAAATACAAAGTTTTATTATCGTTTTAAAGTCGGCCTCTGACTAAAAAGTTGCTATGAATATATACCTTTTTTTTTACATACTTTCATTGTGGTTTTTCATTATTGTATTTAAAAATTTAGAAGATAATATTATTTCACTGATATGCCACATGATAGATGACATTATCTATATATATTTAAAAAAAAATCATACATTGCTGCATGAGATCTAGAATCTTATTATGTCTTATCACTGCATTTTAGCTCTTATGTTTCATGTGCTTTTCCATCTTTTCAGCTTGATACTGAGTGTATTATCTTTTGCAGTACTTAACACAGTGTTTTTCTGTGAGTCTTTCTTAATCTCACAGTTGTTTCTAATGATGTTTTAGCAATCTAGTTAAACTACTCCATAGTAGAAACAGGTGGTATCTCAGAAGTAATGACAAGCATCTTTCTATAGTAAGATTAAAAGGGAGTGGGAGAGTGTATTTCTCATCAAAGTTTTGTGTTTAGTTGAAGACAGAATTTTTGAAAAATGCTTTTCTATCAGCCATAAGACTAATGTCCTTGACAAACTACAGACAATTAATTCCATTAGCACTGCAGTGAAGCAATTTTTCCCTTAAAATTTGGGAGAAAAAAAGAAAATGAGGCTGAGAGTTCAATCTAATCCTATAAACTGCCTGGCTACTTGATTGGGCACATACACAAACCAGTTGTTCACTCAAGTACACAATGAGTCACTGGTAGAGACGCGATAACATGTATAAATTCAGAATTTTCAGATTTCCTTACTTTCTTCAAGGCAATGCTGCCACCTTCTTTGAAGTACAGCCAAAACAGACTTCAAAAGTATTCCTGCATTAAAAATAGTCCTGGGAAAGAAAAACAACACAAGTCTGAAATAATAAGTTTGCTGTAGAAAACATGGTACAGATATTTAAGATTCTAAAGATACACCACTAAGGAAGCATATTTTTACTCCTGTATTCTTTTGTCAGTTACTGGTTCTGACAGGAATCAAAACTTAGTCTGAAGTCCAAGAAGTTCTGCTCCTATCTTTGCTGCAGTCAAATTCTGTTTTGTTTCTGTACCTATCAGACAAAGACACAAGCCATCACCAGCTAGCGATGACAACATGCTCATCAAAATATTTGAAATGATGCAGAAGAGGATGTACAAAACACTATTTTTACTGTTTAAGGAATGACAGTTCTGCTGTCTCACCAATACCACAATTTAGGATACTGTGGTCCTTTGCCACATTATGTTAATATATGGGGAACGGCAGCCAGTAATATAATTTTTGGTACTACTCTTGGGGAATGGTTGTTCCTTTAGAACAGAAACTATGCTGATGCACAAAGATATTTTAGTTGCTATTCTTTCACAAGAAGGAAAGACAAAAGGATCAAAGTACTTTCAACTTTATGCACTACTAACAGCCATTTAGAAAAATCCTCCTACTCATGTAGAAACATCCACCTATATTTTCTTGACAAGAACAGAACATAACTTATTGCCATTATTTTTCAAATAAATGGGGAAAAGAAAAGTTACGCTGTTTGAGAGAGAAGAGCCCTACTAACAGTTTATCCATACAGGTCTCTCATACATGAGGACAAATTCCAGCTGTTGAATGCAATGGTTTGGAAGATAGCTGCTAAATGAGATATAAACTCCTACAACTTATGCAAATTCCTAGCATCCTAGCAATTTCTTCACAAGGAAGGTGCTCTTGCCTGAATTTGCCTGAAGACAAATGTACTTTAGTCACATGTTACTGCATAAAAGAGAACACCACCTCACTCATCACACTTCTTCAGTGTCTGATGTCACATCTAAACATTAGCAGTGATCTGAGCATGCCTAGAGGTTTTGAGGTTTTCAGCAGAAGAAACCTCCTTGCTGGGATAAGGACTGACCTTTAGGTTAAAGAGTCTAGACACAGTAAGACTGAAAAAAATAAATGAAGAACATGGTTCAAACAATTTTTAACTTAGCTGTGTATTGCCTGACAAAGGCTCATTGGAGTAGGTGGAGGTTTTCAAGACCACAGCTTTGGCTCTTAAGGTATATATGTGCTTTATGTACATGTATCACTACCAGTGTAGCCCCTATCTTCTCTGCTAAATCCTTGGTGAAAGAAGATGTCAAAAGATGGATAGCAGTATAGATTTTTTCAAAATCTAGGCCCACATTCATGTGTACATTATCTCCCTTCTACAGCTTGGTTTTCGTATGAGCAAATTTCAAATGGGAGTTTACTTGGTATATTGGTGTACTCTGTGATATGAATAGGCAGATCTAGATCCAAAGAGTCACCACAGAGCAACTCAGTGGGTATTCCAGCCACATAACTGATTCTTAGCTCCCTGTTCTCAAAAGAGATATAATTATATCACAATAGTATTCTGAAGGAAATTGCATTATGCACTGAGTTGCTTAGCTAATACAGTAACAAGAGTCGGAAATTAATAGGTAACGTACTCCTGTAATGGTGGTGTTAATTAACAAGCACATTTGCTGAAATGCCAGGAAAAAAAGAAAGATGCTTTGAGATACCAAGGAAAAACATCATGTCTGCTATTTTGTGTATTTTACATTCTCACTATGACCATCTACAACTCCAAGAACACTTTAAAAACAGTAAGATTGCCATGAATTTTTTAGTATTTTGGAAAGTTTAGAGAGGTTCCCTGAATCACTATTTTTAAAATGAAAGGCTATACAATTACTAGTGATATTATTTTCCTATCACAAAATGCAATATAATCTTTAATTTAGAGTAGCTACTTTTTCAATTTGTAAAGGCGTTAAGCTACGTATATAAAGGTACACGACCAGCTGATGCCTACAAAACTAATCTATTCTCCACTGCCAACTGTAATACAAAGAAATAAGAAATTGTGGCAAATCTAACACTGCGATATTGCTTCTACTGTTGGGACACATTTTAATTGAAATCCTGCCTTAGAATTTGACCTTTATTAATAAAGTAAACAAAATCCAATCAAAATAATAGTGGCATGGTATATTACCAAGTACAAAAGTTCAAAGAAAGTTAAAATCAGAACTGTGAGCATCAAAATATTAAAAAGGAAGTATAAAGTGTTTTCTAAACATTAAAACTGTATTTATTCATATTCAAGTTATACATATTGATGATCTGTTACATTATATGCTTATGCTTCTCTTTATAAAAAAAGTATTCCAATTTCAGTTAAGAAACTTTTCCACACCTATTAGCAGGTGTTATAACAGCCAGCTGGAATGCATACAATTTAATTTTCATTTTCTCTTTCTGCATCTGTCTTTTTATGCTTCAGTGTTTGCCTTTTTATGCCTTTTTAATGTTATATGTTATAATTTGAGAACTTTTTTTTTTTAGTTTATCCATTATATTCAACATAATTAGTCATAGATCAGGCAAAATTTGCATGTCCTTAAAACTTCTGTGTCTAGTTTTCAACATACAAAGAAAATACTAATTTTCAAGAAACAATTTCATACAACACCAATGTTCTCCAGTGGCCACTAAGTCATAAGGTTGATTCTGCTAAATACACTTTTGCTGAAGAGTGACCTGAATAGTTATTTTAATTTTAATGATTACAAGAGTAATAAACATAATTCAATAATTTAGAGATGAGTACATGGTGAAGAACCCGCTGTAAGACACAGTGAAGAAATGAGCTGTTCCTACAGACAAGTCCAAGCAAGACAACTTGCTGATAAATACATCACTACCATTCTCCACTGACAGCTGACAACACACCATGGTTTTTGAAGTAATGGATAGTGTACCTGATGCATAATAAGTAAAACAGCAGCTGCCACTTCAGTGTGTAGAGTGTGAAATGGATATTCCAGGCTCCAGTCAGAGTAGCAGAGCACCAGTTGTCAGGGCACTTACAAAAGTGTCTCACACATATGAACACTAGTATGGGCATGAGAAGTATAATAGCATCTGAACAGCTGAGTCCTTTACCAAACAATGATGTTATTTTTACCATCCCACCCTTCAAATCCAAGAATAGTGGAAATCTTAGTAATAAAACTACACCAGATTTTGCAAAATGTACAAAAAGAGCCTGAAAAAAGTATCTAGAAGTGAGGAGACTGTAGCAGGATTGCTATAAATGAAAATGAAGTAATAGACTGAAAGCTTAAGATACAACTGAAGAAGAAGAAGAAGAAAAGAAAACAAGGAACTTGAATAGTTTCTCTATAGCTACAGCAACCACAGACCATAACAGACTATGGAGAACTAGGCAGATAGGCTTTCCAGGCTTTCTTGAGGTTTTATGGTCTTAAAGAGTAAGTTTCTACAGCCTTTCTGATGAATCTAACACTTTTTTTTTTAATTGGAATGCAAATTAAGCAATTAATAAGCAACTAGAGTCCAGCTGTACAACTAACTGTTTGCTTTCAATTCTGTAATGTGAACGTTGACCTTAAGCCCTACTGTATAAACATATCATAGTATAAACCTTATATTTTTTGGACAGATGAGATGAGCAACATTGGGCACCTTAGCTTTTTAGAGAAAGAAAACTCAAGAAAGGTGTGCTGTCACTCTGAGGGATACCTTTAGCCATCAAAATGTCATACAAAGTGCTTTAGACCAAGCTGAACATAGGCATGATGACGCCAATCTGCTAACACAATGAGAAACTGCAAACAGCACATATCTATAAAAAGGCCCACTGTTCACTTCAGACCAACAAATATTATTATAGGATTAAAACTTCATTGTTTATTGTGCTTCATTCATTTCTATTTTAGGAACGTTTAGATTTGTGTCTCTTTATCCCTTCTGTAATAACTCTGTGTACCTTCACATTATTCTCGTTTAATATGAGTTAAGGGTGGATAAAAATCATAGAATCATAGAGTTATAGAATCATGTAGGTTAGAAAAGACCTTTAATATTAAGTCTAACTATTGTTTCTAGTTTCAGGGGTTTTAGGGTTGTTTCTGTTTTGTTTTGATTTTTTCCAGCTGAGGCAAAGCAGCTGAATGATGAATTACATCAGCTCTTCTGTTCACTGGCAGGGAGCTCTGCACATAACTTATCCTCCCGTTATAGGTTGTTCCATTATCACTTTCTGGGAGATGGTCATTCAACTCATTAAATATTTGAGGAGGATAGGTAGTAATGGAACAGGAACAGAGTAACAGGTGACATCACTATTGCAAATGTTCTACAAAGTGAAGCCCTGTTAAGCAGATCTATGGGCTTCATATCTTCAACACTTTTCTCTCTCAACTTTACGTTTTTTTCATGAACACAAAATGATTCTGTTTACTGTTTTTTGAATTCTGGAACTGACTGATTACCCTTAAAATATGTTTCCATAGCATATAAATGCAACATATAAGTAAGTTTTATTTTTCATTCTTCTCACAAGCAATTATTTACTATAAAATGTACTTAGCAATGAAACAGTTCATTTTTCTTCTGATCCCCCAATTTAAAAACTGAGGTGGTAGTAGAACTCCTTGATTT
This sequence comes from Neopsephotus bourkii, assembly GCF_033783945.1. Lineage (NCBI taxonomy): Eukaryota > Metazoa > Chordata > Aves > Psittaciformes > Psittacidae > Neopsephotus > Neopsephotus bourkii. The sequence goes on along the minus strand of NW_026902023.1, from coordinate 130,725 downwards.
AGTTGCAGATCAGTGTGGCCTGACAATGCAAAAATAATTTCCTCTGAGACATAATGCTGTGAAAGCATATGAATCTTATAATCTACTTCTTGATTATATTGCAGGAGTGACTACTACTATTATTTTTGAGATCTCTGTCTATCGATTCTTGAAAAGTTTACAGCCTTTGTTAAGCAAGTGAAAAATCAGTAAGTGGAAACATTTATCCTACTATCAACCTGAATACAGATAAGTGGTGGTCAAATTAGCGTGATCTTTCTTTCTTTCCTACTTCTGGGGGGAATTGATCACTGTCGGTTTATAGCAACTTTCTTTGAAGAATTCAGCAGGACTTGTTGAATTAGAAGTATCGTATCTTCTGCCTTTGCAATTCACTGTGCCAGTTCTATCATGACTAACAGGCATGGCTGCTTCTTATCAACTTGAACTTACTTCCCTCAAGGTGTTTACAACCTGCATGTTTCTCAGTTTGCTTTGGAACCTGTCTTGTTAGTAAAGTGAGACTCACAGGCCTACAATTCCCTATGACCTCTCTTCCTTTCTAAGGTAGCAATTTGTCTTTTCCCATCCGCTCTCTTCCTAGATCCTCTTTTTGTCCTGTAAAACTTCACTGAGAAAACTGCTAATGGCCCTAACATTATTTATTTTATTTAAATGTTTATGTACTGTAGGAAGAATGTAATCAGGCTCTGCCTATGTAAAACCTAACTTAGTTATAACACTTGATCGTTTTCTCTTTTTCTTGGCAGTTGCCCTTGTTAAAAAGCCCTTTGTTGTGAGACTGTATTAATACAGTTGACTCTCGGGTTTTGAATAACTTTGAAAAGGTATTGATTCATGATATATTACTTATTCACTGATAGTATGACAGGAAATCTTGATTCTGCAAGTCCTATCAAAGATCACTGCCTGGCTTGAGGCAATTTTTGGTGCATCTTTTTTTTTTTTTTTTCCTGTTCCTGCAGTACTTGCTGCAGAAAATATTATGCACCTTACAAAGACATAGTTATTCTTTACATATTCTGCTGGGGGAAAAGCATCCAGACATTGTACAGGACAGTCAGCAATTACTTAGAAATAAGAATATCTGACTGCAAGTAATATTATATACAATTGTGAATGGCGTTCACGTAAACAGGAAGTACGGCCTTGATATTTTCCCAGTCACTTATATTATGAATTATGAATTTTTTGCATAAGGATGGTTAAAATGAATGTGGGTTTTGTTTTGTTTTTCCATTTGTATACCTTCTTCTTTACATGATTCTTAAAGCTTCCTAGTTTTTACTGTTATAGCATCACCACCACAGAAAATAAACAATGTGTCTTAGATTTTATCCAAAATATTTTCTGTGTACCAGCCTATTGGTCTTCTTTTGGCACTGAATCTTTAAGGACACGTTTTGTCTCCGTTGTTTTTCAGTAAACATTTCAAAATTTCCAACATAGCTATTAGAAGGTGCTGTTCACATGAATTGCTAATGTTTAACTGTTGTCTTTCAAGGCTTTCCAAAGCCACCTAAATTGGCCTTGGGGTGTATTATGCTGCAAGTAACAGTGGAAACTGAGAAAGAATTGTATGTGGGGGAATATTAAAACAACATCAGAGCTTAGACTAGATCCCTTTGGGGCAGCATTCCTTAATTCATAGCTATTGAGCAAGTACAGATGTAACAAAGCAGATTGTTAGAGACAAGAATATTTGGAAACTGAAGTTGAAGAAGCTTTGCATATATGACAGACTATAAAAGCAAAGCCAATTTAAGCATGTCCCACTGCAGTAGTATCTACCTTGCTGAGAAGTAAACCAGACTGTAATAAAGGAAGAAAGGTCACAGAGAGAGCAGCCTTATACTGAATCTAATGTGAAGAACACAAATCTTTATGAGAATTCAAGCGTCTGACTCTCTCTATTCCTCACATGCTAGATCATTTGAAAGGAACAGAATAAATAACCAACAGGGAAAGGTTAATAATATGTTTCAAAACCCCATCAAGCCAAAATCAGAAGTCAAGCAAAGTAGACATGAAAAGCAGAGATAAAGACAAGCATATTCAGGAACTTATAGAGTAGTAGTGAAAGCTGATTCAGATAAGAAAATACCAAATTTATTGCTGGCTGAAATACATATGTTCACTCTAGGGCTATTTTATCATTCAAATAAATATGGACATACAAAAAAAAAGCATGTGGATATTTGCAGTCAGAGAAAAGAATGACGCTTTGATATTAAAGCATTAATCTATGTTAGGTAACATAATGTTCCATGATCACATAATTAAAGGGTATTTGGAAAAGGCACAGGGAAAAAAGCAGTATACACCTAGCTGATAGAACCTTAAATAAGGAGAAAATTCTCTGCTGGTGGAAATTGGCACTATGCCTGGTATATCAATGAAGTTGAATTAATCTATAGAGAACTTGATCTTGAATAACTCAAGCTTAATTCTGCTAAAAAGTCTATGTGGCTTACCAGACTCCTACATATTTTAAACTAAACAGATCACAAATCCAGAATAAATAGGAAAAACTATGTCAATATAGTCAAAATATAACAGAACCCTCCAAAATAAATTTTAAAGGTACCACATTATAAATTTTAATACAATTAATATATAAAAAGATCCGCCACTTATAAGATGGCAGTGCCTTACCCTTAGATGATATTTAAGGTTCTGAATTTCATGGCAAAGAGTAAAAAATCACTAATATTTTTGAGATTCATTGAAACATCAATATCAGTTCAAAAACTCGAACAAAAAAGTTCTTTCTGAAAAGGTTCTTCTCCTACTTTTCTTTTTAAACACTTCCCCTCCCCTTCATCCTCCTCCCCTTCACCAGTGTGAGGGGGGGAAATAAGAATACGTTCTGTTGCTAAATTCTGAACTGTGAATAAACATTCTTTTCCTGCCTTGACAAAAGCACAGAATTAAAAAAAAAAATCTTCTTTCTGTCTTCTCAGGCCACTGTGTAGCTTTACTCAAGCAAATATGGTTAGGCTATCTGTCTAGTAATGATTTTTGCTAGGCAGTTCTTTTGGTTTCACAGTTAAATGAAAAACAGGAAAAAAAAAAGATACACAGAGAGAAAGGAAAAAAAAAGAAGGAACACCATGGGAATTAAGATTTGTATAAATTCAAATATGTATGGAACACTACTGTGAGACAAAGATGGGGTCAGACATCCCTATAGGTGTATCTGCCACAGTAATAGAGCAAGTTGAAAGGCGCAAGCAATGTATGCAGGTTCTGGAAAGAAAGGTATGTCAGAAAATCCATAATCATATCATCATCTGCAAGAGGAATTCAAACATAATGCCCAAAGAGATCACAGAAGAACCACAACAGGACAACAGGACCTCATAGTAGGCAAAAAAAGTGCAACAGCCATTATTTCTCTTGTTTCACCAGGAAGAAAACTTACGAACAATTTCCAATCCCCTTGATTTCTTACTTTCTAAAACACAGTCTAAAAAATATTCCCTGTTTACACCATCTTTTAATTGACCATCAGCATACAGTCTGTCTCCCTTTTAACATTTTCATTAAATATTTATTTTCTTCAGCTGATTGAAATGTGAAGAAATCTTAATTTACTTTCCACAACCGAAGGACAAAGTATAGTCAGCAGAGTCATATTTACATATTTACATATTACATATGTTTGTAAATTAACTCAAAGTATCCAAACTATTACTTCAAGTTGTACAAACATTATAATGCTGTCATCTTTTTTTTTTATGTTTTTATTTCATTTTAATGACACCAACTGAACCATTTATTCACACTTGTCTTCATATTAACAGGTGCCCAAAATTGCCAATTCTTTATTTGTAAGCAAAATTAAATAATATTTTAGTGTAAACAGAATAAAATCCAGAACCTTCCCTAGAAAGCTGAGACTGACCTACCAAGAATTGGAATAACAGTGGTATAGTGAATGATAGTAAAAATCACTATAGTATGGCTACTTACTGAAAACATCTTTCCTTATTGAAGACTTCAATGAGCAAAATTCTATAGTCAGTGACACGGTTGAGGTCAGACTGTCCTTAAAATCTGTTAAACAAATCTCTTAAGGACCATTACTGAAATTTTGTTCTGTACTGCTGTTCATTACCTAGAAGTAGCCCTTTCAAGGAGACTTTTAATTTATTTTGAGTACTGTTTTCAATTTATATGTTGAGCACTATAGACAACACTTGCAGACTAATGAGTTCTCCCTATTAAGGAGGAGCTACTGGATTTTAGAGCCCCACTGCGTTACTTACAGCATGAATATATGAAAAAGGGTGGCATGTATCTACTGCCTAATGAAAGGTAGCAAAACTGAAACAATAAATTCAACCATCTAAAATTCATCTGTACAGAGACAGCTACACATGGAAGAGTCAGGTTTTAAAGAATTAATTTAAAAATAAACTTCCTTAATTCTAAAATCAGATATGCAAATTAATGAGCTCTATGTTCCGTTTAATGATCTATAAAGATGTCATAGCTCATTATCACCCACAGTCCTTGATATCCATGGCAAACATACAGTTTTTCCACAAGATGAGACGGGATATACAGGACATCTTAGTTGAACATAGTTTAGGAAGATCTTACTTTTTTCTTTTAACAAAAGTAAAAATAATCCATGTACTATTCTGTATCTCAGAAACATTCTAACCTTGCTACAGCTTATACATAAATGGAGATTTACTCTTAACCAAATATAAATGCAGTAACATCGGTAAATAAAAGATTATCACAACATCTCTACTAACTTATACCCAGAATTATTTTTATATTAAAAATGCCATTTTTGTGATGATTATGCCAATGTACCTTATGCTGATTCAGACAAGCACACAGATGTATTTTTTTCTACCTTCACATGGGTCATAGAAGCATCTGACAACAGAGCTATCAAATCCCTGTCTAAAGTTTCCACTTCAGATAAGAAATGTGAGAAAATAACATGTTTATATCTTCTATTTAAGCTAAGCCAGAGAAGAAATGTATACTGGAAAACCACTGTTTCTGTTTCTATACCTGACAGATTAGTCCAATTCTGTAATTGGAGAAAAAAGTCAAATAGAACAACGTAAGAAGTCACCTGTGACACTGATCAGGGTCATATCTACCAATGTGATGTGAAATATTAATTCTAGTTCCGTGTGTTTTGCTTCCAGTGCACTTGTAAACCTGTAAGTCTTTTAAACTGTTATGTGAAGTGATAGCACAATTTTGGTCCATAACTGCATTAATTTTGCTTATAGAAGTGAAAAGCAGGGTTTCCTGTTTGAAACATTGCTTCAAACAGATTTTCTTTTTCTTTCTTTCTTTTTTTTTTTTTTTTTTAAGACAGAAGCAATCTTTTCTCTGCTCTCAAATTCCTGGTTTCATTAAAAAAACTGATGCTTATCATAATTTTCGTTCTTAAAATCTGAGAGGATTGTTGAGCACATTAATGATATCCAATAGAAAAAAAACTGCATTAACACAGTTATGAACATAGAATGATAATAAGAAAACTCTTAGCCAAGGTGCCATAGCAAAGGCTTTTAAAGAAACTAACAATTATGGGACTGGAAGAAAGGCTTTTTTTAGAGACTGAAAGTCAGTTAAGGGGTAAGATGCAAAAGGCAGAATTTGTGGTCACTTTCCAGAATGCAGAAGGGTTAGCTGTAGTGTCCAGAAGTTGGTTCTGAGACTAGTTTTATTCAATGTCTTATCAATAATCTGGAAGAGGAAGTAAATAAAAAAACCTGCCTGACAGAAAAGAACCTGAGGGTGTTGGTCATTGGCTGGCTGGATATGAGCTGGTAGTGTGTGTGGGTGGCCAAGAGGCCAGTTCCATCCTGGGTTGTATCAGAAACAGTGTGACCAGCAGAACCAAGGCAGTGATCATCCTCCTGGGCTCCACACCTTGAATACTGTGTTCAGTTTCGGGCCCATCACTACAAGAAAGCCATCAAGGTGCTGGAGTGTGTCCAAAGAAGAGCAGGAAAGCTGGTGAAGGTTCTATAGCACAAGACTTATGAGGAGGGGCTGAGGCAACTGGGGTTGTTTAGCCTGGAGAAAAGGAGGCTGAGACCTTATTGCTCTACAACTACCTGAAAGAAGGTTGTAGCAAGGGGGAGGGGGGGGGTGGGAGGGGTTGGTCTCTTGTCCCAAGTAAGAAGTGACAGCCTCAAGTTGCACCAGGGGAGGTTTAGATTGGGTATTAGGAAAAAAATTCTTCACTTAGAGGAATATCAAGCATTGGAACAGGCTGTCAAGAAAATGTTCACCATCCCTGGAGGTACTTGAAAGAATTGTAGATATGGAGTTTAAGGATGTGGTTTAGTGGTGAACCTGACAGTGTTAGGTTTACATTTGGTCTTGATGACCTTGAAGGTCTTTTCCAACCTAAATGATTCTATGAAATCTCAAGACTTGTGAAAGTATAATCAAATGTCATTCAAATGATGACTAACCTTACAAAACTGAATGAACAGACAAAAAGGTGATACATTAGCTTCAGCTGTGAAAAATAAACTGATCCATTCCTCTGCAATGCTGACCTCAGAACTGGATGTTACAGTTCAGGAGAGATTTTTTGAATCACTTTTTCAAGTTCTTGGAAATCATCAGCTTGGTGTTCATCACCTAGCAAAGAAGCCAATGACATATTGCATATCAAAATGACAGGTATTGAGGAAAACACAAAAACTGTCATTCTGTTACTATATAAAGACTTAGTGAACATATATTATGAACACCACAGGCAGTTCTGTTATTTGCATCTCTGGAAGAGAATACTAGAATTAAGGGAGGTGACCAAAGACAAGGAGCAGCTTCAGTACAAGACTCATATGTCTGGGGCTTCTATGTTTAGAGAGAAAATGTTGGTCAATAGTTACAATATCATGAAGAGGCAATTTATAGGCAGCTGATGCTCACATACAAGACCTAGTGGGTCCTTGATAAGAGTAGTAGAGAACCAGATGAGAAGAAATAAAGGAAGATATTTCTTAACATAGCAGGCAGTAGAATTTGCAGACAAAAGCATGTGGAGGAAGATACTACCAGCAGGTTGATGTATGAATTAGATTATTGGAAAACAGGCATGCAAAAAGGATTAGTCAGTGACAGTTCCTCAAATATCCCTAACACAACAGTTGTTGATACTGGCAGAGTTTGAGAGCAATGGTGTCCCTGTGGTTCTTCTGGACACAGAATACTGTACTAGATGGATGAGTGGTCTGGCTATTTAGGGCATTTACAATATATCCATGTTAAACAAAACAAGCACTAGTATCATTTTTTAAAATAATACAAAATGATTACCACTTTCAGGCAATAGCTTTTTGGCCTTAGAAGAGACCAAAAAATAAACCAGTAATTAAAACCTTTTGTGCAAGTTGCAGTAATGACATTAATTTAATGATAAAACCTTGGATTTCCTACATTGAGCTACAGACCAAAAATTAAATGCAAAGATGCTAGTCTCAGAAAGTTTTTTCTTTACCACATAGAGCAATGTAGGAACTGACTGTGGTCTGGAAAGATGTTTCTACCTGTACTATATTTTTCTTGAACCATTTTTGAGAGAAGCATTTTAGAGTTGTGCTAACATGAATATAGTTACCTAGCTAATAAATCTTGTCTATTGCTAATTAATTGGAAACATTGTTAACAGGAATTTGTCTTAAACCCTAGCCAGATTAGGCACTTTGCTACTGTCTTGAATTCAGAATTCATAGCAGTTAACTCTTTACTAAAAATAGACTTTTAAAGAATGATTGCATATTGGAAGTGCAACACTTTAAAAATGCATCAGAAGGCAGAACATTCATTTCCCCTCAGGCTAATGGTTATAGTACTCTGAAAAGCAGGAGAGACTCAGTTTCCTTTACAGCCTCAGGGAAGACTTTTAGAACTTATTTTGTATATCCACACCTTCTTTCTAAGTGATTTTTTTTTATTATTATTATTTTTTTTAAGATCCTTGCACTGGGCATAGAAGACAAGGTGTTTGTAGCAGGAGTATTGCAAGGGTGGCCTCTATAAGAATAAATCAAGGGCTGTTCTGTGCTGTACACAGCTGATTCCACATGGCTCTGCAACAGACATGCTCTAGGACACAGCTGAGGCAGTCAGCCATGCTGGTGGTGGCTCTGTGAAAACATATTTAAGAAAGGGCAGAAGACAGTGAACAAAGGGTGGAAGAAGGAACAAAAAAGGTGAGAAACAGCAGAGGGAACGGCAAGGTCATGGGAGGGGGAAGTGCTCCATGGCAGAGTAGGCCAACCCTCATTTCCAGAAACAAACCGCAGCCTATGGAGCATGCTGGAGCAGGTACACCCCTGAAGAGACTGTAGTGGATGGACAAGTCCACACCAAAGCATGTATTTCCTGAAGGAACTATAGCCTGTGAAGAATCTGCAACTGCTGGAGGACCTACATGGGAGCAGAATGGAAAGAAGGAAGGAGACAGCAGAGTCTGCTAGTCCTGACTACATTCCCCACTCCTGTGCTGTCCATTGACTCAGTGAAGGGACTGAGCACAATAACTAGAGGAAAGATGCTTTCTTCTAGTGCGCAAAAGTTTAAGTTTATTTCTCACTACTCGGTAATTAAATATTTATTTTAATTCTCAATAAATTAATTTCCCTGAGTATGGTTTACCTGTGACAGTAATTAATAAGTTATCTCCCTGTCTTTAACTCAACCCACAAGTTTTCTTATTCTTGTTCTTCCTATTTCTCCCACCCCTGTCCCACTGAGAGAATGAGTGAGCAAGCAGTTAAGTGCATGTTTGGTTGCTATCCCTGGCTAACCTGTAATATATTATTATATCTTTCTTAAAGACATATTGGAAACACTCCTAAGGACAAGAAGATCCAGTTTGTCTTCCAAAAGCAGAAGAATCAGTTCAGCATAATGGTAACATGACTTCCTTTTACACAGAAGGTAGTGGCTGATTGACTTAAATTTCAGTTATACATATGCTTATAAGATCTTGTATTAACACCTGAATACAGAAAGTTCTTTGCACACTTCTGAAAAACAAATGAGTTTGATCACATTTCCTCTTAGAAAAAGGTAGTAAGACATAAAGCAAAAGTAAGGTTCTAAACAAACTGAAGGATTACAGGGAATACAAAATGGCTAATTTAAATATTAGGCAAGCATCTGTCAGTGCAAATCGATATTGTAGGTGAAGCGAATACTCTTAGGCATCTTTGCAAGAATCAGGTTGATACTCTGATGGTTAGTAATCTGTTTGCTCTCTTCTATTTTGTGGCTTTTTACAAAAGGCTACTATGAATCTTTTTAACTTAGTTGCAAGATAAGTAAAAAATCTTCAGATAAAACTTCAATTAGAAAGCAACTAAAAAAAAAATTGGTTGTAATTTGTTTGTGCAAGGACTAGTTTGTCTTCATTTAGAGAAAATCCTTTTAATCACAAAAAAATTGCTGACACTAAGCCTAGTTTCATAACTCCACAGAAACCATATGTCAGTAGAAAATAATTTATAACTTAATTAACCTAAATTTCAGGATCACTCAGCTGGTTTAGTTGAATCAGGTGAAAAAAATACCGCATATATTCTTTGTAAATGAAGATGATAAATCTCCATAAAATGAGGAGATCATCTTACCTTACTGTAAAATGTCTAAAGATCATAAAGCATTGACTACTCTATCATAGCAGTGATTAATTGCATCTGGATTTTTAAGGGGATTTTACCTGTTATTTAATTAACTGTTATTGAGCTTATTCAAAATTAGGTTCAGGATACCCATGTAATAATTCTAAAATGTATATGTTCAGAACGCTATGGTTCTGACTATTAAATTTAAGAAAATTAATATTAATTGTTGCTATTAAGAAACTTTACTGAAAGAGTACTGAAAAAGAGGTTTTGTACAAACTTTGACTCCATAAAGTCATAAAAGTTACCTCTCATGTTCTTATAATTACAAGCATTTCATCTTATGGTAGCAAACCCGATATTATAATGGATATGTGTTACTTTAGCAAGTTATATCTATATTGTCAAGGCAAATATTCCTAATATTCTGCAGACACTACTGGGGAAAATAACAGTTGATAATTTGGAAAACTGGAAGTTAGAAATCTGCTCTTTGTTTACCATTAAATTGTCTCATCATAGTACCTGTATTATGCATTTTATTGCTGGGATTGAAAAGAACCTTTCAGCCTCTCTCTTCGCAAATACAATTCTAAATACTTGAATGGAAATATTAACTTGAAACTCCACAGAATAAATCAATAAGAAAGATTGAATCACTTTGTCTTATGGAATTTCCTTTTGTAAATGAAGATTTTTTCTTTCACATTATCCAGAAAATATCAGAGAAAACAATTAAAATTAACTGATCATGGAGCTGTACATTCTACTGTATAAGCAATCTATGAGGTGCCAACTAATTTAGCCCATTATGTCCATATACCTATATCTGTATAAGATCACCTGAGCTATACTTCAACTCTGTTTAAATTTGCATTGCAGAAAACTATGCCCCCAAATAACTCAAGACCATAGAGTATTTCTGCAACACATTCAAACTTACTCCTATTTCTAGTTGATGTGCTTCAGATTATGTGTTTATACTATATATTGGCCAAAGACTGTCAGCTTTCCTGCATACAGAAGGCAATGTTCCTTCCCCCCCCCCAGCACCCACATCAGCAGGGAATTTTCTGTGCAGGTTACCACTGACAGGCAACTGTGGCACAAACCCACATTATAGAAACTGCACTATTGCACCTGCTTCTAAAATACACAAGGATAGAGAGCTGAATATATCATCAGAGTAGACTGAATGAGTCTTCCTTCTTAACTCTACCCTCACAGATTAATCTGAGATATTTCTTACAATCACAACTTCAATACTATACTTAGAGACTGCTGCTCTGAAAGAAGAAAAAACTGTGCACTCTTTGGAGAATGCATCATCACTCATGCACCCAAGAGGATTTGCAGAATTTATGTTTGCAAAAGCATAACTTATGATACCAGCTTACAGCATAAGAATTTCCCTATTATATGAATGAACCAGCTAATTGCGAAGTCAAAGCAACAGATACAAAACATTGTCAATGGGAAAGTTTGGTGTTGCAATTGATTTTTAGTTGATGGAACAGGGTAGACATAATTTAAGCCACCCAATATTTTTATGATTGGGTATAAAATAATAATCTTAAAAATCATATTAAGATACTTGATTGTTGTTAAAAGGGCTCTGAGTTCTGAATTTCATGTTCTGAGCTTTCTTCAATACTGACAATGGATTCCCTGGAACAGCTGTCTCCATCAAACAAACCACTGAGAAAACTTCTTTGTGCCAGTTCACCAGGTTGGATACTAGGAAAAAGTTCTTCACTCGGAGGGTGGTCAAGCACTAGAACAACTTCCCCAGGGGGTTGTTCAGAGCCCCAGACCTAGAGTGTCTGAACACCACTGGAATCAGGAGTTTGATTTAATGATCCTTGATGGCCCCTTCCAACTCAAGATATTCCATGATTATGCAGTCACAGATTTGTACAAGAAACAGATAAAAACTCCTTCCTTCCTCCTTTCAGGTGAATGTGATACAAAACAGCTGTACTGAAATAATTTGTAAGATTTGAATTCCAACTGAATACAGATAAGATGTTTGTTATATCAGCTGTCAATATGGAATCATTGGATCATAGAATAGTTAGAGCTGGAAAGGACTTTAAGATCAACATCACAATGCAAGTTACTCTATTTTAAGGTTATATGGAAAGCAACAACCCTGACCCATGGAATTTAAGATCTTAATGTGCTTTAAGGAACACTTTACCCTCCAGCTGGAGCTTCAAGTTAGAAAGATTATTACTTTCTTATTAGATCATTAATGCCTTACAACACATCATTCTACTTCAAAAACATAAATATAATCATTTTTAGTGTTCAATTCCAACTATATCAGATTGCTTCTTCAGTCTCAACCCATTATACATGCAAAAAAAAGGCACTTTTCTACCTGGATTTTTTATTTTTCCTCTTTTTTTTCCTCAGAAAATACAGTTGTGTCTAGTATTTCCTTGAAAGAAAGTCATCACTGGCATTAATACTTTCTTCTTGCTTGAGTAGAGGAACTCAAATTTGGGCTACAGGGGATTCACTGGGATTTTATATTATCTCTTCCAGCTCTCATACTGCTTTAAAAAAAAAATAAAAATATATATATATATATAAAAAGGTCTCTCTGCAATTTAAGTCTCATAGTTTAAATAAACTGTTTCTTTCTGGTCTAGGTTCCCCACATATCTTATTTGAAATACACAGATACTAATCCTTTTCCGTGTGTGTATATACGTATTTTTACCAACCTATTATCTGTAATTCTAATCAATGTTCATTTCCCCATATCTGTCACTCCAAATATTTAATTTCACCAGCAGATATTGGTTTTGTGGCACAGAATCTTATTATTAACAGGTTAGTATTGTCGGGAATTTTTAAAGTTGCATTTAGTATTATACTTCTTTTTTTACTTTTGACACATCTGTTCATTTATTCATCCTCCACACTGAACAGTAACTGGTTCAGTTCTATGTATTGCACATCTTGCAACATTATTAAAATACCTCTTATCTCTTTTTGCAGTGGAAGCTGAAATATATTTTTTGTAAATACACATACACTTACGTAAGTCTAACATGCTGTCCGACACATACACCTGTTAAAGCTATTAAGTTACATCTCTTCCAGAATGAAAAAAAATAATCAGAATATTTCTTTGGTATAGTAACAGAACCAAAAACAGTTTTAAATACAACTTTTTTTTTTTTTTCAGGATTTCTGAAGAAATATTAGACTTGAGAGCCTTACCAAATGACCTAATAGAACTCCATGGTGGTTTAGTTCAAGTATCGGTGAGTCTCCCTTCTCTCCATAATACTGTCCAATTCACATATCCTTGTCAAACAAGAAGCTGGTTATTATAGTATTTCAAATTGAATGAGAAACTTGCTTGTAATATGAAAATTAGATGCACAGATAATACATGTATGTTTCAATTAAACATAGGGTGCTCACAGCAGTAATACAAGTATTGAAAAAAAAAAAAAAACCAAAACCAAACCCACACAAACAAACAAACAAACAAAACCAACCTATTTATGATGTTTGGACTTTGAGCCAATATTACCAAAATGGCAATAATCTAAAAACTGGCACATACCAGCCTCTAGACTTCTTCGGTCTGGGAGAAGTGCTGCTTGAACTTTTCTGTAGTCATATTATCCTCAAACTTATTCCTCAGAGAGCCCCCCATCACTTCCTCAGGAAAAAGACCTGGTTTAGAAAAAAATGTTCAAACATGCCACACAGCATCTCTCTAAAAGCACGTAAGGGCTAGTAGGATTAAATAAATACGTTATAACCTCTCAGTTATTGTTGAGCTTTTGCTTCTGTTTCCACATAAGAGAGCAGGAGGGTGATCTCTTATGAGGGTGTGCATTTTGCTGCTTTTTCAAGTAAGCATCAGTGGTATAGCCAAGTGAAAATTTTTCAAAAGATCAAGGGAAATCTTAGGAGGCTGGGGGTACAGGGAGGGAACAATATCACAGTATCCCAGTATCACAGTATGTTAGAGATTGGAAGGGACCTCAAAAGATCATCTAGTCCAATCCCCCTGCCGGAGTATAGTTGCATTCACAACAATGTCTGTTTCAGTTTAAATAGAAGAAATAAATTAAATAAATGAGGTTCTAGGAATATCTTCAACACTGTTCTCCATATTTACTAACAAAAAATGGATCAGTGAAGTTGAAATTATTTTGTAAAAGAAGGTATGATTCAAGCACAGCCAGTTTGCTTGGTAAGATAAGAAAAAAACGTGTATGCATATATAAGTGTGTGGAAGTTACAGAAAAAAATTTACATTATCCTATTCAGAACTGAAGCAGGTTGGTGATGGTTCAAAATGTAGCACACTGTCAGTACCAACATGTCCCTTGCAATATGAGTGGAGGAATAAACAAAACGAAACAAAATTCACCCCACCCATACCCCATTCAAAAGGAGAAAAGGGTATCATGAAGATTATAAAACTGTATTAATACTGAAAATGAATCTAGAAAGACACAGCTGGACTAATCATTTCTGCAATCCAGACACAGAGACCATGTCCAAGCAACGCCAATAACCTTGTGGAATTTGTAATTGTTAATTAAAAAAAAAAAATAAAAGCAACAAACAAACCAAATCAAACCCAAATATCACCAGGCAGGGATCTCAGGCCAACGCTACTACCATTAAGGTAGGAAGTTCAACATTACTGCCACTGGAACTTAAAAAAAGTCCCAGATATAGTAAGGGTGAAGAGTTCAACAGCCTTCATTGCAACACTGGCAGAGATCCTGTGGCAGGCAAACTTCATCACAGATGACTTCAATGTGTTGCTCTGGCAGCTGACATCTGGTATACAGCAATTGATCACAACAAAGCTGGCAAGATAAACAACAGTGAATTTATGTTGTTCAATAATTTGCTGGATTATAAGAAAGAGCTTGTACTCATCACCAATCTGACAAGTCATGTTGGGAACATCAATATTTATAAGCAGGTGGATTTCACTGTGAGTGACTTTTTGTCTCATATCAAGACATGGCACCATATAGCAAAACCTACAGGATAATTACCTACAGTTCTAATTTTGACATGACTGTCAACACGAGTGCATTGTCTCTGTCACAAAAATCTTGCCAAATTTAATTTGCATGACTATAGAGAAAGCTCACCAACTGGAAAGTATTTTTAAATAGGGAACCCATGTTTTGTTTTGTCTCTGTATTGGATTGGGTTTTTTTTCATTAATACACTTTTCCACAGAGCAGAACATGTTGTTTATAAAGAAGCATGACATACTTTCCCAGAGAGATCTAACTGACTGGAAAAAAGGAAGTGTTATGGATTTTCAGTGAATTCTGAAGCTGCATAGTGTTGACTTCTACAACAGCTAATTTCAAGATAACATTTGACATGGATAGAAAATAGGAAAATGTGAATGCAATAATAATAGCCCTCCTCACCCCATATACAAAAAAACATGTAAATATCAGGTTAACATTTGTCATATAATCACTAATGACATGTTTTCAACATAAAGCTGCAGAAGGATGTAATGGTAATCATAGATGAGCCTTCTGAAAAACAAAATCCAATGTGTTTGTCTACCCAAGCTAATTTATTTACTGGAGAGCAATCTCTCTCCCTTCCCTGCCAAGCTCACTGCCTTATAAAACATTTTACTTGTGTGGGTCAATAAATTTATATCTATATATGTGTATATGTGTGTGTGTGTGTGTGTGTGTGTGTGTGTGTTTGTCAGTTGCTTTACATGCTGTTACATGATTTGCTACATCTTAAATGACTTGGTCAGCTCATTCTCAGTAATCTAACCAGTTTGCTTGTCCAAGCTTATTTTTCCATGCCATAAGAAACATCATCTACAAATATTCTGTTTCACTGTATGTAGGAGGAATGCTGCAAAATAAAAGATTTTAAGTGGCAGGTTTAGTTTTGATCAATTCAGTTTTTTCCTAAGTTAGCACCATTTACTAAATTCCTGTTATTATTAACACAGACTTTTCCATAAAGAATTTTAAAAAATCTGCTTCTAATACTTAAAAAAATAATACATAGACAAAATCCTTTAAGTGATCTTAAAATCTAAGTTAAAAATATCTTTACTATGCCGTTATGCAATATCAGATACATTTAAAAGAGCTTCAGGGATGGAAAGATCTCCAGGTAAAATATACTAATCTGTCATTATCCAAATCCATAAGTTAGGTTAATCGTCTCCTGTTTTACCACAGTCTTTTCATAATTCTGGAGAAAATGTCATATAAAATCAGATATAAGGTAATAAGTTAGAATCTTTTAAAAATTACATTATGTTTCAGCCTTTTATTTTACACCCATCATGTCTTTTTAAAAGAAAAGCAAAGCCAAGGATCCAAGTATCCAAGGAGGAAAAAGACTGCATGTTAGTTAACAAATTTCAGATTTAAAACATAGATGAGTAATGTTAATTTCCTGCTTAAAAGTAAATGGCACAGCCACCCAGGTTAGAAAAGGCTAAACATTTTTATTCTGTCTGACAAGTCTTTATTCAGATTCATAACAACTATGGAAGAAACTCCTTGTATAGAGAGCCACCACTAAGATATTTTGCAAGCCCATATTTCACATTAAAATATCATTCTCTTGTTATTCATTACTCTTGTGTAGCAGCACTTTTCATCAGAAAAAAGATTTCAAAAATTAATATGGAGTTATCATGTAAGTAAAAAGATTGGGCCAGATTTTCCCTTTTTTGCTGTAATAGTTTTGAAAAGACGGTATGATGCAGAAATAATGAAACAAATTTTAGGTACTTGGTACCACAAAAGCTTGAAAAACAAATACTTTAAAAAAAATTTTCCTTGTGTGTAAGTTAAGACAAGTATCTGAACTAGTGCATCTTCTAGAAAAATGGGGAACGAAAGCTGTAGAAAAGTTTGAAATTAATTCAAGGTAGGACATTCCACTTAAAACAATTAATGAGTGGGGAAAAAGCAACAAAACTCAATTAATTCACCAGATGACATCCTTGTCTCTGAATTAGAGAGACATCAACTTGATAGGTGGACCATTTGGTGGATAAAGAATTGGTTGGATGGTCGCACACAAAGAGTTGTGGTCAATGGCTCAATGTCCGTCTGGAGACCGGTAACGAGTGGTGTCCCTCAGGGATCGGTTTTGGGACCAATCTTGTTCAACATCTTTGTCGGTGACATGGAGAATGGGATTGAGTACACCCTCAAGTTTGCTGATGACACCAAGCTGTGTGGTTCGGTTGATATTCTGGACCTTGACATGCTTGTGAAGTGGGCTGATGCTAACCTGATGAAGTTTAACCATGCCAAGTGCAAGGTCCTACACCTGGGTCAGAGCAGCCCCAGGCACAGCTACAGGTTGGGCAGAGAAGAGATTCAGAGCACCCCTGAAGAGAAGGACTCGGGGGTGTTGGTGGATTGGAAAATGAATATGAGCCAGCTTCAGTGTGTGCCTGAAGCCCAGAAAGCCAACCGTATCCTGGGCTACATCAAGAGGAGTGTGACCAGCAGGTCAAAGCAGGTGATCCTGCCCCTCTATTTTGCTCTTGTGAGACCTCACTCGGAGTATTTTGTGCCGTTCTAGTGTCCTCAACACAAAAATGACATAGAACTGGTGGAACAAGTCCAGAGGAGGGCCACGAGGATGATCAGGACACTTGAGAACCTCCCATATGAAGATAGGCTGAGAAAGTTGGGGCTGTTCAGCCTGGAGAAGAGAAGGCTGCGTGGAGACCTCATAGAAGCCTTCCAGTATCTGAAGGAGGCCTATATGGATGCTGGGGAGGGACTCTCCCATTAGGGACTGTAGTGATACAACAAGGGGCAACGGGTTAAAACTTAAACAAGGGAAGTTTATATTGGATATAAGGAAGAAGTTCTTTACTGTAAGGGTGGTGAGGTACTGGAATGGCTTACCCAAGGAAGGTGTGAATGCTCCATCCCTAGCGGTGTTCAAGGCCAGGTTGGACAAAGCCTTGGGTGGCATAGTTTAGTGTGAGGTGTCCCTGCCCATGGCAGGGGGGGTGGACCTAGATGAACTTAAGGTCCTTTCCAGCCCTAACTATTCTATGATTAATATTTTTTTCCCCAAGTCTACAATCTCTAAATCAAAGTCTGTAAGCCAGTCATATTCTTGTTTCAAGTAACTGAGAATATGAAATTACTCCTCGACTTCCAAAATCTGGAACAGAGCTAAAGATATTTTCCAGTCAGATTGCTGCAGGTCATTCAAAATGTACAGAACTTCAACTGGTCAGGAATTACATACTGGTTTTTATGAAGTATAGTCTTTAATTAACTTTTTAATCTAGGAATGAAATGTTTAACAGTACTTTAAACACACTCCTTACAGTAGACTCCTTATTACTAAAGTGTTTTAAGTGATATACTCACAGTAAAACAATCAAAGACAATCAACCATTGGGACAATAAATTACTATCAGAACATTTGGTAACACTCTATGTCACAACCCTCCTGTATGACTTCTGAACACAGGAATGCATGCTATCTTATCTGCAAATGCAAGGAACTTGAGACAAATATGTTTCAAACCATCAATCAATGAGAAAATTGGAAAACAGCCTAGTAAAAGACCTGTATAAATCTCCTAGGTTTATCTTCTTGATACTGTTAGTGTTGAATGGATATAGTTATTTTTTTTTTGTTAATCTTACAAAAAAAATAATTCAATTCTGAAGCCATTTGGGATTTATTGAGCTTGCAAAAAAGGTAAAATCCAAATATAAAGTGAAATTCAGTTACAATGTCATAATTGTCCTAAGGCTAACAAAGTCGCAATGGGTGCAAGAAGGATCAAGGTTTTCCTACAGGATATGACAGAGTCTGAATTACTGGTCTGTATTAGCTGACTAGTTCAAATGAATTAATTTTGGTGAATTAATTAGTTGATTATAAAAAGTGGCATTCATTTCTGGTTCATCCTCCCTCTCAGAGGGCAGTTAGAGCCCCAGATCATATTTACCTAGGTCTTTTTCAAGCAATACCTGTCCACTGAGTATTCATTGAAAAGCCTTCTTATTGAGCCATGTTAAAGTTGTATATTTGGTACTGGAATTTTCTGTGCAGTGCATGTTGTTCTGAACATTTAGCACCTGAAGGCTCGAGCAAATGTGGTGAAAGACTGTACTGTATTTAGAAGTGTTGCACTGAAACACAGCCAGAATTAGTTGATTGAGAGAGGAGTGTTTGCACACATTCAGGCTCAACTACCTACAAATTATATAGGAAATATGAGCCAATAAGGCAGTCCTACTAAATCTGTGATTCCTTGAGCACCTGCAGATCCCCAATACACAGAAATCCACTTCAGCTCTGGTTAAGGTGCCGTATATGCAGCTTTAAACAGATAGAGTCCAGTAGAGGGCCAGAAATTATATAGATAATTATCTGCATCCCTGAGATTACAGCATGCACAAACCATCTCACCAAGTATGGGCCAGTCACAAAATACATTCTCAGTACCTTTTGTCTTTTAGCACAGATATGAAAAGAGATGCTGTCATTTTGCCTTATTCAATATCTCAGAAGCAAACTGACTCATTCCGAAAATGGAAGACATGCCATCTTGGGCAGTATTTAAATTTATTGAATATACTCTGGTAGGGAAGCTGGTAACTGGCAAGTTAAAGGTTTGAACTACTGGACAGCCTTTTTAATCCAAATTGGCTCATTGCATAACAAACAATGCGAAATCCCTGCTATTATAAAAAAGCATGGAAAACACAGCATAGGGCACACAGCAGGGAAAAGAAAGTATCTTTAAGTGAATATCCTCCTCTCAAATTTAATTCAGATTTTTATAAGAAGTTGAATGTGAACGATCCACTGGCTGTGCAAATGCTCTGGCCTCTAGGTTTTTAAACAGTGAGGAAGTGCACACCATTTCCTACGCCTCTTAAACAGGAATTTGTTAGCCACAAGTTATCACATCTGTCAAATGTTATTACTACATGAATTCATAGTCATACGCTGGACATGGGTGCAAACTTGATTTAGATGCCTAAATCTCAGAATACAATAGAATGCAGACATGTCTTTGTTAAGAAACCATATGCAAACTTCTGCCACTTCTTGGCATTTCCTTGCTAGCCTTGTCTCCATGCATAAATTAAAGATGCTGGACTTTTGAGTTTTAAGATCTTTTCCAGCAGCCAGGCATTAAACATGTTGATGACAATTTAAATGTTACGTGTTAACAAACCTTTCTGGAACATGCAGTTACTAATCAGTGCACATTATGTTTAAAGAGTTCATCCTTTTCAATTAGGAGGGCAAAAAAATTAGTAGGAAATAAAAGCAACCAATGTTTGCTCATTATCAGAACATTGCACAGAAAATATTATAGCCAGCAATCACTATGCAGTGATGATAGAAAAAAAATCCATTATAAAGATTTTCATACTTTACCTGCAACAATACTTCAGATACGGACCTTCACATTGCATTTGGAAACATGGAAAACAGCAGAACTTAATTACGAGAAAAAGATATTTTTCTCTTAATTATTTAATGTAAAAAATGTGCCTGACATTTATCCTTCCTTAAAATAATTGATCTTGGGATTATCTAAAATAATTAAAACATTTTTTCCTTTTTTTTTTTGACATAAGCACATAGACTGTAGAAACATTGTTCAGATTTTTCAGATGTGTCTGTCACATATCACAAAATCAGAGACTTTTACATTAAAAATTGGACCAGAAAATATTTTATACCTCACTAAATAGAATGAACTTTTTTGTTTGGAACACTACAAAAGATCACACCATTTGATTTAACTTTGTTTTTATGCCACAATAGCTACATGATTTTTGATGTGAGCTTGCCTCACAGCCTGGCTGTCCATAGTTACTTCAAAACTACTATCTACCGTGTGACTGCATACATCAATATTAATTGTTCATAAGGAAGAAATTAACAAAGCAAACCAAGAGCCTAAAGAACAGAAGAAAAGTAGTTTCTCTAAAACAATGTGTTTACCTTTCCTGTAGGAACAAAATTCTTTGAAAACGTGCCTCCCTTTCTAACATTTCTGGGTCAAAAGCATGAAGAACATGGCAGAATGCCAGGAATGTCAGAGCACTGAAAATAACATGCCAATGATATCAAAGAAGGATGAATAATAATGCAAGAAAAGAGAAAGGTCATACACCTTGTCATAAGAATAAGAGAGGAATTTTAATACTTTATATCAAGTGGAGCTGGGATACCCAATCAAAATCAAACTGAAATGAAAGCGAACACAGTTATTACAGCTCACTCGTGTTTCTAAAATTTAGCAGAAAAGTTGAAAGAATTATGGGAGATTTTACCCATTACAGAAAATTCATATTCATACATAGAGGAAACCTGTCATTGACAATTTTAGAACTAACAAACTTACTGGAAAAAATAAAACACTAGGAAAAAAATGAAAAAAAATTCTCTTGAAAATTCCCTTGAAATTAAGACAAACCTCAAGCTCATGTATCAATTATAACAGAAGAAACATTACTGACCTCAGTGTACTGAACTTACTTATAATAAAGAGAAAATAGGTTCCTTAACCATACTGAGGGGAAAAATATGAATATTGGAAGCTGAAACGAATTTTGACCAAACTAAAAAGTGACAAGTTGGGCAATAAATATATATATTCAGATTGCTTTAACTTTAAAACTAGGAAAAGTCTTAGAAGTTAAATGCTTTTTCTTCCTTCAGTGGCACCCTAGCAAGATATATCAATCTGGAAGCTCTTTCATCATATAGCAATATTTACTGAAGTAGCTAACCTACCTTGGAAAAGGAAAATGAAAAGAGTATCCACATTCCTCTATTTTTCTATAATAAAAATTAAAAAGTATACAAAACGAATAAAATAAACCAACAACAACCCATTAACATTTCCTTTTTCTGTTATTTTCTGGTGAAATGATCTTGAGTGTAAGCAAAATGTCAGTTGAAAATAGTGTCTAAAGCATGTATACACACCTGTCCATCTGGAGGAAAACTAGGAAGTATTTACTTCCAGAAATATTTAAACTTGGCAGCCTTAGAAAATCAGGCATATTTTCACACTATATTCACCAGAAGAGCAGCCAGAGGGATGATCTTCTGGAAACTTACCACATAAAGCCATAATCTAAAAAACTTGTATTTGTGAAACCCTTTTATGTATTAAATTTCACAAACATCTTGGAAATCTTCCTTAAAATGCTCAAATTCAGAATCTTCAGGTCAAAATACTATTTTTGATAAGAAATAAAATTAAAAAGCCACTTCAAAATTCAAAGACAGATTTGTAGAAATTAAACAGAATTATGAAAGAAAAACTATTTGCCTGCTGACAACATCAAGTATTCATTCATGAAATAGCAGGAATAGCTTTCAAAACTAATTCACTTGTTTCTACAACAGATAATGAAGAGTTTAATGGAAAATGCCCTTTTCAGTTCTAATCATTTTTAATTTTAGAATACTGAAGATACCAGAGAAAGCACTGTTATTCTGGTAATATTTTAATATTAGCTGTAACGCACAGAATGACTGAAATTAATTGACTAGGAATGCTATAGCAAAAGAAACAGCTGAAAATGCTCTCAGCCCCTTCTGCCAAAATGCTACTCCAGCTATTTAGCAAATAAAGAATAGCATCTAATTATGATAAAGACAGCTAAATGTAATATTTCTCAAGCTGTACTGTCTTGTGCATCAGCTAAATAACAAGCGAGAAATCTAGTATTTTTTCCGCCCTCTTTCTTCTCCCTCCATGCACAAAAGTGCCTAAGTTCACTGCAGTTACTGATCACAACTGAGCTCTTTAGCCCAATCCCTTAGGTATTTTCTGAAATCTGTGTAATTTTTGAAACGTAGGCAATGGGCAGAGGATTTAAATCCTGGGCAATGTACATGCTGCCAGGACGAACTAGTAATTTTGCTCCAAGGTGGTGGTTACTCGGGGCTGAAACATTTTGACTTCCCCCGATACATGCAAAGTAATGGGATACCTTGAAGACACACCAAGCCTTTTGCAAGAAAACCCTGGTACAAAAGATACTCTGCTGCCATTTTCTATGTTGTCTGGGGCTTGTCCAGCTTTCTTATCAGCTAATTCTCCAGGCACAAGGCAACACAGGCAGGAGGCAGTTATATGGCTGCTGACAGAAACAAAGACCTCCACTCCCTGTGCCTTGGTTCCCCAGGGCACTGTGACAGCTTGGCAGACCACCCACAAGGTGTCAGCTCGGATCCTGGAACCCCAGTGATGGCAGTGGCTGTGCCTGCAGACCCTGGGCTGAGGCAGAATGTGTGCAACAGCTGGGAGGCTGCAGGCCAGGCTCCAGGACAGCTTCATGCCATGGCCCCATCAACAGCCCCTGTTACCTCACTGCTGCACAAGGACCCAGGCCCAGCTCCTGGCTGCAAGGCTGGCATGTGCCCAGTCCTCAGATGTGGGGCCCATCAAGGGAGGGTTGGTGCTATCTCCACCCATCATCCTGGGATGGCATGGGCAACCTAAGGAATCAAAAGGTGCCCAGACGTACATTACAGAAATCCATGCCTGGACCTGTGCTGATCAGAAAACATCAGTGACAAAGCATGTGGGTGCTTTACAATGCTGTATCCATCATCTGGGAACAGCACCTGAAACGTCACAATCTGTCTGTCTCTCTGTCCGCAAAGGAATAGCAAAACATTTAGGTGGTGGGTTGCCAGGTTTTCTCCCTTTACCAGTCAGTAACCCACAGACCCCATCTTCCTGCGGTCTCTGTTTCAGGCACTCATGTACAGATGTGTTGGCAGGAACAGCCCAGGACCCTGCAAGGTCTCCTTCCTCTCCACAGGGTTGGGAGCCCTCATCTGTGGCTATTCCGTTGTCAGCAGACCCCTGTTGAACTACACCAGCCATGAAGCAATACCTCCATGTCCTCATCTAAACTTGGAAGAATCTGTCCTTGGAACAGCTCTGGAGGGCCATTTCAGGCTGCAATGTAATGATTTTCCCTCTTTCACACTGTTGCCTAATTGATCTCAGCCTGCTTAATATGGGTCCGTTTGATTGAAGATAATGCTGTTGATCATCAAGGTGTTATGTGGAATAAGCATCCTGGCAAAGTCTACTCTGTTATTGCAGTTAAGCCTGCAATTTAAAGCCATGATCAAAGAAAGAAGCACTTTGGGCAAGATATATTTTCCAGAGCACCACAGCTTTAATGGTTCTATTATACCTTGCTTACTTACACAAGTTCTTGAGCAGTGGCACTTGAACACCCAGACACTGAAGCCCCTCTTGGAGGAAGCTGAACCAGGCAGCACCAGCTACTGAGAGCTTGCTTCAGCCTGGATGGTGTGGACAAAGGGCACATTCAATCCTGCCAACCATATCTGCCCCAAAAAACCTGACTCTTGAAGCTACTAAGGCAGTCCTCAAACAGGGAGAACAGTCTTCACAATGAAAAAGTGTGTTTGACTACATGAAACAGTGCCACCTGGTGAACTTCCATAAAACAACCTAAAATACATCTCCATTTTAATAACCTTTCTTGTTCCTCCTTCTTTTCAGCTATTCTCTCCAAGAATTTGAAGTGCCCTTGCTGGGAAAAGAAAGGAATACATTTCAGGTGGCACTTTTACTCCTATTGCTACAGTCTACTCCAGTCTTCTTATAAGGCAGACTAAGTGGGAAAGAGAATAAAAAGTGGAAGATGAAAAGAAATGTGCCTCTCTCAGTTACAGTTCTTTTCCTAGAAGGTCACAGTTGCAGCTGACAGCACAGACTCTATTAGCTATTCTAGGAACTTTAGCTCCTAGTCCTGGTAAAACATTTGGCTCTCCTTCACCCTATTTCAGCCTTTGAAGAAAAATTTTACATTACTAATATCAAGATATCAAGTGGCTTTGTTTTTCTACCCACAGTCGTTATACTAAATTCTTGTAAAGAGCAAGTATCTGTGCCTTGGAAGAAACCATATAAGTAAGTATATCAGGATGGAATCATGTTACCTAAAGAAGAAATGAGTATTTTGCATAGATATAACAAGATATTTTTTTTTTCTCCCTTCCTCCTTCCCTTCCTTTCTTTTTCTAGGCCACAAAGGGTATAAGAATAACAAGACACAAAGGGTATTATAAACTCCTTGTGGATCTGATAGAAAAGGTTGACCATAAATAATGTTATTTTGTGCTTTATTCTACTGTAATTATCACCTTTGAAATCAAAGACTTAAATGTTTTAACTAACCTTGATTTCATCCTTTAGCCTCTTCAGTATTTATCCTGCATTTAACTTAATCTAAAAAAGTGAATACTTGTCAGGAAGGAAAATCCTAATGAACTTATGCCCACATCAAGTTCTGAGGGTTTTTATGTCCCAAGATAATTTTGAAACTTTCAGTGTTGGTCTTTCTTTTCAGCTGAGTGGTTTCTCCTTCCCCACAAAACCAAATACTTAAGTCCCACAACCTCTTCCTTTTCCCCATTCTAGCCTCTGTCCAGGAGAGACATACAGTGTCTACCAGTGTTCCCTCCAATAAGAAGTATGCGGAGGACAGCCTGCAATTTCAAATAAATCCAGATTGTTATAAGCAGAACTGCACAGTTCTCTTTTTCCGACTTGCTTTTAAGGAAAGAGAGAGTGACTGAAATCATGCTAATTCCAAGCAGTGAAACAGATTGGTGTGCTAGATGACTCAAGTAATGTGCACGGTTATTCAGAAACAAAGACATAATGCTTTGTTAGAGTTATTGATCTGAGGAGCTTGGCTCTTGTTATTGCACCCTTATTCACACCAAAAGTTAAATTAATTAGGAGAAGTTTTTGAAGATATTTATTTTCAGGCCTTTTCTGGGTAAAAAATTTGGAAAGATAATAGAAAAAAAAAAAATCCCCTGTTTTAGTTTAGAAGAAAGAAAACTATGTCTCAGAGTATCTTTCTAAACCTAAATAATGTAGCCCTGATGTATAATTTAAAACATCTTTTTTTTTGATAAACATGACTTTACTA
Organism: Neopsephotus bourkii; assembly: GCF_033783945.1. Lineage (NCBI taxonomy): Eukaryota > Metazoa > Chordata > Aves > Psittaciformes > Psittacidae > Neopsephotus > Neopsephotus bourkii. The sequence continues at coordinate 105,083 of NW_026902023.1, read as the reverse complement.
CAGCTCTGATAAAGCAAGATCTGTGCCTGTGGGAAATGATTCCATTGAGGGGCTACTTCCAGGAGCAGTGCTACAGGTGACCTCTGACAATGTTATAGGAAACCATACAAGAAAATTTGTTTCTTATCTCTTGAGGTGTAAAATAGGTAAAGAATGCTAAGATCATCAAAATGGGAAAAACTTTCTGTATATGCCCTCTGCCCTAACCTTGTCTAGAGCTCATTCCCACCTGTGACACTTGAAAAGAAGTCACAAAAAAGTGTTTATGAAAATCTTCAACTAGTTTAAATGTAAGAAATTATTTTTCACCATACTCTTGCCCTTTGTTGCCTTAATTTTTCTTCTAATATAAAATTTATCAGATTTGGGATTTTGTTGATCTCTGCAGAATATTATCTGTATCATTTTTATTTCTCTAGTAAGCTCATGCATTTATTCTGGGTGTTTATTTTCATATCTACAGTAAGCTTTACAAGGCATATATCTTTTTCTTGTTCCTGCTGACTATAAAGAATATCTTATTTTTTTAATATGGTAGCTTTATAAATATCTGAAGTGCTATAGAAATGTGATTTTCCAGAACAATAGAAATTGTAATAATCTGTCATATCTTTCTTACAATAATGTAGCTATCAAATGGGTGACTTCTTTGAGAAGGAAGGGAAAGGAGGGAGAGATTAAGCATCTTAGACACTGTTCATTATACAATTCTCAAAAAGCATAGGTTTCTATTTAAAAGCTCTATCTTTATTAAAAAGGAACAGAGTGCATGTCTGTAGCATTAAGGTGACTGAATTTCGAAATACACAGTAACATTATGATACTTTGTGCTGACATTTTTAGGGTTATGAAGAGGTCAAAAAAAAAAAAGCACGTTGTAAAAAATCACTGCTCCTGGCTTGTGATTCAACAGTGTGTGAATCTGTGGAATTGGATTACCGTTTGCATTATTTTACTCCCTACTAGAAAAGGAATATTGCAGACTTGAAACTCTACTGATGTATCCATGTTAATTGATGCTTCTACTATGAGCTTATGACAAAGATGTAAGGACAATCTTAAGCAGATGTCATTGAAGCTAATTTATTGTAAAATTCTTCCTTACAGTTATATATCTTAATAAAGGTGCATTTCCATGCATTGCATTGTAATCAAATCAGTGTACATCTCTATAGAGTTCAGAAGTTTCTCTCTGATCTGAGAAACATAGCAGGTTGAATATGAACAAAAGAGAAGTAAGGATAATTCTAATATTCACCTGATTTAGCTCTTCACATTGAAGATGACTCAGTGTTCACTCCACCACTTTACTTGTACTTGTTTTAATAAAAAAAACAATTAAAGTCTAGCTAAATTACAAATATGTTTAGAACCAAAAACCTGGCAAAACATGCCCTGGTTATCCCATAGAAAGTGTCCATTAAAGTTTGAATTTTATTATAGCTCTTATCTCCACTATAGCTCTTATCTCCACTGTATTTTAACACCATTGTACAATGATATTTATCCTTGTAGCTTCACAGTGAGGTAGGGAAGCAATATTGGGTTTTATGGTCACTAAGTTGCAGGAATATTAAAAAACTAATCCATAAAAGGATCTTTCTGCCTATTGACAATTGATATTACCATGCTGTATCCCCATAAACAGAACTTATCACCAATTCAAGGTACTATCCGACCAAAAGAATGCACAATAAATGCATAAATTATCCTCAAATTCCCTCCTAATCATTGCACCCATAAATTTGAGTCAGAATAGTTGTGTTTTGTTTTAGTTTTATTTTTCTAAACAGTTGTCAAATATGGCAATACAGTTTGATGTAAAAAAAAAAAAAAAATCTCTGAGGAAATAATGTTATGTTTTGGGAGGATTTGCCTACTTTCCTAAAAGCTTACATGTCACTATGCACTTCTATTCACAGTTCATTGCCAGACGGCATGGCAGCTTGCCATGAAATTAGGACATACCAGTCTCCTGTTCACCACACACTTTGGCAATGCTGCCATAGACACAGAGCTTCTAAGCTCCCTAGCAACTAGGAAAATCATCTTATAGCTGCCACAAAGTCACTGTTCTCAAGTTCCCTGGATCCTAACACTTTTAATTTGGATATTTAGTGGGAACTGAACACTACTGAAATTAATTCTCTCAGAGATTAAATTCAATGCAAATGTTCTGGTCTGGGCTTTTGGATTTTTTATTTCCACTAAAAGTATAAACTATATTGTATAAGTGAAATTAATTCCTCCTATAAAGGGAATTAATTATGATAGCCAGTCATTGGAAGATTCAAGAAAATTCAGATGTTCTGACATGTTGGCATTTTCAGCTCTGAATTAGAAGATGAAAAGCCTCTTTTATATAAAACATTTATTTAATAGCAGTACATAAAATATATTACTAAAAACCTCTTACAATTTAGAATGTTGGTGTTGTGCATCTTGAGATAGAGAGCAATGGAATGCATTCACAGGAGTGAAGAAAAGGGCTTAAAGGTATAGTAACAGTATCAAGCAAAACATCAGCAGCACAAGGACAGGTTGAGAACCACAATACTTACTTTTCCTCTGTTTTTAAGAGTTACTTTTTCCTAATTTTTATTACTCTAGTTTAGTTAGTTAGCCTTATGAGTGGCAGTAGTTTGTCATGTTGAATTTTAGGAAATAAAATAACTTCTTCATAACTGTGCAAGTCTTCATCAGCATAGCATTAACTGAAAATATGTTGCAAATGTCCAAATGAAACAAGAAAAGCATTCTAATCATGTTATTTTTGTCATCTGTTAATTGTGTTCTCCAATCTGAGTGCATGTTAATGGAATTAATAGTTATCTGAATATTTCACCTATCAACAATGATGTTTTTTCCTAAGGGACAAACAATCAAAATAGAGATGAAATCATCTATTTGATGATCAGCTTACTAGGTATGCCTTCTGAGATCCAACAACTCATTCTGATTTCTTAATGTTTGCTGGAGCAACAGGTAGTTATTACATCTTGATGGGCTGAGATGAAAACACTACATCCTGTATACTGAGATACAGGGATCTATGAGTATGGTTTTTTTTCCCCTGTCTTTGGTAGGCATCCAAAAGTGTCAGCAGTGATTCCATCAAGTATCCAGCATTTTACAAAAAAAAAAACACCACCACAAAACAACAAACCCTCAAAGAATATTCACATGAACTGACTGGTAAAACAAGGATAAACCATCTAGTGAGTGATGTGTATTAAAAAATAATTTTTAAATGAAAGAAAAAGAAACCCCTAACTGTGTGAAAAGCCATCTGTATTTCCTTAAGCTTTCTCTGTCTGGCATGCTGCTTACTGTTTACTATTTCCCAGGCGCAACCATACTGGGACTAGAAGTACAAATGCTAAAATACTATAGCTGAAACCTACTGGAAATCAGAACATACACAAATGTCATAATAAAATTCTCATTGTTCTCATGAGATGCTCAGGCATGTTCTGCAGAAAAGGTATAAGAACAACTGTGATACGTTCATATTTTAAGATAATAAAAACCAGTGAAGTCATCACCAAGCATACACTAAGTCATCCCTCACTCGTTTTTATACCACCATTGTTCTGCTGTGAAGCCCATTTCAGCCAAGATTCAGGATAGCTTTCTCTTTTGCAGTAGCAGGATCATTTCCTCAAATAACCCAAGAAGCATATATGCAAGATGTGTAAATCCATCTGCTCTGAGAGTAAACCCCACAAATTTTACTTTTGCCTAAGAACCGAAGTAGTTAGAAGAGTAAATTATCTAGCAGACATATTGTTACTAATCAATGAATGGGGGTTAAATTTTACTACATTCTTTTAAGCATTAGGTTTCACTACTATTCTCACATGGGCTTCACAATTATCAACTTCAGTTTCTAGTATTAGAGATCAAAAACTGTCTGAGATGGGTTTCAGAAAAAAAAAAAAAGAAAAATGGAAACAAGTGGAATAAAAAAAACCCAAGGCCAAACCCAAACACCACTCCCCCACCAAAAAAAAGAACACAAAAACCCCCAAACAACAAGCCACCCTAAGCATAGCTGGATTGCCTATTTATATTCAGCAATCACAAAGGTGTGCACTGCTATAACAGCATTCCAGGAATGAAACTTTCTGCAGAGACTTACCCTAGGCAAGGAATGATCAGAGGTATCCTAAAAGATATGTCAGAACTCATTAAGCAGGAGGCTCATAAATACCAACAGATTATTTTAACCACAAAGTTACAATACTAAAACCAATTTATTTCTATGGGCTTTAAAGTCAGGTATTAATAGCATCTATCCAGATCCTCAAGAGGTGTAAACCAGTGTAGCTCCATTGGCTTCCAACATGGAAAGACACTGATCTGCTTGAAAGAATCTCCCTTTAGGGAGCTGTTTCCAGTTGTGAGATTTGTATCCAATTCTTTGTTTTTATTCTTTCACGTTCCTCTCTACATTCATCAAATTTTACACAGAGCCAAATTAAACCCTTTGAGAATGAGTTCCATGCAGAAACAATGTAAAAGCCCAGAAATGTCAATTAAAATAATGTAAAACATTCATAAATTGAAAACAAAACTACCATTATAGGCCAATAAATTAGACAACGTAGACTTAAACCACCAAGGGTTTAAGTTAAAAAACCCAAAGCAAACAAGTAGTTCAATGAAACTGTAGAACTGGAACTAATGAAGCCTGTCCTCTGATTTGTGTCCTGTGGTAGGATGTTTTTTGAGTCAAGAAAGTGTGAGCACAAACTGAAGCTTTTTCTGCAGTACACTTAAGATCTATCTTCTGTAAGAATTTGCTGAAATATCTAATAACGGGAGCTTGTTGGTTTTTCTTTTACCTGAGGTATTTTTATCAAATGTATCCCAAGTACCCATTTTTATTAATGTGTAAGAGTTATCTGTCCCTGGAAAGTCTCTACTTCTGTCAGTCTAGAGGGCTTATCAAATGTGTAAAAATGGGATAATTCTTTGGGTGTTCTTTTTTTTCCCCAGGAAATCAACCCTCTGATCTGAAATTTCTGTGGAATTATGTGAAAATACAAAGAACTAATATCTTCTATATATTCTTAGATGTCCTGGTTTTAGCAGTAGCAGTCATTTTTCTCTTTCTTGGTAGCTGGTGCAGTGCTGTGTTTTGACTTTCGGGCTGGGAACAGAGCTGATAAAAATGATGTTTTGGTTTGGCCAAGGACTTTGTGGGCCTTATGTTCTGCCAGGGAGGAGGGCAGCTGGGAGGAAGCAGAGACAGGACACCTGACCCAAACTGACCAAAGAGGTATTCCATACCACAGCACGTCATGCCCAGGATGTAACTGGGAGTGAGCCGGAAGGGCGAGGGGGACTGCAGGGTTGGAGGAGGTATCATTTGGTGCTTGGTCGGGCTGGGGGGAGCAAATTATCAGTTGCCTGGTGATGAGGTGTTGTATTCTCTTCCCTTGTTATTTCCTTTATCATTACTATTATTGGTGGTAGCAGTAGTGATTTATGTTATACCTTAGTTACTAAACTGTTCTTATCTCAACCCGTGGGATTTTCACTCATTTTGATTCTCCTCTCCATCCCTCCGAGAGTAGGGGGAGGGCAAGAAGGGGGGCGAGTGAGTTAACAAGCTGTTTGGTTGGGTTAAACCATGACATTAGAGAAGCTATATCTTTTATACTTTAATCTTCTTATACCTGTTAATCAAAAAGGATATTATTCACATCTGGATATTTTTCTGAATTTTGCATTTCAGTGTGTTGTTTAATAAACAAAACAAGGCAAAACTCTGCACTTACACTGCATCAGGCTGTAACAATCCAGATTACAGATTAGGAGTATTTACTTATTCCTATGAGAATCATAGAATCATAGAATAATTTGGGTTGGAAGGGATCTTCAAAGGTCACCTAGTCCACCCCCTCTGTAATAAGCAAGGATATCTTCAACTAGACCAGGTTGACCAGAACCACATCCAGCCTGGCCCTGAATGTCTCCAGGGATGGCATATTCACCACCTCTCCCGGCAACATGTTCAAGTGGCTTACCACCCTCATTGTAAAAAATTTTTCCTCACGTCCAGCCTGAATCACCCCTCTTTTAGTTTAAAACCATCACCCCTTGTCCTGTCACAACAGGCCCTGCTAAAAAGTCTCTCTTTATCTTTCTGAAAGATACCTTTTCAGAACTGAAAGGTCGCAGTAAGATCTCCTAGGAGTCTTATCTTCAGAACCTTGCAGTATATATTGAGCCGAAGTCTACCTTTGGTATGTTACTACTCACAGGCAAAGCTCCCTCTCAGTTCACTACAGCTTGAAGTCTGTGCATGTAACTGCCCTATAAGAATTTTTTTGATTGAATATCATCTTGTCAGCACACTCTGGTTAAAACCTGGGTTTTATACTTCATCAAAAAAGCATGAAAATAGCATTGAACTAGCATGCACTCCTATCACTTTGGCTGTTAAATTTCCAAAATGTTCATGCATTTATTGTACATGACAGCTGGATCAACTTGTTAGTATATGTATGTCATTAATTATTCATTTCTAATTAATTATACTGAAAATTTCCTTCTTGTAATGCTGCTCATTATATAAACTAACCATCTTACAATTACTTGACTGATGCAAAATCCCAAAGGAACATGGTTAATACATGGCACTAATAAGATGGGTACACCTCAGCTGAAAGGAAGAACACTTTGATAGGTGCAGTGTGTTGGATGGTAATAAGTCTCTGATGAATCTGCTCTATTGTTCACTTTCTGAAAGTGCCTATGTGAACTTTAAATGCTTAAATTGTACTTGTGATCTTCACTGACAAAAATACAGCCATTTCAAAAATAAGTTACTGCTTTTTTAGTAATCCTTGTAGCTCAAGTATTACACCAGCTTGGTAGCTGCCCTGAACATGTATCTATTCATATAAATCAGAAATTATCTATAGCTATTAATAATCTAGGAATTATAGACAATCCTACAATAGTTATTAACAAATATTCATTATTCTGTAGTCACTTGAGTATATTCAAAAGCATTTCTGTCATTAAATAAAATAATATACTCTTGAGTTAATATGACTTTTTCCAAAGGAGAAAATGGAGATAGAGAGCAAGTAGACATATCACATAATTAAAACTACTAAATTCCTCTGTACATCAGCTGAAGGCTTTAAGCACACTGCAAGCAAATTAGAAGAGGATTATTTCAATGCAGAATGGTGAAGACTTATCAACACAGGAGCACACCAGTCCTTCAGAAAAGTGTACATGTGAAATGGCAAAAAAGTTCTGCTGCCTAATACGCACAATGACAATACAAGTGAATTGACAAAGAAGTGTTTCTTACTTTTCTTTCATATGCTGATTAAGCAAAAAAGACATTTAACACGATTCTTCACAAGGAAAAGAAGAGAACAGGTTGTGTTTGATGGTTTTCCCTATTTTGTGGGCTGCCCTTACAAGGCTTTTCTGAAGGCCTAAGTGGGAATCCTACCTAGCGGACATTCCTTAATCCAGTGCTGTGAAGTGCCAAGATGCAAGTGAGTTGGATCTTCAGGAAATTCAGACTCAAGACTCACAGTTGTTAGGGTTTTTTTCCTTCCACATCATTCCCCAACAATACATTATGAATAGAAACCCAAGAACATAAATGCAAATCAAAGTAGCAGAATGTCAGTAGGAATAAAGTAAGTCTCTTTATCCTCCCCTTCACAGCCCTCCAAAAACGAAAAAACTTCCCTCTTTAATTTCCATAACTTGAAAATATTTTTTATGCTTTTTACAACCCACTGAATGGTGGGTTCATAAGTGCTTTAACCTCCCATTAAATTGTTAATTTACTTAGTGTGGTTTTGATAACGCCTCATTGGATATTGTGTCTTTCTCTTTGTGCATCTATCCTGAAACTTACCTTGCAATCAATGCTTCCGATTAAAAGACTATTGTAGACCATTGTACTTCTATCATATGACACTTTATGTCTGCGAAAAACAAGTTTCTGTTCTCCTTGAAAGATACAGATTCTTGTTAGAAGCTTGCTATGCTTCCTAGGGATCAGAATCTCCTATTTTATTAACCTCAGTGGATGTTTTCATAATCCAAAGATCTTGTTGCGTTGACTTTATCAAAATTGGTTGTCAAAAAGAGATTGAAAAAAATACTGTGTTGCAATTTAGGTTGGCACCCCCCCCAACTCCTACCTCAGATTATCCCCCTTGAGAACCCCAAAACATCCTTTGTCTGGAACCCCTGCCAAATACTGTCACAATATTCCTCCCTGCAAGGACTCTTTCCTCCAATTATATAGCTGTATGCTTCTCTATAGAAAAAAAATCTATTTAAAAAAAAATTAATACTTCGCCTTTACTTTCTATAACTAAGGCAATGACTGGGTTGGTTTTTTTAAGTGAGTAAAGTATGATGTTTGTATGTGAGTTTATAAACAAAGTTTTTCATTTTGTCTATTAGAAAGGCAATAACTAACAGTAACTAATTTTTACTTCATTATAAAAAAATCTTTCATCTTGCTGTCTTTAGCGGCTGTCAGGGACAACTGTATCTCAAGTCTGAATCAGTATAGTAACTGTTAACATGGTTAGTTTACATAATGAGCAGCTATAGAGGATGCAAAAATCAGCAGCATAATTACTCACAAATGAATAATTAATAGCTTGCATGCAAGTTAAGAGGCTCATCAGAGTGACACAAATTCATGAACATTTATGAGCAATTAAGAACCAGAAAGTCATTGATAGATGGGACACAAAGCATACACAGAATCTTCAAACAGAAAAAAAAATCACATTTCCAAGCCGTGAGGTTGCCAATGGTGTGTGTCAGAGAGGTGGAAGGCTAAGCTTCAGGGCTGAAGTGCCTACTGTAGGGGGATGGAGGGTCCTGGTACTTGCACATTAATAGTTCATGTCCAGCAGTGACATAAACCTTCCAAGAGCAAAATTAGTTGCAATGATTGACATGCTTTAGAGGGTGAAGCAGAAACGGAGGAGAGGGAAGAAGTGGGTGGAGGGAGAACACCAAAAAATGGCTTTCTTCAGAACCCATGGATGTACAAAAGTAACAAGTTCTGAACCACGGCACTGTAAATGTCCTTTTTAATAGGTATAAGTAATAAAAGATTTAATGAGTTTTTCATTTCTACCCAAAGGTGAATAATCACAGCAAGAAAAAAGCAGAGCTCCTGCAGTGCTGTGTAAGGTTTGCTGCAAATGCTTTGGTTTCCTACATGTTCCTGATGTCCCACTGGGGGCACCTGAAGAATGAAATCCTACTGACTGTAATAAAAGTCTGTAAAGTTATTAGATACTTAATGACAATATATAGTATGAGGGAATATCAGCAGTTTAGCATTACCAATAATGTATTTAGCATTACCAATAAAGACCCTACATTCAAACTTTTACTTTAACATATTTTAATAATATTCATACTAAATTGCATCTAACATTATTAGACTTAGTAACAAGGTGAGATTTTATTGGGTTTTAAGTGCAACCTCCTAGGGAATTAAAATTCCCATTATTTTTTAATCATTTTTCATAACAAAACCACCAAACTGTCACAAGATAGGAAAGCTGTTGTAACAAAGTTTTCATAACTTATCATTTCTCAGGGTTTGTAGAGCATAGAGGCGTAGCACACAAACTACCACAGTGTATGTGTCTGTGTGTAACAACTGTAAAGACATGGTTAAAGGTCAACTACTTCTGAAAAAGAGAAGGCTGTCACTATCTTCTATTTCACTGAGGCAAAAGTTATACACAAGTAGTAAAGGAAGCAAGGATAGAGATGGCACACTCCCAGATAATAGGGGGAAAGGGGGAAAGAAAAGGAGCCTTTGTTTAACATCTCATGTCCATAGTTGGATGCCAAGTAGCTTGATCTTCATCTGACATATTAAATAATAATAGTTACCAACTAAAACCAGGCATTTGTCCTTCACTAAAGTAAAACATCTTCTCTTTTAAATCACACCCTCCTCTTTTTAAGCTATTATCCTCATGAACACTTTCTCGTTTTCCGTTTTTTAAATTCCACCAAGTAGTTTCCGGTGAAATGCCTCAGATGGGATTTTATGACTTTGGGAGCACTAGACAGAGAGGGAAAGCTTTTCTGGTGAAAAGGTGAGGGAAATATTTGAAGCATATCAAGTAGCTTTCACAGGCTGTGACCTTCTCATAAGGAAACACACTTAAAATAACAGACACAGGTTCTTACCTGGCCTAAAGAAAATGTGCAAGGATAAAGGAAATCTGCCTCTATATCAGAGTCAGAATACGCGATAAATTGTCTAACCTTTTTTTCTTCTCTGATCACAGAAGCAACTGATTAACTTTTTTTTTTTTTTTTTTTTCATCAGGTACTGTGTTATTGTCTTTAAATTATTCCTGTATTTGCTCCTGTGGGTACTGTAATATGCATCGGGTAACTTTTAATTAAATAAAGTGTTCTTAAACATTATCATCTAAAACAAATACCCTTTAAAATATTACTCATTTAAAAAAAATAATCAAAGAACTAGATGTGTACAAGCACTTCTTTCAAGCTATTTCATCCCCTAAAGAGAGGCTTACTCTTCCTCTTTAGTATACTTTCCTCTGGTCTGAAGTTTGGTCTTTTGTGCATTAAAAGTGCATCAAGAATTATATACAGAATGTCTCAATCACTCCCCTGTTTTCATGTAATTTATTCAAAAGGTAACAATTAAGCCCAACAATATGTTCCCCTTTTTGGAGTTACATTCATTTTAGAATATGATGAGCCTAGAATCTAAAAGAATGACAGCCTTAGATTCTGCTTCCCAAAATCAAGTCCCATAAACCTTACATTAAAAATTAAAAAAAAAAAAACCAAACAAACCCCATTATTAGAATCCAAGACAAAGTACAGAAAGCTTTGAAAGCTTTTTGACTTTTATGTTAGGCAAATTTTTAACTCAGCAATGTATGTGAGCAAAACACTGTGATATTTCTTCATGTGTCCATTTACAAGAATGATATGAAAAAAAGTCTTGTTATATTTTTTAACTGTTCTATTAGTGTTTTCTGCTTATAAGTTATCCAATTGTCATTGAACTTTAACAAGAGCTCATTCAAAATAAGCTAACTGAAAGGTCATAACTGAAGAGTATATATTATAGTACATAACAGTTCATCAAATTCTTGTTTGTAACTTGTTCATAAAAGAAATTGTTTAAAATTCATTCCTGCTTATTTAAATATACAGTGTTTTAATTTTCAGCAGGGTGACCATTTCTATAGGGTATATTATTGTGTGACAATTTTTTAATCTTGGAAAACCAGTGAAGCAATAAATACCTTTAAGTTCCAGTAGTATTTATGAGTCTAACATAAGTCAGTTTTCCCAAGCCAAACTGAACCAAAGTCTAGCCAAGAAAGATATATCAAATAAGAATTGACTCTAATGTAAATATTACCAGTGTGAGTTATATAGGCAATTCTTCTTCACATTTCTCTAAATCAATTTAATAAAATCATCAGGTTTGTCAAATAAGTGAAAAAGTTTCTATTATTCACACCAGGGTAATTCCACAGACTGAGTAAAATTCATCTCGATATATACCAGTGCAACAGAACAATCAAATAAAAACCTGCTCATGTAGGAAACTGGAACAAATCTTGATATCTGCAGAAATGTATCTCTTAAATAATGGTAATATTTTACAATTCTGCTTTTCAGGATATTAAAAATAATAACTAAACGAAACTATTTTTAGAGAAAGTAAATACCTTTTTAATTGTCTTTGATAAATGGGAAAGAAGGTAAAATTGTACAATGATTTGCCACAGAACAGAGTGCTAGTCAGCAACACAGCAGACACCTTTGTGATTTTAATACTATTTTTCATATGACTCTTTTATTAACCTAAAATATCTTATAATTTCTACCTAGCTTTCAAAATGTGTGTTAGCACAGCCATTTACCCAATACGTGCCAAGATAAAGGGCACCTGTCATGGGTAAGTTACATCTCCTCCAAAATCCCACCCAGTTTTTCTTCAAAGATAATGTAAGTTGCACTGATTATTCCATAGCAGTCATACCTTAATATGTCTGGACAAAATAGAATCATAGAATAGAATCATAGAATAGTTAGGGTTGGAAAGGACCTTAAGATCATCAAATTCCAACCCCCCTTCTATAGGCAGAGACAAAATAGGTCATGAATACCTTCTTCCTCAAAGAGGATTGGGTTTGGGGCTGTCTCTTCACAGCTATGTAGCAAGAAAATCAAACATATGCTTGGTTCGGGTTTCTAGCTCTTATTACATTAGATTTACATGTCCTTCAGAACCCACTGTTTTCTGTTCCAGAAAGTATTTGCGCAGAATAATCAAGTTAGCTCTAAATCTTTTGAGACTGAGTTCTCTAAAACTTTCATATTAAGACATGTTTACTACTTCCTGAATAATTTATAGGTCTTTTCTGGAACCTTCTCCAACTTTTTAACAGCCTTTTAAAAATTTAGTTGGCAGGAGTATAGTCCAGTGTTAGAGTATTTGACTCATTAGCATTATTGGTAATGCCACTAACAGCATCTAATTACAACTAATGTAATTTGTAAAGAAGAAGGATCCTGAAGAAAATGTTTCCCTTTTCTAGTCACTACCACGCTGATGAAACTCCTTAGGATGGCATTAGCCCTTTCTGTGAGGTATCAATGCAGGAGATCAGATTAAGGCACATAACTAGTTAGACAGCTGCACTACCTTCAGCTACATACTGGCTCGTTCTGCACTGGCAAATAGCACAGGCCAGCATGAATGAAAGCACACATGTAGGACAGTCACATAAGGATCACTCTGCATGTGATAACATGGATTCACCTACTGCCTGCCATTCCAAAGTCATGGTTTGCAGTCTTTATGGCTGTATATAAAAAGGGTTTTGTTTCAGTGGGTTTACATGAGTCAGGAATATGAGACATCTCTAATTCTTTCATTAACCTTGGTGTCATTTACAGATCTAATTGCAATGTTGTTTACATGCAATTTCATATTAATATCCCCATCACTGATGAAAATGCTGAGTCTTGCAAGGTGCAGATTCCTGCAGTACCCTTCACGCCAGCTATATGCTATTACTGATCCTTTCTTTTTGCTAAGATATTTTTCCATCTCTAAGTAGGCAAATTCACAGTCCTTTTAATAAGTATTTTACACATTGCAGGGGGGAGGGGGGGAGAGGGAAGGTTTGTCATCCTCTTTTTGCCTGTTAAGTATCAATACAATAGGTACCCCAAGTTGCTTTGACAGCCAGATTTAGAAATCCCAGAAATGCAGTAAATTTATCTTGATGCAACACACTTTCTATTTAATAAAATACACTAATAAAAATAGTTATGCACATTAATTTAACGGTTTGTAAAACAGTATTCCATCTGAATATTTTCCATTATCTTGCCTAGGATGCTAAGCAACTCTTTATTTCTACTTACACTTTACTGTCTTCTTCCCTTCAACTGTGCTTATAATGTCACATAGCCATTTGAATTAGCACATCAACTTAATAGATAAACACATGAGTATATATATGGTATGAAACACACATTTGACATTATGAATAGAGACCATTTTTTCTGTGAAGTGTTGTCAGATGCTGATTTTTGTTCTTCAGGCTATCCTGTTTCCACTTATCTTTGTGTAGCATACTATGTTCCAAATCTAAAATTACTTTATTTTTAATACAACACTATGTTAGAAAGTTTTGCACTGCCTTTAGAAACACTTGTTAATTTTGCAGATGCCTGCATTTGACATCTGATGTGTATTATTTCATTAAAACACAGTTTTGCTTAATGCATTTTAGAGAGATTTTGAAAGACATAGCTCAGGCATTTCTCTCGCATGACTCAGTGCTCTTTAGTAAACTTACACCTCTACTTTGTCTTTGATTTCTATATCCCCCTATAGGTACCTGAGATTATGTAGCTCTTAATTATCCAAACTTGATCTAGTAATTGTGGCAACTGTTCTCTTTTAGCCAGATACCTTACACAGTAACCACCAGAAAATGAGACATCTTCAGTTAATTCAGTAACAATTGGATACATTTGAGCCTTTGATTTCTGGCAAACAAATGACATATTTTCTCTGGGGAAAATATATTGCAATAGTAAATTATTTTAAGTTTGGAAAGTGATTTCAGATATAAAGAAATTAAATGTACTGTGATGAAAAAACTGTTCTAGTTATATTCTTCATAGAAATTCAAGTTGGATGACAAATATTTTTACTTTCTAGTGTTAAAAAATCCATAAAACATTTAAGCTTGTAGCTTTTTTTTTTTTGTGACAAATACAAAAGTCCTTCCAATTATTTAAGCCATACAAACAAACATTTTTTAAAAACTTGAATGTAATTTTGTTAAAATTCACTACTGTACCCAAAGCTCCATTTGTATCAACATTCATAGAAATGTAATACAACACAAAATCTCAGAACAATGACAGCAAAATGTTAGATAATGATAGAGAAAGAGAGAAGTCATAGTTTGTTAAAGCTGTTGAAAATAGAGTTTCTATACTATCACTTAAGTACTAGGGATCTTTTAAAGTACTACTAAGAACACTTGGAAGAAATATTTTTTTGTTATTTATTTCACTCCGAACTTTTACAGTTTTGCCAAGCTGTGCATTACTAATACAAGCAGTGACTTACAAATCTGCTTTGACTAAAGTTTATAGCTATAAAAATAGTTCAGCTTCACACTATACAGTTCTTTCATCAATTGTTTTACAAAAAGCCACGTTTCCTTACCTGGAGAGGATACCTTCAGCCACTTCAGAACTAAAGCCAAATGAGTGCCTCAAAAAAGCCCTATTTAAATACTAATAATAAGACTTAGACAAGAATTTAGACATTTGAGCCTACATCTGAAATCTTTTAAAAGTACGCCTTTAGGCATTTTCATCAGTAAAATTCTCTGAGCATTAAAAGTTTAGCAAATATAGACGAGAGTCTCAGTTTGAGGAGCACCAAGATAACATTCACCTTTGAAATCAGATCCTCCTTTACCTATTTGTTAGGCATGTCCAAAGGAGAAAACAGGGAGAAAAAGGCAGATGATGACATGCTCTATGCTGTTCTTAACACTGTAGATAAAGCAGTGCTGGGGGTTGTTTAATTTGATCCTAGAAGAAGCTATGAAAAAGTAAGATTCTCTCTTAAATCTCTTCAAGCTTTTACTAGGATGGTGCATTTATGCTGTGTCTCATAGGCTAAGGCTATAGAGAAAAAGCTAAGTGAGTCTCATATGTATTCAAGACTCAATATCCTTTCAGAATAAGCACTTCTATATGCTCAGTACAGATTCAGGTATATCATCTTTCTCTCAATTTACTTCAAACTATTTAATCTGACAACAGAACAAGCTAAGGTGAGACATTTAATCCTTCTCAAATGTCAGAAGATCTAACCAGAAAGCGCTGCTTACTTGCAACAGATAAAACTAAACATGAAAGAACTGAACATGGAGGGTGAAAAAAAAGGTCAGGCTTTGCATTAGAGCCAACCTGGTAACATGAAACATTGATATGTCAAGTTTAGGGTGTTACACTTTCCTTTCACTTTGTAATTCGTATAACGGATTATACTTTTTCTAATGACTTACAGTCTGCACGTTAAAGAGATGTTCACTTCTGGAACAGTTGTGTTAGATCTTTTTTCAACTTAGGTGTCAGAATCTGGACTGCAAAGTATGAACACCGATGATCAGTACACATTGCCCCAGATGCTTTCCATGCTCTGGACTCTTTCTTTTAAAACACAGCTGAAAAAGGTCATTAAAACAGTTTTCTTGCCAAACTATTTGATGAAGTAGCTGTACATGGGAAGCAAACTACATTTGGACACATGAAAATAAAGGGCAACAATTATTCTAATAACATTTTATTTTCATAACATTTTATTTTGTTTTGACAAAAAAAAAATTGTGGTATCCTGTATTAACAGATATAGGAAATATCTGTCTAAAGTTAACAGCACAGTTTACTTTCTTCTGAGAATTAAAAGGTAATATGCAACTTGTTATATTTCATTCAGAAAAAAAAAATTCACATGTGCTCTGGCTTCTCAGTATTGAAGCTTTCTTGTCACTAAAGGAGATCTTTTCTCATAGACACATTAAAATACTTTGTTGCGAATATTAATCCAACCCTATTTCCAGCCAGTCCTTTCTTTCACCTTCACTTTTTTAAATAAGGGGCAGAAGGAAGGAGAAAAAGAAAGGCAGATAATATGTAAACCAGAAAATCCTTATGTAAACTAAAAGACCCTTAGAAACAAAAATGGGTGACTAACTAAATTTTCTACTCTTTTGATCATATTTCTTAGATTAAAAATCTAATTTTAGTATACTCACTAAGCACTGCCAGCTTGACAGCACCTGTCTCCTTTCCAATGTAATCTGCTATGACATGCACATGACTGATGAAAACATTGCGTAGCTCTCACTTCGTTCAAACCTTTTGTAATATATAAGTACTCACCATTTTGCCATTTTCTTTTTCCAATATACCTTGAAAAGCTGGGAAAGACAGATGAGTTAACAAAAATAATATATTTTCTTATTACATTAATTTTCACATACCTGGACTAGCTACCTCTCATTCAGGAGTTTGTTACTATGAAATTAGCAGCTTGGCAACCAAACTTTTCCACAGCAAACCATACTGGATCCATAACAATATGTTAACTCTTTGCTTTTATGATAAACGCATAGCTTTTACTTGAAAATATATTCACTGATGCTTTGTTTAGGTTTGGGTTTTGTTTGTTGGTTATTATTTTTTTTTTTTATTTCTGACCTCTTAAAGCAACTACAATAGAAGCAGCAACCAATGTAGCCACTGAAAAAAGTGCTTAAATACACTCTCTTTCCTCTAAAGCACAGATAGTAAAATCAAGCTGATGTTCTGGTACACAGTATGTCCAGGAAGTCTTTTGTCTGAGATTATTCACAGTCTGAGTCTTTAAGATCTAAGTACTCAGATGCCCGCAGAAGCTGTAGCTATAGCTAAGCCAGTAGGCACAAGGGAAGAGGCATCTCAGCTACCCTGAGCACGTGGCTCCCCAAGTCCTTAGTGGGAGTCAGCTGTGCCTACCCCATGGATTGTCTGCAGCAATTGCCATGCTCCTAAGTCAAAGTTTAAAATCAGCTGATTTTTCCACACGTGTGACTTCTTCAGTTTTCAGGTTTTCACTGGATTTAATTAATCCAGCTAATTCAATGAATCCAAAGATTCTTTAAAAAAATAAAAAATCGACTAACTTTATGTCATTTTGAATTCATCGGTTTGGGAAATTTGATTCGTTTTAAACCACTCTCCTAAAAGCTTCTCAACAAAAGACCTGCAAGTTTCCAGGAAAATTTTACAGGATATTTTTGTTCTGTGACAGCCAGTGCACTCAAAAGTTTAGTGGAAACTAGCATAGACTATGCTAAGGCCCAAATTTGGACTTTGATTTCATATTCTTTTCCCTGTAGAACTGGGCAAAGAGATTTAGAGCATGGCGAACTTTTCTAACAAAAAGTCTGATAAAATGTTGCTGTTTTTTCTTATTTTCCTTCCATTCTGATATTTCATATTTGCTCTGAATTATGATTCTCTTTGACACCATGGTTGCTAAAACAGTGATAAACATATCAACTTCATTAATTTCACTGTTGTGTGTTTTGGGGGGATGCCAGAAGCTACTACATAGTCCATTACAGAAGGAGCCAACTTACAGTTATTTACTACATATTTCTGTCCTGTTTATTTCAGTGTTACTATCAAGTTTCAAAGCTATCATGTTTTTAAGCCAAATACTACCAAATAGAAGTATCATTTCATGCATGATAGTTTTCCAGTACCCTTTCACATTTGAGACAATAGAGAAAACTACAGTAATACATCATATTTATTCTGGGTAAATTAATGGTTTAAATAGTCTTAAAAACATAGAAATAGAAAAGCTTCTTTTGTCTCTCTCATTGACAAAGAAAAAAAAAACAAACTAAAGTGTAGCATTCAAGCCTGGGAAGAAGCTACAAAAGAGAAATCTATAACTTTTGAAGGATCTAGATCTGCTGCACAGTTTGGTTGGCATGTGGCAAATTAAATTTAATGTTAATTCCTGCAAATTTATTAGACTCTTTCTTTACAGTCCCCCATGTTTTCATTGTGCATTGTATTTCAGTACAGATAATAAACTTGTACAGATGCCACCAGTCATCAGTGCAACATTAATTACAGACTTGCTTGGAAAGTATTTAAAGCAAAAATTTGAACTTGCAGCTCAGTGCTGGCAATGCTGTTACCATTACCTAGAAAACCAGAAAATTGCTGCTTCAGATCACTGGGGTGGGAAGATGGAGGGAAAGAAGAAGAGAGGAGAGAAGGTGAGAAGGTCACATTGCAGGTATTCTCTGGAATTTTAATTACCAACTCTAAACTACAAAGCTGATACATGTTCTTTCTGCTAGTCTCAAAACTTGCATTCCAAATG
Organism: Neopsephotus bourkii; assembly: GCF_033783945.1. Classification (NCBI taxonomy): domain Eukaryota; kingdom Metazoa; phylum Chordata; class Aves; order Psittaciformes; family Psittacidae; genus Neopsephotus; species Neopsephotus bourkii. The sequence goes on along the minus strand of NW_026902023.1, from coordinate 86,566 downwards.
CAAAATAAGACCCAGAAAAGGTCTGAGACTTAAAAAACTATTTTGTGGTGTCAGCTCAGAGTCATTCATATTAAACCAACCACATCAGATTGCACTGAGAACATGAAACATGTACCTTTAAGGTTAGGATCCAGGTGAGAAAAGTAGAAGGTGGAAAGGATAAAGGCACCTAACATATGACAAAGATGACCCAGCACTCTTAAGCATGTACAACAAATGACTAATAGCTTGTGTTTTCAGAGCACACTAGGCAGACACCAGTAGGACTGGGCTCCCTACAGATGCAGAAATGCAGCTTATTTTATAAGCTGTCAATGGGATAACCATGTCTATTTTATGGAACAGAGAAATCTGCTCAAATGGAAATTGGGTTTCCAGGCTGCAGTCAACCTGCAGTCAAGTATGAAAGAATGCTTGAAGCAGTCAGGAGTCTGTAGAACATGCTAGACAAAGCCATTTTACATCCTTACCACTCAGCTGAAGTAAGGTAATCAAGATTAATTAGGAAAGAATTTACCATTTTTCCATACATTATCTCAACTTTAGTGAAATAACATTATTATATAAAGTAACTCTCTCCATATATATATTTAAATATAAGAACTACAGAAATGAGATTAACATGCTTATTGCCATTTTACCAGTGGAAATGGTTATTTTGCAGAACAAGGACAGAGTTGAACAAAGTATTAGATCAATAAACCATCCAATTTCCCTTCAGGGAATTTAACAGCAACAGAGATGTTGCAGTTCACTGTCTTGGTTTGTATCTTAACAGGTATAAGTCCACATCATGAAAATATATCACAAAATTTATTGTCAGCTTACTTTATCTTCTCAGTAGAAGAAAACATAGATTGGAAATAGATAAACAAAGAACTCAAGTGGAGGAACCTGAACACACTTGTGTAAAGGAAACATGAAAATTTACATTTCTCTTGCTTGAAACCTGTCTTGCTTGGACAGAATTTCTTCTTTATATTGTCAGACTGACAATAGACTTTTTTTTTTTTTCATCTTGTCTACTGTCTTTATACAAAACAATCATCTGGAGTTTTCCTATGTTTCAATTACGTTATCAAGTAAAGATATTCTCACATCCTCACATCCACGTGGCTACCAGTCTACTAAGTAATTCCAGCATCAATAAGTTTGATTTGTAAATAGAACATTCCTTGCTGTTTCCTTGCTGAAAGAATAAAGTTTAGGACAAAAAAAAATGGAGGAAACTAGGAAAAGAAGGAATGCAATTGTCTGTTAAAAATCCCCGCTAGACATTATCAAGAATCCCTATGTCTACCTAATTAGTCATAACATTTGGCAAATCTATTTCCAAGTGTGGTAGTATGTATAATGTTGAAATGACAAGGGCAATATTGACAGTGTTTAAATTTTGTATTATATTAAACCAAAACACAACGGTAAACAAAAACCTGGTACTTTATCACTTTCTGCCTCATAAAAAACTGAAACATTTGCAGTCACTTCCTTTTGCTATTTCATGTATTTGTTACCTGTCATAGTTCGTAGAGTGGCGCCGTTGTACTCTGTGATACACAGACCTGGAAATACCTTTGGATGTAGTGAGTTAAACTCAATTTGAATGCAGTCATAAAGTATTTACTATTTACTTTGGGAAAGAGAAGCTGTACAGACAAGGTAACTACTGCAAAATGATAGTTGAAAATATTTCAAGAAGACAAGCATTCCTCACCCAATAGAAACAAAGCCCAGAAATACACAGCCATGCCTGCCTGGAAGAACACAGCATCACACGAAGAAGTGGGAAACAAAACGTTTGTGTGTAAATTGTGCAACAATGGCAAAACTTCCTCAGAGCTCGAATCCCATGTTGGCATTTTCCTCTCCCACTGAAGCTCTGTGGGAACAGTATGCTATTGCCATTAAATCTATAAAGGGTTTAGAATCACATTCTAAAAGTTCTTATTAAAAATCATGATTCCCTATAACTCTATTAATCCCTAATTCAAGGCTATAGTATCATTCCACTAAATTGAGAATTCATTAGATTTTCAGTTTTCTTTCTTTAGCTAGTGTTTTGCAAAATGACTGAGTGAACCAGATATTTCTGACATTTCTCCCCCTCCCTCCACTGGCCCCCAAACTGGGAACATTTATGCTGTGAAGCCACAAATGGTGACATTATCTCATTTGCGTTATGTCACTTCATTCACATATCATTCTATATATAGTTTTATTGAACTTACATGAATAAAACAATGAAGAAGATAAGTATATTAATGGGTTAATTCTATAATTATGGTAGAACCAACAGTTTAGCGTTGTTAATGAGATATGACTCTAAATCTGCTGTTTGTCAGAGTAGTCTGCGAAGCAATATATTTGTTGCATAGACTGTTTTGATACTACTATGATTATATTAAAAACATATAGTGCTTTTTAAAACCCCAAAGATAGCAAAGACAGTTGTTGCATTTTTCAATAAAACTTTTTTTCTCTATTGTGTATTCTCCATAGAATACTACAAGAGACAGAGAGCCAAGCCTCTCTTTTGCCTAAAGGAATTATACCAACAGTTTTTTAAACTTTTTTGAGTTATCCTTGCTAGTTTTTTTAGGATGAGATGGACTGCAAAGTTAAGACCCTTGACACAGAGGAAGGAAACTTGCAATCTCTTTCTAGACCCAACAAATAATTAATACTCAAATTCTTAAACACAGCAATTTATTTTATATTTAAAGAATTAAGTATACAAGAGCTTTACACAAATTTTATACAGTTTCACACAGATACCTAAGGCTAGAAAGGTAACAAATCTTTCACGCCATTACAGATTTTGAGTATTTGTTCTCATTTATAAGTACATCAAAATTGGAACTTTTTTTTTTTTGCACAAGGAAGATGGTAGACAGAAACAGGAATAGCAAAAGGATTCCCAATTGGTCATGTAGCCTTGTGCCCTAATCTGTGGACTATAGGCTTTTTTATTCTTCATACACTTCTTTTTAGAATGTCACCCTCCTTCACCCTTCTGTATCTATGCTACATTCTGCAAACCAAGATGCTTCTCTCCGGAACTCAAATTTTTCATTTGTTTGCTTTTCTATCACTAAGTAAAAATACATTTTAAATGGCATGCTTATATGAAAGAAAGAAGAACAGAAATGGTAAGCATAGTTTATATTATGACAGTTGTTTTCAAACCTTAAACATTAGAGAATGCAACATATGCAATTAAAGGTGTGATAGACAATAAGATTCATATAGCTCCAATGGAAATCTATCCAACTTCCTTGTATACATAGCAGCAAAATACCATTATCTATATAATTTGCTAAACTGCCTAAAAGTCAGGAAGAGCAGGGGGACTATTATCCTTCATAAAGCATTTGCTTTCATTGCAGTTGCTTCTTATATTCTATTATGATGACAGACACACAAGTGCTCAAATGTCAAGTAATGATTGTAAATAAGATGGTAATTATACCCTAAAGTAGAATGTCTGAGACAGCTTTCAGCCAATGCTGTTACTGTCTAAGCAATAACTGTTCAGAAAAGCCTTTTCTGTCCACATTCTATCTTGACAAAGCATGATTCAGTTAAATAATTTGATTTTTTTCTCTGTTGTCACCTAACATGATGACATATTTCTAATAAAGGTACGAGCCATTCAAATAAAATCCGATAAGTAGGACTACAGATAATTTCAATATGAGAGTACAAGGTACAAACAAGAAGTAATGAAAAAAATAATTGTATTACATCTACAAGAATCTTTTCTCCCAGAAAATATGAGGAGCTGTCCAGTCAGCAGTTTTATAATATCTTCAGGAAAATGGAAAGGGAGGGCAGGAGACTAGGGACACTGATTCCTCAACATTCTTCAATATCATCATCAGCATTAATATGAATAAACTTAGAAATGGGCAATAAAGCTGATTTCTAGTGCAAATCTATTAACATAAATAACAAATCAAACTAATGAAACTAAGCCATTTAGGAATAACTGTTAGAAATGCAAAGACAATACAAATCTGCCAATTTACCCCCTGAGTACATAATTCAAATGAATGTTGACAATCAAATTCAAAACTTTAACTGTTATCCAGGGGAAAGTCACATTTATAAAAAACATGGCACTACAATGTATTTAAAACCTCTCACATTCTGTGAATGAAAGAATGTGCTATTCTCCCTATATGGTTGAGTCAATCAGTAGATGCATCATTACCCCATTAGTGACTGAAAGAATCAAAGACCTTTTGGGGTGTATGAAGTAAAGAACTTAGAGTTTTGAAAAGCAGGGTGCTTCTGGACCTGCCAAAATCAGATCTTAGAAGTGTTAGTAACTCAAGAAGTAGGTTGCATATCAGTGCAAGTTAGTAAGTTCTAGACTGCTTATTGGAATGGACACACTTTTGTCTACATGGCCCTTAAAATGAGTTAACAAATACCTTTACATTGTTCCATGCTGGTCTTGGGTAGTTATGATCCTTCAAGGAATCACAGAAGTGGAAGGAAGCACACTGCCCTTTGCTCCACAGTTCTCAACTGAAAGGACTCATCAAGGCTAAGGAGGAGTCAACATCATTCCTCTTGTTTCTCCGTAAACTCATATCTTCATCACACTAACTAGACAAAAAGGTAGTCAGACTGTTGTAGTATAAGGGATGTCTCACTCTCTCATTTATCCTTCATTTTTAATACATTGGAAAAGCAGGACCTAGTGGCCTTACACTTAAGGCACTCTTCCAGGAGCTAGGCTGTGTTTTGGTTTCTGCTCTGAAGACTATGTATGTTTTTTTAACCACCGACTGCTTTATGTAAATGTTGTGAGTTGTTGTGCATCCCACCCTGATGTGCCAAATTCCCTATACGCCACACAGGGTGTGCACAATGGAATCGGTTCTGCTGCAGAAGCCCAGAAAGAATACCATGAGTCACTAAATCCCTTTATGGATCTGTGTCCAAGATTTTTAAGATGTATCGGCTAGGCCTTGTAACTGAATCGATACTTGAGTAATTGTTTAGAAGGTTGTGTTCAGAAGAACCAACAATGTCAAGACATGAACTGAACTAATGATATTTGTTCTATCCTATACCTCCTTCTCTCTCTGCACATAACTTTGTTGCAGTTAAAGCAAAATTGGAAAGCAAACAGAAAAATGTGGTGCTATAGCTGAGATGAGAAAGGAGGAATGGCCCAGATACACCCGCTGTGGTCCAGTTAGGAAGTATTTGCATTTTCCATTTTCACTTTTGGATTTAAGGTATTCTTATTTGTTGCAAACTTATATTTGGAAAAAACATTTCTGTGAGTATCCAAACAAAATCTATTTGCCTAATACAGAAAAATTAATTTATTATATTTTCTCTGAAAATTTTTATTTTACCTAATGAATACTTTAAAGTAGGAAAGTTATTTTATATGAACCATTTTTCCTTTGTCTGGATATGCTCTGTTGCACTGCAAAAATAGTAGCTTATTCACCTCTTTAGATTTGGCTCAGTGCAGAACTCCCAAGCTTTGAAAGGGATGTGCACAGTGTTTGAAGCCCACTCAGAAATCTGCTACACACGATATGTGTCAAGGTGTAGACATTTCTTCTGCTCTTTGTACAGAGCATCTGATTGTTGATGACAACTGACATTTTTTATCATGAGTTCAACAGTTTAGTCTGAAAACATTCACCATGACTTAGGGAATTTATTTTGATAAGCGAACACTGGTAGGCTGAGCCCAGCTTTGACCTTTAAAAATGAATGTATTGAAAAAGAGGAGGAGAGGAAGAAAAAAAAGATAAAAAGCTCTATGTGCCTTATAGACAAGCAGGCTTTTTGTACTGCTGACGAGATTACCACTTGCTGCTGAGTATCAAGGTAGGCAGGTTTCCTCTAGAGCAGGAAGATGCTTTTGAAAAAAATCTTTGCAATGTTCTTTTCAATTTTTTAATAGAGAAAGGACATGCAAAGCTCTCATTGTGCAACCTTAGAGAGTTATTTCCCATAATTTTGGGTATGAATTTTTGGAGAAAGTTGTGCTAAGTGCCAGGAAACACACTTATGCTTCAGATACCCTGCTTGATTCTGTATTCAATATTTGGTTTACAAAGCCTTTGTTTTCAATTAATCTTTTTTAATAACTACATACTAATTTTGAAATATAATATACGTCCATAATCCAGTGCACACAAAGAATGTATTATCATTCATTTTAAAATGTGTTTTATGGGGTTTCATTCATTCATGCAGAGGCAAAGGTTATACTAAGAACGAACAGCATTTGCATAATAAGAAGCACTTAGTTCCTGTACTCCCAATCATTCAAATAAGGGTCCAGGATAGACTATTGCCATTTCCAGCCTGTATTTTTTTACTTTTCAATCCATTTTTCTCAGTCCAATGTGACACTGGGGTACAAGTGCAGAATACACAAAATTCAGATGTATTCTTGTGTCCAGAATTTAGATACAAAGTGGAAAGTGCCAAGAGGAGGAATAGATGTGAAGAGTACACAGTGAAAGAAGATATTCTGAAAGAATTTATAATCTGAAAATAACTGATGCAGGACAGGATGGAATTCATATGGCCTGATTGTAATTTTTGGGTAAGGCTCAATGCAAATTAGTTTCCATATGGATGGAGCAGGAAGACAGAACAGCCTCTGGTTCTACTCTTAAAATACCTTAGACATGATCCACACTTAGCTAGTCTGAACTTTATAGCTCAGCTTCTAAAAGACATTATGAGGATCCATGACCTGGCAGATGGTTTACATGCCACTGCACTGCTGAGTTATATCACATTGTCCAACTGCAAAATACAGCGATCTTCTCTTGTTTTGAAAGAACATGTTTGGCAATTACACAGGTTATCAAGAAAGTCACAGTATTCATCAACATATAAGGGAGCACACAGGGATATAAAGTTTTGGTGTGCAGAGAATCCTGAAGAAAATTGAGTATCCCCAGATGACTGGCACTGTATGCTCCAGACTGGCAGATTACTTTAGCTCAACAATGCAAGATTAAGAGTTTTGAAGCGCTATACCAAAATAACAAACTGCAGCTATGTAGAAGACCTGCCCTTTTCTCCAAAGATGTGAAATCACTAGTGCACAATGTCACATGACTGTCTTTGAAATCATACAGTTTTAGTTGAATGCTGAATTAAGCTACAGAGCTAAGTTTGAAGAACTTCTGCTTTAAATTCTAACTATGGGAACTCCTAGCCAGCTGAAAATCCATACTAGAGAGAGACAGCCTGACAACAAGCTTTACAAGCCACACTACCTAGGCACTCTTAAAGAATTTTTCTGCAACCTGGAGGCAAAACCTACAATATGTTGATATTGGTGGAAGTTTTCTTAATGGGGAAAGAAAAGTTGGGGGGGGGGGGCTGGGGGCAGGGGGGAAGAGGAAGGAAAGAAGGGCAGAGGTTTCCAAGGGCAAAGATAGACATCTAAATTGATTTCTCTCTTCCTTACACCTAAAGGACTTGTACTCATTTTCCACTGAGCAACAAGAATTAGTAACAGCTGTATTGCAGAGGCTGACAATGGCAGAAGCTGAGATGAGTGAACGGTCACTTATTGTCACAGAAGAATGGGGACACCAGGTACTGGCACTAAAAACATCTCACAACATTCCCCACTCAGATACAGCAGACAGCATGGTGTCCTGGGTTTAGCAGCAGCAGTCATTTTTTCTCCTTCTTGGTAGCTGGTGCAGTGCTGTGTTTTGACTTTCAGGCTGGGAACAAAGCTGATAAAAATTATGTTTTGGTTTGGCCAAGGACTTTGTGAATCTCATGCTCTGCCAGGGAGGAGGGGAAGCCGGGAGGAAGCAGAGACAGGACACCTGACCCAAACTGACCAAAGAGGTATTCCATACCACAGCACGTCATGCCCAGGGGGGAACTGGGAGGGACCTGGAAGGGCTAGGGGGACTGCAGGGTTGGAGGAGGTGTCAGTCGGTGCTTGGTCGGGTTGGGGGGGCAAGTTATCGGTCGCCTGGTGATGAGGTGTTCTATTCTCTTTCCTTGTTATTTCCTTTATCATTACTATTATTGGTGGTAGCAGTAGTGATTTGTGTTATACCTTAGTTACTAAACTGTTTTTATCTCAACCCGTGGGAGTTGCATTCTTTTTGATTCTCCTCTCCATCCCTCCAAGAATAGGGGAGGGCAAGAAGGGGCGGGGGCAGTGAGTGGACAAGCTGCCTGGGTGGGTTAAACCACGACAGTTTCTTTTTGGCGCCCAACGTGGGGCACGAAGGGGTTGAGATAGCAACAGATCTGACCGGATTAATAGTCACTCGTCATAATGCTGATTTATTGGCTCTCAAAGTTGTTCCTCTTGATCTCACAGCTTCAGAATGTTGTAACTTACTTAGATCTGGTATTTGCTGTATTAGTGTTTTTCAAGTGTGGGGCTTGGGCTAAAGTTCTTGTCTCAGTGTACTTTATGATAATGACTTGTAACACAATAGAATTATTGATCATGAAACTTATCTGGCTTATGTTCCCAGTATGGTCACCACCTTTATACTTTGGGAGGTATATAATAGAAGTGCTTAGCAATTACACATATTCTTTCTCCTTCTCGGGTGGTCAACCTGTGAAGGAGACATTCTTTTACCCTCCCAGTCCTCCCCCCAGAGCATTTACAACATCATTTGAGAGTTTTGAATGGCCTCTTAATGCTATTGAGACTTGTTTGCTGATTGTGATGGGGATCACCATGTTGGCATGTATACAGAGTGTATTTTGCCCACAACTATTTCATCTGTTTTCAAAAGTTAAGCAGAGTCAGGTTTGGGTCTTGTCTGGGGTTAAACGACGAAGTAGGAGGACCAACAGATTTTCTCTGAGGCTGGACAGCCATGAGTGGCAGGGTGTGTGGGACAGTATGGGCAAGTATCTAGGTCAGTGGGCCCCTCCAGTACTTTGGAATTTCACCACCGCTCCTCCTGGCACCCCGGTTGCCTGTGCTAGGCTGGATGTTCAAAGGCAGGGTCTCCTCTACGCATCATGCAACTGATGCTACATGGAGTAAATGGGCTGCACTAATTACACAACGAGCTCGAATAGGAAATCCCAGTCGTCCAGGCATTCTAGAAGTCATCATGGACTGGCCAGAGGGCAAAGATTTCGGAATGTCACCAGAGGAGGAGGTGATGCGTGCTGAAGAGGCCCCACCATATAATCAGCTGTCAGAAAGTGAAAAGCAATATGCCTTGTTTACTGATGGGTCCTGCCGTATTGTGGGAAAACATCAGAGATGGAAGGCAGCTGTATGGAATCCTCGACGACAAGTTGCAGAAACTGCTGAAGGAGAGGGTGAATCGAGTCAGTTTGCTGAGGTGAAAGCCATCCAGCTGGCCCTGGACATTGCTGAACGAGAAAAGTGGCCAGTACTTTATACTGACTCATGGATGGTGGCAAATGCCCTGTGGGGGTGGTTGCAGCAATGGAAGCAGAGCAACTGGCAACGCAGAGGTAAACCTATCTGGGCTGCTGTACTGTGGAAAGATATTGCTGCCCAGGTGCATAACCTCGTGGTAAAGGTACGTCATGTAGATGCCCATGTACCCAAGAGTCGGGCCACTGAGGAACACCAGAACAACCAACAAGTGGACAAAGCTGCTAAGATTGAAGTGGCTCAGATGGACTTAGATTGGCAACATAAAAGTGAATTATTTTTGGCCCAGTGGGCCCATGACACTTCAGGCCATCAGGGCAGAGATGCAACATATAGATGGGCCCGTGATCGAGGGGTGGACTTAACAATGGACACTATTGCCCAGGCTATTCATGAGTGTGAAACATGTGCTGCCATTAAACAAGCCAAACGGTTAAAACCTCTTTTGTGTGGAGGACGATGGCTGAAGTATAAATATGGGGAGGCCTGGCAGATTGACTATATCACACTGCCACCAACCCACCAAGGCAAGCGCCATGTGCTTACCATGGTGGAAGCAACCACCGGATGGCTGGAAACGTACTCTGTATCCCACGCCACTGCCCGGAACACTATCCTGGGCCTTGAGAAACACATTTTGTGGCGACAACGGCACCCCAGAGAGAATTGAGTCAGACAATGGGACTCATTTCCGGAATAACCTCATAGACACTTGGGCTAAAGAGCATGGCATTGAGTGGGTATATCACATCCCCTTCCATGCACCAACCTCTGGGAAAATCGAAAGGTACAATGGGCTGTTAAAAACTACACTGAGAGCAATGGGTGGGGGAACTTTCAAGCATTGGGATACACACTTACCAAAGGCCACCTGGTTGGTCAACACCAGAGGATCTGCCAACAGAGCTGGCCCAGCCCAATCGGAACTTTTACATATTGTAGAGGGGGACAAAGTTCCTGTGGTGCATATGAAGAATTTGCTGGGGAAGACAGTCTGGGTTATTCCTGCTTCAAGTAAAGGCAAACCCACTCGTGGGATTGCTTTTGCTCAGGGACCTGGATACACTTGGTGGGTAATGCGGGATGATGGGGAAGTCTGATGTGTACCTCAAGGGGATTTAATTTTAGGGGAAAACAGCCAATGAACTTAATTGTATGTTGTTGCCTGCTGTGTAATACTTTAATAGCCCATCAACCAGATGTCTTCAGGCCACCAGCGACTAGCCCTGACTTCCCTTCAACCATCATCCCAACAGAGAGTGAACTTTGACAGAACCAGACAAGTTCTACAGTAAGGGAATGATCAGCATCAGCAGGCAACGACCCAATACTGCACGCGGCCTCTCCTGTTCTGAAAGACTGTTACAAGAGATGGAGCCTGACATCATGGACCAGATGGACTCAGCAGCTTTATAGGGACTAGTCTATGCACTAAGAAGAGCACTGAGATCAGAGTGATGGTATATTGAAAATGTAGGATCTGAGCATGACGTGAATGGTATGGAATAAGGGGTGGATAATGTCCTGGGTTTAGCAGCAGCAGTCATTTTTTCTCCTTCTTGGTAGCTGGTGCAGTGCTGTGTTTTGACTTTCAGGCTGGGAACAAAGCTGATAAAAATTATGTTTTGGTTTGGCCAAGGACTTTGTGAGTCTCATGCTCTGCCAGGGAGGAGGGGAAGCCGGGAGGAAGCAGAGACAGGACACCTGACCCAAACTGACCAAAGAGGTATTCCATACCACAGCACGTCATGCCCAGGGGGGAACTGGGAGGGACCCGGAAGGGCTAGGGATACTGCAGGGTTGGAGGAGGTATCGGTCGGTGCTTGGTGCTTGCTGGGGGGGCAAGTTATCGGTCGCCTGGTGATGAGGTGTTGTATTCTCTTTCCTTGTTATTTTCTTTATCATTACTATTATTGGTGATAGCAGTAGTGATTTGTGTTTTACCTTAGTTACTAAACTGTTTTTATCTCAACCCGTGGGAGTTGCATTCTTTTTGATTCTCCTCTCCATCCCTCCGAGAGTAGGGGGAGGGCAAGAAGGGGCAGGGGGAGTGAGTGGACAAGCTGGGTGGGTTAAACCACGAGACATGGCCCCACAGTGCTTTCTGTTTCAGCTGCTTGTCCACGGAGCAGGCCACTAGTTGGCTGATGGAGCAGTATAGGATATTATTCTTCAATAGCAATGGGAACTAGGAGCTGATGCTGATCTCCTGAATTTGCAAAGGTCCTACTTGTGTACCCATCTTGTTTACCAGAGTAACAGGAAACACATTTCCACAGCAAGAAACCCTGACTATGGGGTTTGCTTCCTGCAAATGCATTCTACGAGTCCAAGTTATAAAGGCCCACCATGGTGTCACAGAGTGCCAACAGGACTTGCAAAATATGGACTAGGAATGAAAGTAACTCAAGACACTTAATGAACCTGGCCTGAAGTCAGGGTCTTCTGTCCAGTTCAGAACATAATCCCTACTGGGTACTGTGAATGAGAAGCATCTCCTTTGTAGACCACCGTGTGTCTGACAAAATCTCCAGAGACATGCAAGATACAGTTTTATGTTGTCTCAGATGGAGAACAGCATGAGTAGGAACACTAAATTCAATGTACATACATTTCTATTAACTATGCAAGTGCTGGGACATCTAAGCTATTGTAGGATTTTTTATTTTTTTTATAATTTTCACGAAATTAGAAAAAGAAGGCATCACTTTTACTTTCAGTGATATTTAAGAAAAGTTCTGACTGCTTTATTGTGTAAAAAACAATTCCTTAATTGTTTTCAGAAGACATTTGTTTCATGATATACATGAGGTAGGTTAAGAAACATTTCATTATGGAACCTGATCAGACTTGAAAATAATTTTAGACAGACATTAGATATTCACTGACCTGCAGAATCCTCCTAAGACTCTTAAGTAGCAGATAACAAAATGAAACTAGAGACATGTAGTGACTTTTGAAATATAAGTTATCTATGGATACAGTTTCATCAGTAGCTACCCAAGTAATAACAGCACAGTATCTTTTGGGGGAGGTTGGGTGTTTTTTTTTTCCTAAATAATCCAAATGCTTTTCATTTTTTTATCCTTGATTTAGATAGGCTGCAATTCTCTGGGAGGAAGTCCATAACTTCCTTAATGAGTTATGATCAGTTCATCTTGTAGCCTCTTTCTTTAGTATGCTGAGGCATAAAAGTGAGAAGTTAAATTCTATGTGTTACAAAGAGTGGCTTAAATTTATTATATAAAAAAATAATACAACACGTTAAATACACTATACATTAATGATCTCTCATAATCCTTTGTCCCCTTATGCATTGCACAAAAACTTTTCCAAAGCTATGTGGACTAATGGACAGTGAGTTCTCTTTGCAGCTCAGGCACTGACAGGCTGCATGAACCTATGCAGTTCACTTATATTTTTGTTCATCTCATGTCTTTAAATCAGAACCTCTTCAGGGCAAATAAATAATGTGCTCATTATGCATGCAAAAGAGATAAGCTGCTATATCTTCTCACTTTCCTTTATGCCTTTTCAAATAAAGTCTCTTTCTTAGTCAAAATACCATATTAAAATTGGACTATAGCAACAAAGTAATTTCTCCAGCAGTATCTATGAACTATAATCTCACAAAGAATTATGTAAAAGCTTAACTTCCTGCTCTATGAAAATTCCATTTAGTATGGCAACGTTTCAAGAGTTCCATTTCTACTTGAAATAAAATGATTTTGATTTTTTATTTTTTTTTTAGGAAATCTCTCATTACATATTTTACAAAGAAATAGTCATTCTCTATGAATTTTACTGTAGCATTTCATAACAAAGGCATATGCAACTAATTCAGATTTTGAACACTGGACTGTTACAAAGTACAAAATATTTGTAAAAAAATGCAAAACAAAGTGACACTTTCATCTTTCATTCATTGATGTTATTGCACAGAATCATGCAGACAAGACTGTAATTGCGTTTCAGGGAAATCACCTCCTCTGAATGGCAGCAAAACTGAGCAAACTTAGAGAGAATACTCCTGGGGACATTACCAGTAGCTCAGATGTAGAAGGCTGTTTACCTGTGGAATATTTACTTTGTTTATACTGAGATAATTTATCTTTATCCCACTGTCAGAATGCAATTTTTATGGGAACTACTATGTATTCTCCTTTAATTTGCCACTTGTGTTTTAATCTTTACAATACATATAAAGCATTCAATAATACAGGAAATATTAATAATTTGTCTATTTACATCTATTGCTTTTCATATTAATGCAGATGATCTCACCTGACAAAGGAAAAATAAGTCAGGGGAGTATACTAGTCAATGAGGTAAACATCCCAAACTAAAAAAATAAATTCTAGCAAAAGTTACAATAACTTTTCATAAAGCAGGCGCTCACCTTGTGTCTAGACAGATTTCAATTCTGACTATTACTATTCAGTATTTCTCCTTGAAGCATTCAGTTGATTTCAGGTGCTACTAATGATCTCTATCAGCCTCGGAGATGTGGTGGATCTCTAGATTTTTTGTTTGGTATTTCAATTTTGAACAGTTGCTGAGGATGGTATGTCTACCTCATTAAGACAGCAGGATTAGCACTAGAAGCCTAAGACGTCTTTCTTTCCTTCTTCTTTAGTGAAATATCTTGCAGCATGGAAGGCAATGGTGTAAAATGTTCCAACTCAGTATTTGAATGAAAAAAAAAAAAAGGAATGTAGAATAAGGCAAAATACTAAAGATAATTTCAAAATTCATACTTTCATAATGACCAGCAACAAAAGCCTTTCTATAAACTAGAGCGTACTACATAGAACTCTGAACTCTGACACAAATCTGGAATTTTCATTTGCATCCATCTCTATCAAGAACTGAATCTAGCCAGCCCCATTTTCAGAGGGGATATCAGCTTCAGCTCTATGCTATGCACTGTGATATCTCCTTCTCCTCAGCAGATCAGGTTTCAGTAGAATTTGGAGCAATTTTGCTGCCTGACCTTATCACGCTCTTCAGACACCATGTGCATTTGAATAGGGATTTCAGGCAAGTGCACAAATAGGCAGAACAGCAGCAGATTTACAAAGAACTTCTGACTCATTTAACAGCCATTACAGCAGGTATCCAAGATCACATTCATGATCTACTAGTATTGACTCAGTATTGCTTTATATTCCTTCTCCCTTCAAGCACCTCTACTTTGCACCCAAATAATTTCTCAGTTAATAGTGAGAAAGACTGCTTTCTATTGATGCTGACCCAGACATGAATAACCTTAAAATTAATTGCTTCTATATTCTTTGCCAGCATGCTGTTTGGAACTAGATTGACCTTCCCTCTTAAGTAGTTTCATCATGACCTAATTAACTGCTTAATGATAAGGTGGTATAAAATGCAGTAAGTTTGATGTTTGGTACCAATCGCTACATCAGTTAAGGATGTTTTGTCAGCTTTTTATTTTAAAATTACTCCTGAACCATGATGAAAGTTTACTATGTTTATGCTTTTGTTTGTTTGAAACTTACCAAATTCTCAGTTTAATACTTCTCTTCTGATGATGTCAATTGGATCACCTTTCACTACATCTTGAGTTTCTGAAAGATAAAATTAACATCCTGGAAATATTTCTGAATGCCTCTTGCTGAGGTTAAAACAGATACAGCTTTTAGGGAACTTCAGTAATTATACGGGAATGCACAGGCTAACATAATATTCCATCTTGATGAAATTTCAATTTATCCACAGGTGAACACTTGTGGTATTCACCTTTATAGCTAAAATGACTCACTCAAACTGCTTTTTATAGACACGAGATCAAGGAATAGACATACTTCTGCTATAAGCTAAATACCTTGTTACAGATTTTTACTGCTGTTATTTATTTCTGTTTCTCAGTCTTCACTTACCACACCCAAGATATGCAACTGCTCTGTATTAGTACCTAAGACCTGCAAGTCTCCAGTATTTTCAATGCTTGGTACAATACAGAAGCATTTCACCTTGCTTAGGGGACAAGTAGCTTGAACTCCAGTGATCCTCAGATGATGGTTTCTGATAAATTTATTAAAACTGGTAATCACCATTTTCTCATTCCTTGTCATTACAGAACTTTTCAAAGGGTAGTTTCAAAGCAGTTTCAATCTGTATTAGCAAAGACTAGCAAGTAGAATCGGATTTTAACATCACTTGTTATTGCTGAACCAACTTTCATTTTTAGGCAATTGAATTCTTCTAATGAAGAGAAAATGGAAGATAAACTTCTCAGACTTATACTGAGACCAGGTTCATCATTCATAGTATTCCAGTTATTCTGATGCAGAACCACTGTTATTATTTTAACAAGAATCAAAGTTCCAAGCAATGGAAAAATACAGATATAAAACTTCTCAGAATTGGTAAGAATAAAAAATGGCATATTCACTTCTGATCCCCATAACCAGCATCGTAACCACTCTATTCAGAATGTAAAAATTATCTGGTTGCTGTTCTTTCTAATGAAAACTTCCAAATTATGTGCAATGATATAGGGAGGTGCTAATACCAAAATGAAACTTCCAAGCCTTTACGTTCTCGAAAACCCTTTTACCTTATGTTTTGACTGGAACAACACAGCATATGAAACCAAGCCTGGTAACCAGACCTCTGCTTTGCCATCTGTATGCACCGGTGGAACTCTGAGAACAATGAGATGAAAAACAAAATGCCAAGATCTGGAGTCAGGAAATTACATACAAGAATTATAATATTAAATAAGTATAAGCTAAACATCCACTCAAATTGCCTTCAAATACATAGATTTATAATATATGAGTGCTGTGAGCTCACATATTTCAACTACTAGGTAAAAACCAGCTTCAAATAATTTACGGTATTCCTTCCCTTGCCCCCCAATGTTGTGCTATTTCCAGCTCATATTTCAAAGCAGAAGAGCTAGAAGAAAAAGCTGGCAGTGTTAGTTGTTGTTACTTGTGTTCAAATGTTTTTACAGATTAAATACTGCTTTTTTTCTTGTTGGTTAAATTCTTTGTCCCTTGAAATTGTGGGACATAACAGCAAAATGGGAAGAAGCAGAGAAGAGGAAGAATATTACCCCTGTGTGCTGTTGATGCAAGTGCATCTTCCTTACCCCCAGTCTGCAATGTGTTAATAACAGTCACAGGGTCTTAGCTCTTCTAGAGAAAACACCTTAGTCCATTATGTTAATTCTTCTGGGAATACACTGCTCTACTGTGTTAAAATAAAGAAAAAAACCTATCTCATTAGCTATCATCAATCACCTCCTTAGTTCAAGTGGATAAATGCTTGCAATCATTGAAAAATCCTGCTAAGTGAAGTCAACATAAAGTTCATTTAAAATTAAATTTAAAAAAAGCAGGTGTGAATATTTCAGGTACCTGAATAAGTTGATTACGTTATTGAATGATAGGATGATACTCCTAGTGCCATAAAATCATTCAGCAGCCTTGAGACTCAGCCAATACACTGATACATTAGCAAAGGTCCCACTAACACCCCATAGCATCAGCCAGCCCTAAACACAATCACAAAATAGGAACCTAGAAGGCAGTTGCTATGCTAAAGGCATATCAGAGCAAGATGGAGAAAAAGTTCCTCCCAGAGAATATTGTTCCTACCCCCATCTTCCATACTAAGCAAAATACAAATCAGTGACTTTGACTGCAGTTGCGATCAGGAGTCAGGAAGGCTCACTTGTACAAAAGGGTCTCAGGTTTTAAATCTCCTTTCAGCTGTTACACTCAGTAAAACCAACATACTGGAAATCAGAGCAGCACAGGAACAGATATCAAACTATTCAAGTCCTTATATACTTACCATCCAAGCATTTTAAGCAGGGATTTTGTAAGCAAGTTTCCAAACTTTAAAGGTATTAAAAATTTTTGTAATACATTGAGAAAGTTAATAGAAAAAAAAAAAAAAAAAACCAAAACCAATCCCAACAAAACAAAAAACCCAAACAATTACTGGAATTCCATTAATGTAAGAACAGGCCAATATTAGATTTAATAAGCTGATCTCATATAGACAGGACAATAAGCAGAAGTTGAAGGTCACACATACAAGATGACTGTATTTTGGAAAAAAATGCCAGAGAAACAGCTGAAGGGTTGTCAAGAAGAAATAACTGAACATGAGTTCCATGTACAGTGCAGGGCGTACACGCAGTAAAGCAGTCCATGGACAGAGGTAAGGGAATTTGTGGACTTCCAAGTCAAATTACAATGCTGCTGTCGCGAAATTCATCTTAAAACATTTGCAACCTGGGAAGATGAACTCCTAGTCTTGGATAAATGCATGGTGCTTTATTTTTGATCTCTCTCTTGCTTTACGCACACTGCCTGAAGTAGTTTATACCTAGATTTAAATCTAACTTCAACATTAATACATCCTGCGCTATTTTGTCCTGTCTTGTCTAATATAATCAACAGCATGGGTCTTTTATCATTGTCACTTTATCTCCAGCATGCAAGGAATGCTCAGCAAATAGGCTTCTGGAAATTTTCTTATTGTATATCACCTCTGACTCTAGATTCTTACGAGGTAGGGACACGGTACGAATTTGCAGGGCACTTTCTTCATATATTTATCACCAAAAAGACTTCAAAATCACTGTTGTATTCACACTACAGTTCCCATGTTTTCTGTTATTTACAGATTGATATAACCTCAAAAAATGATTCTTAAGAGAGGTAACTCTGTAACACACACAGTTCTGTTCATGGTAGACAATGATCCTCTTCCTACACCAATCATCTGTAGCAAATTTATGCCAAAATGTTACTGCACATTTTCATAACTGTAGGATATTAAAATATATTCAGTTCTTTAAAGTTTAGACAAATGCATATCACATTTCAAAATCATCATTTAAACATTGTGGATGAAACTCTATGCCCACTTACAGACAGTGGCAAAACTCCCACTAGCCTCAGAAGTCAGATCCTTCCCTTTATTGCTGCCTCCATTCATTTTTGCCAACCAAATGACAAATTATTAGTAAATGCACAGGATATTACTTAGTCTAAGCAGAGCTGGTAAGAACTAGAGAAGAAGCTTTTGAAATACATTATACATGAATCAAGCTGTTATCTTTTGAAAAACTTGTTCAATGAGTTGGCATTCAATCAGCTAGAGAGATGGTCAAATACTGCAAAAGACTATTCCTGAATAATTTATTTAATGAATAACAGCTACTTTGGGAGGATAATGTATTCTGTGAGTAATATTTAACAACTTACAGCCAAAAATGGTTTATCCAACATTAATTACTGTTTTGGTTTGAGGAAACATAGAAATATTGTAAGGTTTTGTTTGTTTTGCTACCATCTTCCATCACAGTTACCAGCACTTGTGCTATAGTACAAAAATAATAAACACCTGACTTTTGTTAAATTTAATTTCACATTGCTTCAACATGTAGGATTTGTTACCTTTTATCTAAACAATGAAGTAACGTTTT
The DNA here is from genome assembly GCF_033783945.1 of Neopsephotus bourkii. Taxonomy (NCBI): domain Eukaryota; kingdom Metazoa; phylum Chordata; class Aves; order Psittaciformes; family Psittacidae; genus Neopsephotus; species Neopsephotus bourkii. The sequence continues at coordinate 67,691 of NW_026902023.1, read as the reverse complement.
AACACTCTGTGTATCACCAAATCGAGCAGTAAATTTTGTGAGATTAAAAGATTAAAAAATACAGCAAACCCACAAACACACTGTCCTGGGTTTAGCAGCAGCAGTCATTTTTTTCTCCTTCTTGGTAGCTGGTGCAGTGCTGTGTTTTGACTTTCGGGCTGGGAACAAAGCTGATAAAAATGGTGTTTTGGTTTGGCCAAGGACTTTGTGAGTCTCATGCTCTGCCAGGGAGGAGGGGAAGCCGGGAGGAAGCAGAGACAGGACACCTGACCCAAACTGACCAAAGAGGTATTCCATACCACAGCATGTCATGCCCAGGGGGGAACTGGGAGGTACCCGGAAGGACAGGGGGTTGGCCGGGTCAGACTGGTGGTTCGGCGCGTGGTATTGTACTCCTTTCCCTTGCTATTTTCTCTCATCATTGTTGTCGTTGGTGGTAGCTGTGGTGATTCGTATTGTACATTAGTTGCTAGACTGTTCTTATCTCAGCCCACGGGAGTTGCATTCCTTCGATTCTCCTCCCCATCCCTCTGGGAGCGGGGAAGGGGGGGGGGCAGCCCCTGGGGAAGGGAAGTGGGGGGGAACGGACTAACGTGGGCCTCGATTGCTTCCAGCCTGGCACCACTCACTGGGAGTAAGTGCACAAGCTGTCTTGGATGGGGTTAAACCACGACACACACACACACGAAAAAAAAAAAAGGAAGAAAGAAAAAAAAACCCCAGGAAAAATCCTTCAGCCTCCAAGCAGTAGAATAATTTATACAGAATACAGACAATTTTGTCACATTCACATTTTCTTCAACAGCTGTCTATGAAGTCCATAATAAGTTTTTTCTAAAACCGTTGATTAAAAAAAAAAATAAATACCCCCCACCCCCAAAAAACCCAAAAGCCTGCATTAAGTAATTTACATAAACAGCTGTTATGTTCAATTTCCTACCCTAGGAGGATTCCATTATTGACACAAAAGCATGGAAATAAGCCATGTGTAGTTTTAAATACTGTTTCCTCCCTTAGAGAAATTTTAAGCAGTCTACACATCTCTAATTCAGAGTTATATTGTTGGCAGTTCCTTAACATTACGGCATCCATGCCCTTGACATCCCTGCTCCACCACGGGCAAGAATTTTGCCATTCTTGTAACTAAGATGTACTACAAGCCATACACACCAGCCTTCTTTCAGACTTTCCTAGCTAGCCTTAATGAACTTCACTTTTTGCACAAAAAAATTAACTCATCATATCAATACTACATACAAAACACAAACAACTCATCTGCTGTTTTCAGACTGGAAACATATGTCCTTATGTGGTTGCTCACAGGTACATCTGCACTAGCAACAAGGAACAGTACTTTTTTAATGAAAGATAGCTTGTGGTTTGGAAATCTGACTTTGCTGTAGCAGAAATATTAATCTACCCTGATGTCCCTCCAAGTGAGAGAGTCTTCATGGAAGATCAAAGTCAATCACGCAGATGCTGTCCCTGTTGCACCTTGGTGGATTATCACATCCTATTTGCTGGGGAGGGAAAAGTCCATCAGATGTTGCCTTCCCCCCCCCCCCCCAGGAAGTATCTGCATCTAGCTGTTCTCTAAATTAACTGCAAAATCACAGCCAATAGCTACTGCTTCCCTCCTGAGGCTAGAGGTGATCCATCTTTACTCAGCTTCTGGTAGGCAAGTTGTAGTTCTAGCTGTGATGTTCAGCATCACTGGTCATCTATGGAAATAACTTGCTTCCCTGGAAGAGAGGAGAGGAAAAAACAATCAGCAAGTCCCTAGTTGAAACAGTGTCTTGCTTGCCTTGCCACTGTTCAAGTCAAATGAAGCTTGTGGCCACACTGAATAGACTTCTAGCTACAGAAGTATGATAGATCTGGTAATGCTACTCTGCAGTTGTAGTTCTTTTTCAGGATAAAATCTTCCTAGCTTTTCATGTAATGTTGATTCATCCTTTGCGTGACTTTTAGCAAACAATGATTTAACTTATTGTAATAAATATGGGGAAAAATCAGATTTGTATTCCTAGCACAAATGTGTATGTGTGCATTATGGCCTTATACAATATCCATAAGATTTAAAACTTTTCAATAAACTAATTACAGGCTTTCTTTATTATCTGAAATAACTTTTCTTTTTTAGGTTAGAAAATTCTTGCAAACTATAACAGTTTTTAAGTAGGGTTTTTTGTTTATTTTTTTTCACTTTCAAATATATTTTCAAACTGATTGACTCAGAACATTATGTGTAAATGGAATCTAAAATGTAAAAATACAAAATATTATCTCAGGTTTTTTAAGAAAAACTATTTTAAATAGCTCTTGGTAAATATGCTTTGTGGTGCAGTTTTCAATCATTCCAGTCTATTTTTAACACTGTATAATCCAGAGAAAAAATATGTGAGCTTCCCCCTCACCCCACCTTAGATAAGTGTTGTAATCAGAACAAATCACGTTCCCCTGTGAGTTTCTTTTTAAATTACTTTAAATCAACACATCTTTTCAAGTTTCTTGGTCTTTTTCATGGATTAAGTATGAGGAGCCAAAAAATTTTTATTGATGGTTAACTGATTTATTTATTCAATTGCAGTGGAAAAACAAATTTCATTTCATTTTGAATGTTCCATATCCCAAAACATCAGGAAAATGTTTGGATGTTTCATTAAAATAAATCTGATTATTATTTCACCCACTAACATCGATTAGCAACTGCTCTGATCCAGCAGGTATAAGAAAAGTGAGAACTAATAAATTCAAACCTTTCAACGTGGTAGTAGATAAAAGTTTTAAATATAAGTTATTATAAACCAAAGTGCAAATTTTTCAAACTTGATATTTTGTTCTGCTAATTTAATGATGAATTCTTATTTTGCTTTAATGGCTCCCTAATTTGATCTTTATTGCATGTTCAAAAACATTAATGCAAACAGCTTCATCTTACCAGTTAGCCTACCAGACATGTATTCTTGATGATCAATTAAATTTTTTAGCATGGAATCAGCTTTAGAATAAATCACTCATTTACCGGGATGCTACAGATAGCAGCTTTCAAGTTTTCCAATGAACATCGAAAAATAACACAAGGTTCTAAATGAATACAGAGAGAGGGAATAAAAACCAACACTATGGGCTTGATTAATACACCAGTATTAAAAATAATAAGTGAACATGCTGTCTATTATATGCAGAACTAATGATGTGCATTCAAGTTTATGAAAGTATCTTCAAGTGCTGCTTACAACTTTTATCAAAGATGCTGGCCAATACTTTATAGCTTCTCTGAGCTTATTTACTCTGATCAAAGTATGGAATATAAAAGATTAAACTCTTCAACTAATTACATGCCTGAAGGCACATTAACAATGCAAGTGTCAAAGCTCTGCTGAAAATTCAGTTTGCATTTTTAATAAAAACTGATAGCAAGGTTTTGAATGCAACTAACTGGAAAAAAAAAGTAATTTTTATTTCAGAAGCTTCTTTATGAGGAGAGTGTAGAAACCCTGAAACCTCATGAACACATGGGTATAGATAATTTGTGCTCTGAGAACAAACTACTAGAAACCTTCCTGTCAAACAATTCACAATGAATTTCTGCTTAATAACCTGATGGGGCAAAAAATAACTCAGCACTAGAAATGAACACTGGATTTTTGATTGAAAACTTCAATTTCAAAATCTTCTAAGAAGCAAATTTCAAAATGTTAACTCTTAGTTTTATGAACAGAACTCTACTGTTATGTTTCAAAATTTGTAGATTTTTTATTTTTCGCACCTTAAATATCTCTTTCATGTATCTACAGTACTTTTTTTTTTGTTCAATCTTCTCCTCCTGAAACAGACAGTCATTTCTTTAACTTCATTGTGTGAAAACATGAAATAAAAGCATTTCATAGAGTTCCTGAAAACCTTTGTAGCGTAATAGGCTTCTGTGGAACTTGGATTTCTGAAGGTTAGAATATTGCAAACATGTTTTGCCTTTCACCATAGCTCTTGATTATGGTAATGGGAATCGTCACACCTTGCCATCATTGAAATGAAAGCTTTGTGTCCCACTCCATTGCGCCAGATGACAGCTCAATATTGTCTGTTAATCAGTCAGCACAGAATAGAGAAGCAGCCAAGGTGTGAGACATGATATAGCTTGTGACACTCTTTGTTGGTCTAAACACAACACAGGAGGTGTCTACTGGGTGTCCATTATTTGCCAGAAAATATCCTGAAGAGTTAAACGATGTTAGATAATATGTCATATAATTGATAGTAAAAATTTCCAATTAGTTCTACCTGGACTACATTTGTAAATAATTGAATGACTGTAATAAATCTTTCTTTTTTTTTTTTTTTTTTTTTTTTTAACTAGAAGCACAGTTTTGGGTACATAGTAAAGCAATCCTCAAATTTCCTATATTGTTAAGATTTTAACAAGTTTTTCTATCTGCATTTGTCATCTAGGTGTGATTGCCTTACTCCTAGGTGATTTAGGATTGTTTGCTTCTTTGGTGTGAACACGATTTTACTCTAAACATACTAACATTGATGTGAGAGGTAATTGTATGACCTCTAAAGATCACAATTTATGATTGATCACAGAATCATAGAATGGTTTGGGTTGGAAGGGACCTTAAAGCTCATTCAGTTCCAACCACCTGGCATGGGCAGGGTCACCTTCCACTGGACCAGGTTGCTCAAGGTCTTATCCAACCTGGCCTTGAACTATGACAATCATTCAGAACAGTAATTTATAAAGGTCTTTTGTTTTGCTTTCTTGTAACAGATGTCCATGCAAGACCTAAAAACTGCTCTTATATGGCAAAGAATAAACATTTTCATTACTTTGCTCTGTGAACCCTCAGACCAAAAGTTAGAAAATTAAAAAAAAAAAAAAAAAGGAAAGGAAAAAAAGCTAGCAATTCTATGATGATTTTCTGGCCCATCTGCCTCTGACAAACTTCTACAACAGGTTATCATGTGTATAGAAGCAATCTTTTTTTTTTTCCAAGGCTTATTGTATTATTATTATATAGATTATTATATATTTATATATTAATATATACATTATTATACAATATTTTTATATTATTGCATTACACTATTTTTAGGGCAGATAAAACTATTTTCAGTTGTGTTCTGCATCCTTAATTTTGGGAGGTAGAATCAGAGAAGGGAGTCACACAGTAAGAAAAACAGCAGACGTTTTCTTATTTAAGTGTTAGGTACTAGAAACTTCCCTTAAGGGAATTACCAGCTCTGCCAGTTTTGTCAAGCACTATCACAGAGCCAAAGTGCACCTCAACATGTCTAATGAGCCTGCAGCCTAGGAAACTGAAAATCACTTTACACTTCCCTTCCACAAATCTCCTAAGATGTGACAAAACAAAGGAGGGCGAGGGAGTGGGTGGAGGGTGACAAAGCCAGAACAACAGAGAGCATTTCAAAAACACCAAGGTGATGACTTTCTCCAAGTCATCACACTAACACTTTTTCTTCAGTTGACATAAGAAAAATTTCTAATCTTTCCTGTTGTAGCCCAAAAAGACAATGTCAAGCCTGATAAAACTTTTGAAAAGTAAAATGATGTTATAGAAGAAAGTGTTTTATAGCTTGCATGAAGAAAGTATTTTATAGTTTGTATGAAGAAAATCTTAATGCAATTTCCCTTCCTATGCAACCCCCAGAGGGTTAACAGATCTACAAATTTTAAGGGTCCAATTTTGTAGTTAGTTTTTTCCCCTTTGGAAAAAAATAAAAATAAAAAATCCAGATGTTCCTACAGAACTTAAAACAGAATAACAAACTCCTGTTATGATGACCCAAAATGCTTCTGTAACTGATATTTTGCCAGGAGCATATATCTAAATCACAGTTTCTGCTAAAAATAATGAGAAAAAAGCCCTGTTACTCTGCAATAACAGTTCAGCTTTCTGAAGTTTTGTCAGGATGTTTATCATCAATCTTTTCCTTCCCCTGTTAGGTCAAACTGTTCTATTAATGTCTTTCTAATTTTCTAATTTAGTTCAAATGCCTGATACCCAACCAAAACTAAGTTAAACAGCAAACACATGTTGAGGTATTTAGGAGCTAGAATATATGCTTATTTTCATCTGATTATATAGCTTTTCCACATTGAGAATGAGAATATAAAGGAAAGAATCTCTATAAAACAAAGTGGAGTTGAGATACTGTACTGAAGCTGACAGTACACAAGAGGTGATCAGATCATCTGCATTACTGTAGAATGTATGTCACAGTTGTTGACATATGTAGCATGGCACACAGTACTACTGGTTGGCTAAGACCCGTCTCATGAAAAATTACTGGGAAAATACTAACATTCATTTTAATGACAAAATATGTGTAAAGAGGATCCATTCAATTATTCTATGAATAATGAAGAAAGACACTATCAAGGCAAAACATGGATAAAAAGCTTTGTGGCACCAAACAAAGTTGCTTTTGAAGACCTATAACACATTCTACAAAATATTCTAAAGAGCATACAATTTTACATATGATACATCAGATTCAGGAATCAAACAGGAATAGAAAGTAGTATGTAAGTGAAGTTGCAGCATTGTTTAAGAAGACAACTAGATTTTAAAGTTCACCATGAGAAAACGGTTTCTAATATATATTTTGAACTATTCTTTTTATGAAATAATTTTACACTGTACAAAAAAAAAGGGTATTTGCATAAGACTTGTATAATATTTGCATAACAGGTAATGTTAAGGTAGAATGTAGGAATCTGTAAAGTCTCTAGTTATACAATAATTATACTTAATTTTTTGTCTTCATTTAGGGTGTGATTTTTAATTATTTTTTTGTTCAGACACTAAAGCTCAGGTAGGATATAACTCACTGAAGCCACTGAAAAGAATATGTTCAAGTTTTAGTCTTTCCTAGTTCTATATTCTTGGCTTCTCTGCAGTGCAGGAAATAGCAATTTAAAAAAATTAGCATATTAATAAATATGAGGGAGACAAAATTTAAATAATTTCGGGTATGCCTTCAAGATCCAAATCTTTATTTCCAATCTAATTCTCAGTATTGGGAAGCCTTGATGAACCTCACAAAGTCTCTTTTTTACAGTTGCTGAAAATCCCTGTCTCTTTCTTGCAGAAGTATCATGCTTGGGATGTAAAATGTGCTAACTATAACAACTCCATCAGGGTTGGTCTAGGATAATAATTTTGCAACTAAATTGATAAAATAAAGAGAGCACCTTAGCTGTGATAACTCTCTAAGCAGAAATTCAATCTACCATTTCTTTGGCTATCAAAGCAAGTTTGGGGTAGAATATTGTGTAGCGAGATTGGAATTACACTCTACACCTGTTTGAACTGCTGCACTGGTATTTCTGCCAATTTGCATACTGCTAATGTTTTCATTTCAGAACAAAAAGAGGTTTTTATTACCAGTTATAACAATTATGTGCAGTCTGCACAAAAAAAAAAAAATCACCATGATTAATACCTCAATTAACATTTCCTAATTCTTCTGGCTTGCCTTTATTTAAAAGTTGCTTATATAACTGAAAATGGTGTTTTTGAGTTACCTCAATGAAATTAACACGGCAGTGTTTTGCAAAGACCCTGAAACAAATAAAAATGTTTTTCTGCACATATTAAAACTCAATGCGAACAACAGCATTAACAATCATACCTGCAAAAGATCTGTTCAATTGTCTTGCCAATCTGGTCTGGGAATGCGATCTCTATTTTATACAGAATCTTCCCTGGAGATTGTATCTGCCCTGTATAATTTTAGACAAAATTAGACTAAACTGCAAGTGTTATTTTGAACATGGGTCAATAGGCCAATGACTCAGTCCATTCAGCTGGCACTAGTTCATTAAGATACATCAACTGGAAAGGTACACAAGAGTTACCTGTATTTTAAACATCAACAGCAACATTGCATTGTTCAAATAATAGAATAGTCCTTAAAACGCACCAGCTAAAAGTGGTTCACTGCAACTATAACATGGTCTGCAAGGGCACTGGATACACTTTCAAATTATTTTAATTCGATTCCCCAGAAGATCTGAGGTAACTGAATTTAAAGAGTAATCTTGTTCTGTTGCATATTTTGTCCTTTCCAATTAAAACCAGTGTTATAAAAACTGGAAGTTCCTGCATTCCCAGGCTGTGACTGACTGCTATCCACTGTCACTTTGTTAAGAGATGGAATGATGCTACACAAGCCAGGTTAAATTTAAAACCAGGTGTTTAAATAGAGCAGAAGGTTTATTTTTCTGGAATGTATATTGTATGAGGAGCCCAGGTAGTCAGCTGTTTCCACCAGTCTCCATGGTGGACAGGAAAGGAAAGGCAGCAGAGAAGTCAGCCCCTTTTCAACCATCTGCCATTGAAGGATGTGAGGAAACTTCTTCATTTCTCTGCAACAATCTCACCATTTCACATGGTAAAGGACTGAGGACGTGATCTCAACTCATAGTTTACACAGCCCAAGAAAAAAGATGCTTCCACATGGATTGAAATGAAGGGCATACCTGGCTTCCTTGTTGACTGCACATCACATTCTGTTGAAAGGATGGGATGAGGTGGTCTGTCTGCCTTTTCCAGGCTGCTGCACACTGAGCCCAGTGCACCTTCCAGTAGCAAGGGGAACTTGCCCTTTTCCTATGAGAAAATACACACTGGGACTGAAAACTTCATCAGTGTTCATTATCAAGATTTGTCCATATCTAAAATAATATTTGGTAAAACATCTGCTTCACATATTTTCAGTAGTGTATTACCTCCCGTCTGATGAAAAGCGTTTTATACCATTAGGGTGCTATAAACAACCCATTCTTTGCTTTGTTTGTCAAGATAGATAGCTCTGGATGTAGGTTAGGAATAGTAAAAGATGCAGAGTACCCCTGTTTTTCTTTCCTTGACATACAATAATCTATGGTACTTATTTTAAAGACATCACTGCAAAACATATTCAAGGGGATGGTCTTTCAACGGGTAGTTGCAAATTAATTCTCAAGTGTCTCTACTTACAGAGACATTAAAAGAAGCAACCTTACCTTAAGTAGCTTCATGAAAAATGGTTGGGTTTCAATAAATCATGGTATTGAAGACTGACATTTCATCTAAAAAAACCCTCCTCTACATTAGCATGCATACGTTCTATGATAACATTATATAAAAAAACCCTCCTCTATATTAGCATGCATACATTCTATGATAACATTATATAATCAAGTAGTGCTTATGAAATCTGTGTAAAATTCTCCTTTAACACTCCAATACTCTAAGCATTTTCAATTCATAATGACAGATGTTATGTCAGATCTTACAGCTCAGATGGTAATGGCATTTTAATCCAGTGGAAGGATTTAGAGCTGTTTATGCTTTTGTCCTTATTTCATTTTATTATTATTATTTTATTTTATCATAAATGAAAGGTTAGGATTTCTGACTTGTATGAGTGTACAAAGCAGTAGCAATACATAGTTCAGAAAAAAAGCCTAAATAAACCCAGTATTTTCCTTTAACATTCTTTAAATCATTGCCATGCATGAAAAAAGGACAAGTTTTCTCTCTCCTGCAGGATGTGAACAGCCCACGTTAAAAGGACCATTAGTGCTTCCAAGATATTTCAACTATTACACTATGTCAGTTTAAACCTCAGATATTTCAGTAGCAATTTTCTGTTAGCATTCATATCTCTAAAAGATACATCTCTGTCCTGGTACTTTATTCATGTGTAATTGAGCTAGCTCTGATCCTTAGTGATAGACACATAAGAGCAAAAAACCACCATTCTAGCATGATCTTGCCATTAGAAGGTCTTATTTCATTGTTCCAACTTATTTCTCATAGTAATAATTTACTATCAAAAAAACTTCTTCACTTATTTGTGCTTTACAATCACTACACTTGCAGAAGACATTAACAGTGTTATGTGTTTTCTAGCAACATGGCCACACAATCGCTACCTTCATAAACCGCCTTTGTAGAAAGTTAATGAGTGGCATGTTTTCAAAATTTGTTTTCACATTTTTGATACAGGAATTTTTGGAGGATTTCTTTTTTCTTCTTATGTTGTAAAAAAACAACATACCAAACTGAAAGTTTGGTAACAGGCTTCTTCCCTGTCTTGAATAGTCGCATAGGTATTCCCTACATTGGAAACTTTGAGACAGATCTTTGATAGCACCCTATTGATGGACTTTTTTAAAGTATGCAGTACAGCTTTAAAAAAAAAAAAATCCATAAAGTTCAATAAAATTCTTTAGCTCATTTAATGGGAGGTTATGGAACTGCTCCACATCACTGCCATAAGAGATTTTAATTCAGCTTGCAATTCCAATGACATTTTTCCCGAAGAAAGGAGTCAGAGGGTGAGGGGTTTCTGTAAGGAAAGCCCTAGACTTGTAAGTGTGGCATTCACCTTTGCAGTCTCCACAGAAAGTTGGAGGAAACCAGCCTTTTCAAAAGGCAGCAGCAAGTTCTGCTTGGTTTCTTAGAAGAATGATTGCAGGGACCCTGCACTTGAAGAGACAGCTCTGGACAGTGGGTCCTGCACAGCCCAGCCACTACTCCATAGTCCAAGCTCAGGCAAGACAGATCCACAGAAGGGGCTGTTGCTTTGTCCTTCCTTGTTCCCAGTGCTCCCTTTTGCTGTTCCCTCTCTTCAAGCAGCAAACCCCTTTCTAATGTGAAGGCTTTCTGCATCATTTTTCCATGCAGGTTTTGGATAGTGACAGGACAGCTAAAATACACATGACTTACCCTCATTTTTGCTCTTACTGTATCCAAATTAAAAACTACAAAAACATAAGACAAAATCTGTTCTACGGTGAAACTAGCATCCACCCTAATATGGGTCAGACTATTTAATGTTTTGAATTACAAGAATATTTGTGCATGCCATAAGGCTCACACTGAGCAATGCCCTTGAATCCTGCAATCCTTGCTCATTCACACTTTACTCATTACAGTTCTTTGGTTCTGTGTTGCAGGATCATGACATGACATTTTAACATACACAGAGTCTGCTTCAAGCATTTTAATTGGTTTAAAACTGTTGGTAGCATCTTTTACTATATTAATTTACTGCTTCAGCGTTAGTCAACTGAAACCTTTGCCAGATGGCAATACAGCCCCTGAATACTGAGAAGGAGAAAGAAAATATTTATATGATGTAAATGTTTGCTCATTCATTAAGTATTCATGAATCGGTTTTTAGGGTTTGTTTTTGTTGTTTTTTATTCCCTTCTTTCAGCTGCAATGCAAAAGGAATCTAAAGGTTTAGGTTTACATCTCATGGAAGCATAATTATTAATAATCTAGCTCCCTATTATCTGCTTCAAAAATGGGAAAAAAAAACTTTTTGAAAATTTAGCACATTTCCCCACCTACATTGAATTCCAAGATAAGAGAAGAACTTCCAGCAGTTTCTACTGTGTAGATCTCCTCCCTTCCCTCACCCAATGGCAAAAGAGCAACATGGAAGAATAAGTAGAGATGACCTTCTTGCTTCACTTCTAAGTATAAGCTTCTCTGTAGAACTCTTCAATACTACTCCCAGATGAACTGGAGAGCATTAAAAAATTATGATAAAGCACGTTATCTCATGAAATTTGCTCCCTCCAGCATTGTAGGGGCCTTGACGAAATCACCTGCAGCCAGACCTATTTCAAAACGCAACCCCACTTGTAGTGTTCAGAAATCACTTGAACCAGCAGCCAAAATCTAGCACCTTACTAAAAAGTCTGTTCCTTAATGTGTTGTATGCAACTTAAAAAAAAAAAAAAAAAAACAACAAAACCCAAACAAACAAAAACCCAACAGTTTGAATTCAGATTTCCTTTTGCCTTTGAACATTTGAAAACTGTGGCTTTTTGCTGATCCTATTTCCTAACGACAGCATGTCAGATCTGTAGTATTTTGCAAAATGTGCCCTTAGTTTTCTGATACTCAATCTTGACTAAGTTTCCTCTAGAAAGTCCAGCTGTATGAAGTAAACTAATGATCTCCTGACTATTAAGTTCCATCCTTTGTGGAGCATGACCTTTGGGTTCCAGCCTTTTATTGGATTAAGAGTGGGACTGAAAAATTTATAAATCCTGTCTTGCCTGTCACTAATCTCTTTGCACAATATGCATTGTTTTATATAATCCTTGCCTGGACATTTCAAGCCCATGGTTATTTCATGATGTCAAGTTCTTACATCTGCTGATATCTCTACTCAGGGAATTTTAAGACAAACTATAGATTAAAATAAAAATTCATTTTAAGCAATAAATTAAATACATATATTTTACACCATTCCCATGGTGTAATAGGTAACTTCCTGTAGTACTTGGTCTGACCAGTACGCACTTTTTCTGCCTGCAGCACCCGATCCTCTTCAGTGCCTTGCTGGATTGCCAGGAGCCTCCCAGATGCGAAGGTAATGTAGCATATTGATACAACTTTCTTTCTTGTTCCATAGTGCCATCTGTGTTGTGCTCAGGAAAGTATACCCGGTTCAGCGTGTCTGCCACCACTAGTGACTTTCCTGGGCAGAGCTTATTTTCTCATCAAGGGCTGGAGTCTAAATAATGTGCTCTGCCCAGCAATTAAAACAAACAAACAAGCAAACAAACAAAAATCCAACTAACCAAACAAAAAACACAAACAAGAAAACCAAACCAAATCAAAACCAAAACCTAGAAAAAATGCCACTCTAGCCTTCTTATAATCTTGGGATGCCTGCAAGGAGAATTCAAATTTGGAAATTTTATCAGATATTTCAGCATGTCATTATTTATTTCTGACACTGTTAGCTCCATTTCTACTCATCCTTCACCTTCCATCTCTTCCTGAGATTGTTTAGAAAAATGACACACTCATTAAACAAAAATATTACCTCAATTTTCTTAATACCCAGAGTTAGTTCTTGCATCTGCAGTTCCTGAGTCCTGTAAGCTTTATTTTTTTCCTTCCAAATTTTATATACCCAGAGGTCTGAGTCTTATCACAATCTTAAATTTCTGTTGCTTCAGTTTAGTTGTTATACACAGCCTTCCTTACTAGGGATCTCCTACAGTGACAGTCATCTTTTTATGTGCTGCTTGCTGGGTAACAAAACACACTTGTGAAGCTAAACTTGTAAAACTAAACTGAAAAAAAAAATACTTAGGACATGCTTACACTTGTAAAACTAAACTGGCTCTTTATAAACTGATTTCCTGAGATGCTCCAGTTCATCTGTTGCTGTACATATACTCTCCAGACAGGGTTCCTGTACTCCCACCGCTTCTGCATTTCACTTTAAGTTCTGAGCAGATTGGTGAGAGATGCGAACATCTTCAAAGAAATAAGACGAAAGAGACTAAAAAGATTATTCCTCCTTTATAATGTTACCTTTTTTGTCTGTTTTTAATAATCTAAAGAGTCAATACCATATATTAAGCATATATAAAATATTGCTGATTTTAGTAAATTTCTCTTAACTTCTGTCTCTGTGAAAACGCATTAAACATACTACTGCAGCAATACTGAAACCAGACAGTTAATTTAGAAAATAACATAAATTGTAATTATTTAAGAAAAATTAGTTACTTTGTACTTGTCAAAGTCTGTTTTGTCAATAACAAACTCAGATTTTTTCAGTTCTAATAGCTGTACTGATATGATTCTGTGTGCATAGCTAACAGGAACATACATACTGATAAAAGCAGGAGATAACCTTAATCTTGCCTTGGGCTTGGCACATTTTGTAAAGGTAAAGTTCAAGTTCCCACCTTTTAGTCTGTATTTTGGAGGAAGGAGTTACAACCTCAAAAAGGTCAGATGCCATTATGAAACCACTGAAATTCATATGTGCACACTGTAATTTATATTAAAGCATTCAAGAACGCATCTTACTTCTCAGAGCTGTTCAGTACATGTGTTTTCTACAGAAATCAGAAGAGGACCATGGGAAACTGTGAAAGTCAGGGTAGTCAGTCGCAATGCTTAATATTTGGCAAAGCAGCCCACTATAATTTTTATTTCCCACTAATTCAAATATTTTGATTGGTCAACATTTTTTTTCTCAGTGTGGAAAAGTATGGCAGGATTTGTGTATTATGTCAAGATTGTACTCCAAAAATGTATGCACAGCTAAGATCACAGTAGAAAAATATACAAGTACAAATATTCTTACAGTTATATGATGATCTGAAACAATGTGGAAGTTTAAAAGCCAATATATTCATTAAAAATTTACATCAAATTGCCACACTAATGAATAAAATTGCATTTGTTATTAATCAAGTATTTGGAAGATTTTTAAGTGCTGATTAAAAAGTCTAATTTGGATTTTAATCACCATTTTTGAGTTTTTCAAATTTCCACTGCCAAATCTTTACATAAAGAAAACAAAACCCCACTTTTCTTCTTTTCATATTTGATGAAAATTGCATATCTTAGTTTCAGGTATCTTCCTTCAAACTGCAAGTAACTTAAAAGATTTCTCTTCATTATTTTTTTTGGGGAACACATAGTAAGACACTGTAAATTTACATGAAACTGTATAAATTTACTTCTATCAACTAGGAATCTGGCCCAGAGTATCCCCCTACTTGTTATTTAAAATAATTTATAGTACAAACATTTCATGTATGCATCTCAATTACATTGTCTCATGAGGCTATGTTCATGCTATGTTGATCAATATTACAAACTAGCCTCTGTACTGCAAAAGACTTTATTTATTTATTGTTTGACAGAGTAATCTTCAGTGGTCTCCTTTTCAGACTGTTCTGTTACAGATGTTTTGCTTTACTCTAATTCTGTAGCTCTGACAATATTATTTGATGCCCAAGTCCAGAATGCCAAAATAATGTAGCTGTTTGCTAATGCCTGCACTTTCCTGTGTTTTTCTGACAAATTGCTGGGCAAAATATGTCCACATCCCTTTAGACTAGCGAAAGCAATGATGCTCTCTCTTCCTCAGTCCAAAGGTTCATTTGGCTTATTATTTCAAACCAGGCATAACAAACTTCCCAAGATTATTTTTCCTCAAAGCTGACTGCTCTGTGACTTGGTCAATTAAGCAAATCATCTGTGTAAGCGTTTGTCTTGGGTTATTATAGCAAGAAAACTGATGCTGGATTCCATATTCACAAAGAGAATTATCATCTTTTTCCATACCAGGCATTTTATTTATTGCTGAAGGCAGAAGTAACTTGTTAAGGATAAATTGCATTATTTATAATATAGCTACAATTCTTACATGCCCATCAACTTTGCCATTGAACCTATACTAAAAAATCACTTCTCATCCATACAATTTAAAAGCCCTTTACATATTATGACATCAAAGAAGAAAAACACTACGAAATGACTGCATACATTCTTTTGTACAGCTCAATGATTTGTTGCCTCTGTACATGAACTTTGATACCCCCTCAATGTACACATGTCATACTAGCACCTGAAGACTCCAATGAACAGTCCTATATGCTAAACTATGTATGAAAGCACGGATAAACCTCAGAAAATGTATCTGAGCATAGACTTCAAAGCAACAGGTTAAATGGTATAAATGTAAGCTTTTCTATTCGGACTTCTATCAGATTGTGTTTACAGTTCTAAGTGAACTTGGAGGCTCTCCTTCCAAAGGTGACCGCCCATATACAGGATCATGAAAGGGTTACCATTTGAAAAAAACAGTTTTATCTGCCTTATATTTTCAGATATTTTAAAGCAATTTCTCACTATACATGTGCAGATGGCTTTCACAATATCTATGTGACTACACAACTATCAAAATAATTTTAATATCTTTTTTTTTTTGCAACAGTTAGTCCTTTAAGGATAATACCTTGTTTACTTCTCCAAAGTATAAATTAAAAGCTTTTTTTGGAAACTTTTTTAATTAAGAAAAAAAATAAAAATCTTTCAGTTTGTCTTCAGCCTTGGTTAATTGATAAGCAGTTTATCAGAATAGTAGCACACCTTTGCTTAGTAGAACACTTTCATCTCAAACACATTGTAAAAATTTCATTTTTCTCTGTTTTGTAAGTTTTCTTGGACAAATCCTACTGTCGTTGCAGATTTAGTTTAGTACTTTGTTTTGTCAGCTTTCATCTGTTATTTTCCCTTACATTTGTTAGTTTTTTTCTTTCCCTTCCACAGAGACAGAGACTCTATGTTACTGGTCAGTGGATGACGTCAGTCTTGAGAAATCCATGTCTCTGAAACCCCATTTTGAAGTATGAACTTCTGATGTGGATGAGAAGACATTGATGGTTTCCACATACCTCCAAAGCAAAATTCTGTCAGCTTGTATCCCTTTCAAGAATAGCAAAGCCTGTAAGTACTATCAGTTGAATTTATTTGTTTTGGAAATATTTGTTGATTTTTTAAAGATGATAGACTTTTCCATCCAATAATTAACTGATGTGTATAGCAGTCTCCTTAGTATAACATTCTTCATGTACACATCAGTCAATAGTATACTATTGAAATAGATCTAAATAGAACATGTGTGTGAATTCTAAGATCTATCTGATGAAATTTTCAAAAGTGCCTCTATTTTATTATTTGCAAATATTTTTCATTCAGAAAAAGGGAAGAGAAGCTCTGGACTTGCTCAGGTACTTCTAAGTGAACTCATTTCTTTAAAATGGACATATTAATTATCTCAATTTCCTAAATCCTAGTGATACTTGCTGTTAAAGTAAATGGTTTGCTTTGCAGCTTTGGAGGGCCTTAGAACAATTTAGT
This sequence comes from Neopsephotus bourkii, assembly GCF_033783945.1. NCBI lineage: Eukaryota > Metazoa > Chordata > Aves > Psittaciformes > Psittacidae > Neopsephotus > Neopsephotus bourkii. Next base: position 50,973 of record NW_026902023.1, on the reverse strand, counting down.
TTATTCTAGCTGGTTTCAGGGAGTCTAGTGAAACTGGTGATTATATATTTGAAAACCCTTAGGATATATTAGATTTGCGCACATGGAAAGCTACACAGTCCTCATCTAATCCTGAAAGCAAAGCCTTAAGGAATGATATGAGACAGACTGTGATGTTAAATAGTTAGAAATATTTTTCTGAAAAATATGAAAGTAATTTCAAAAAAGAAAGATAAATTAAAGGAAGCCTTGAAGCATATAATCCATTACAGATAAAGCAGTCACATGGTTATATTTGCCCACAACTCATAAAATAGATCCCTAAGGATAAGTATTTAATAACAAACAGTGATGCTGTAATTTAAAATATTCCTGCTTACATTTTTTTTATCCCCATACTTCTCCCATGTAAAGTGGATTAACACAAAGTAAATTTCACACTAATCCATCTATCTCACCAAGAGCATCTCATTAACCTTTGCCAGCTTCAGACAATTCACAGAAATAGTAAAAGCATTGCTACAGTAATTGTACTAGATTTTACAGTATAAAGTGGTAATATGGCAATTTGTCCTGCAGAAATATATGACAAGCATTTTAACCAACAATAAAAATAGTCACTAAAGGAATTATGGAGAATTAAAATATTTCACCTGTGAAAATGCAATTCGAGCAGACTACCCTGAATATAATTTCAGATATATTTGTAAGGAGCAACTTTATAACTAATGTTCACACAAAAATGTGAAGACGGTATCGCTGCTCTGCAGAAAATTACAGCTCTTACAGTGTCTTCGTGGTATTTATCTAACTCCAAATCTTGTGCACTAAGGAAACAGTGCAATTTCCTGATAAGTGACATTTATGAAATTTTAATTATCACTGTTGCTACCAAGTAAATATTATCTTTTTCTTTGAATTAAAATGAAAATTGTGTAAAAATGTCATTTGAAGTCACTGAAGAATTTATCCTCTTGATTCCAGCTTTTCTACTACATCTTTTATTTCTTTCAAAAAAGCTGATGAAAATGTAAAACAGGAAGAGAAGATGTCAGAACTCTTTGTTGGAGTTAATTTACTATATAAATCAATTAAATGATCTGAGGTAAAATAAAAATATAAATCAGAAGAATAAAAAAGACTATTAGGAGAGAGGGAGATGATTAAGTCATTAGCCCTCTTGGACAGAGAGAGCAAGCTAAATATTGATTTTAGAACACTGACGGTTTAGTTAGAAGTTGAGTGTGAGGAAATTTATGATATGCCAGAAAACGAATATATTGGCTGAGTCTGTGATTTGTAATTTGTTAATCTCTTTTAGATTTATGACTCCAGGGTCAACTTCTAAAGGTAATTGGTAGCTTTCCTTTAGGAACAGGATTAAGGGAATGGGGAAGGAATGGCTCTGTACACAATACTGCTGATTACAAAGCGCCTATTTTTTTCCTGTTACTTTGTGGTTCTTTTGCTCACAGAAGTTGCGCTATAACATTTGGTTTCCTGGATAAAACCAACTGCATCCTGTTTGGATGTAAGCGAGCCACTCATGATGTGTGCTGTTTATTGTACTGTTATTGGGGATTAATTGATGATCTTAAATTTGTTATTTTGGCAAGGTCTCATTGTCATGTAGGGAATGCATGACACAAGACAAGAGACGAGGAAAAAATCTTTTAGGACATTATCTTCTAGCACTGGTTAAAAAAGCCCAATTATTTTCCATATACGTTCCAATTATCATTGTTTATTTCAATAACACATATTTAATCAGTTTATAGCTCAAATATCATTCAATAACTTCTTACCAGTCTGCAGTATATGGTTTAGTTCAGATAAAAAAAAAATGTTGAGATTTTTCTCTTAATATTTTGAAATCTAAGTTACCAGCACTTAAAATTCCCTTCACCTTTTTTTTTTTGTGTTACCATTTTTAAAATTATTCCTTTACAATGCTAAATAAGTGCAGATATTCATGACAAGCATATGTCAATTTTTTACCTGACTTGAGATTAGATCATTTTCTAATCACTTTTATGATCTGTGATCCCAGTTACTATTGTGATCTTCATGAGTCTTTATTAATTCTTTGAACTTGTGTGTGCGCATATGCGTAAATCTCAGAGCTCGGTCTAAAATCAATGGAGTTTCTGGTGACATGATCATGAGAAAGGGAAACGGAAAGAATTAAAAAAAAAGAAAAAAATGAAAAATGTGGGGAGGGAGATAGATAAAAAGAGGAAAAATTTAGATTGAATATAAGGAGGAAATTCTTTCCTGTTAGGGTGGTGAGGCACTGGAATAGGTTGCCCAAGGAGGCTGTGAATGCTCCATCCCTGGAAGTGTTCAAGGCCAGGTTGGATGAGGCCTTGAGTGATATGGTTTAGTGCGAGGTGTCCCTGCCCATGGCAGGGGGGTAGGAACTTGATGATCTTAAGGTCCTTTCCAACCCTAACTATTCTATGATTCTATGAAAAAAGGCCATTAGGAATGTTATTAAAGACTTACCCTGTATTTCGTGTCCACATTAACTATGTTTAAGTCCAGGTTTGACAGGCCCTTGAGTAACACAGTCTAGTGGGAAACTATCCCTGCCCATGGGAGGGGGGTTGGAACTGGATGATCTTCAAGGTCTCTTCCAACCCAAACCATTCTGTGATTCTCTGGAATCACTAACATCCCTATAATCCAGGTCAGGCTCCACTGCCACAGGGCCTTTGCCTTTTCCACATACCCCTCTTACCTTATTTAATTCTTCTTACCAAGTTGTCATGAAAGGCTAAGGTGTACATGGGGAACATTTAGGCACATGTTACAATTATGACAGGACAGACTGTGAAAAAGATGGTGTGGGTTTTTTGAAGAACACAATAGAACATTCCTAGAAGTTAAATAATTACCAAAATAACAAAATGAATAACTATTGACAGTACTGCAGCTCTCTTTAAAAATTACTTTAAGCAAAAACTGTATAACTTAATGAATCTGTGTGATAACAGTAATTTTAGCAGACAGTCATCTGGTATAGCTCTGTTTTCAGCTGAAACCAGTAGCTGCATGCTTCTGATAAACTCCAGTTTTCAAAACTGAGTGCTGTTTTGCTTTGATCCCCATTGCACTTGTTCCTCACCTCATTATACGTATATATATATGTTTAAGATGGAAAGCACATTCTGTAAAAACTACAACCTGTTATCGTCTGCATGAAAACAACTTGACATTCTTGGTACATTTTCAGATTGCTGTTGACTTGCACAACATATATAACAGCATGTGGTTGTATTGCAGGCCTAAATAAGATGTTTGAGAACAGAGTACAAGATATTTTCAATTAAAAGTGGAAGCAAAATAAGTTTGGTATAGCATGACCCTTGCTGCTTGCCATCAATAAAAGATATTGCTAAACTTAACACCTCTGAATGAGGGAGAGCCAGCCCCTGTATGTAGCAAATCCTTCTTAATTGAAGAGTGTTATGATCCTTGAAAATATCTCAGTGAGCAAACAGTAAGACAAATCATACAGAGCCAATCATTTTTCCTCACCCTTTTTTCCTTAAACATCTCTTACTATTTTTACTTCTTAGAAATCATATATCCTACTAGGTAATTTTGCACATGAAAAGAAGATACACAGGAGTTTACAAAGATAAATTTGCTTGCAATATTGTAACGAAACAGAGTAAAAATCAAACCCTCCCCTCTCTGCTGTTCTTTTTTTCCCTTTTTTTAAAGACCATATCTGGAGAGAAGTGACAGTCCTGCCAAAGTAAGAAAATGCAATAGACTTCAGTCTGTATTATGTTTTTTTCTTTTCTTTTTTTCCCATTTTTTTTTCCTGTGGCAGTGTTAGAATACAGTTCCAATTTCTTTGGTCCAAAGTTGTTCTGTTATAAATAACAAGCTCTCTGCTGTATTGAAAGAAACTTCAGTAGTTCAAGAAACTTTAACAGCAAAAATAATTTAAAATAAGGTTAATTTCACTGTACTATATTTAAATCTGAATAAAAGTGTGTTTACAATCCCTCCATACGCTGTCCCTTGAGGCTGCAGCACACATTTCAGTTCATCCCGTGCTACTCTAGCATAGACCACTATTTTGCAGCAGAAGCTGACTGTATGACTTTCTAGGACTCTTATGAATGCTATAGTATCCTCACATAATTCACCAAGCAAAAGGACTTCTCAGAAATCAGTGTTCCTAATTCTTTTGTGTTCACCCATCTGGGAAATGATTCTTGTGGTTGGACACAGCTAAGAATATATTATGTAAATATACCTCTCCAATTTGGTGCTGATAGCCCTCAGAGAGTATCTGATTCATGATTGCAGTTGTATTAAAACAAAACAAACCAAAAAAAAAAAAAAAGAAAAACCAAAACACCCCCCCAAAAACAAAAAAAAACCCCAAATCCCAACCAAAAAACAAACAAACAAAAAAAACAAATTGAGAAAATACTACTACTATTATACGTTAAATGTCATACCTTCATCTATTATTGCTATGAGAGGTATAAATAAACCATTTTTGAGATGGATACTGCTTATCCATATAAAAATATATGCAGCCAGTATTAGAGATTTCTTCCACTGCACTGTATCTAATACAAATGCCCATTTGAACCATCACAAGGAGTTACTTCAAAGCTGCATAAAATCTAATGTGTTAAGAAACAAGAAGTGTAGTGAAAGCAAATGAACTGTTAAAATTCACAATTATTGTTTCTGGCTAAAAGGAAGATCATTGGCCAGATACTTGAAGGAAAGCATACTAGGAGGTTATTCACTAAACACTTCTTTGACTTGTTAGATGTTGTCCTGGGTTCAGCAGTAACAGTCATTTTTCTCTTTCTTGGTAGCTGGTGCAGTGCTGTGTTTTGACTTTTGGGCTGGGAACAGAGCTGATAAAAATGACGTTTTGGTTTGGCCAAGGACTTTGTGGACCTCATGCTCTGCCAGGGAGGAGGGCAGCTGGGAGGAAGCAGAGACAGGACACCTGACCCAAACTGACCAAAGAGGTATTTCATACCACAGCACGTCATGCCCAGGATGTAACTGGGAGTGACCTGGAAGGACAGGGGGTCTGCCGGGTCAGACTCGTTGTTCGGCGGGTGGTATTGTACTCTTTTCCCTTGCTATTATCTCTTATCATTGTTGTTAGTGGTGCTAGCGGTGGTGATTTGTCTTGTACATTGGTTGCTGGACTGTTCTTATCTCAACCCACAGGAGTTGCATTCTTTTTATTATCCCCCCCATCCCTCTGGGAGTGGGGAAGGGGGGGAGCCCCTGGGGAGAGGGGGGACGGAGGTGGGCCTCGATTGCTTCCAGCCCAGCACCACTCACTGGGAGTGAGTGCACAAGCTGTCTGTCTGGGGTTAAACCACAACAGTTCTTTTTGGCGCCCAACGTGGGACACGAAGGGATTGAGATAACAACAGATCTGACGGGATTAATAGTCACTCGTCACAATGCTGATTTACTGTCTCTCAAAGTTGTTCTTCTTGATCTCACAATTTCAGTATATCGTACCTTACTTCCATCTGATATTTGCTGTATTAGTGTTTTTCAAGTGCGGGGCTTGGGCTAAGGCTTTTGTCTCATTGTACTTTATGGTGATGACTTGTAATACAATAGAATTATTGAGCATGAAACTTATCTGGCTTATGTTCCCAGTATGGTCACCACCTTTAAACTTTGGGAGGTACATAATAAAAGTGCTTAGCAATTACACATCTTTTTTCTCCTTCTCAGGTGGTCAACCTGTGAAGGAGACATTCTTTTACCCTCCCAGTTCCCCCCCTGGGCATGACGTGCTCTGGTATGAAATACCTCTTTGGTCAGTTTGGGTCAGGTGCCCGGTCTCTGTTTCCTCCCGGCTTCCCTCCTCCCTGGCAGAGCATCAGGCTCACAAAGTCCTTGGCCAAACCAAAACATAATTTTTATCAGCTTTGTTCCCAGCCCGAAAGTCAAAACACAGCACTGCACCAGCTACCAAGAAGGAGAAAAAATGACTGCTAGCGCTAAACCCAGGACAGATGTCTAAAACTAACAGTCTCTTCATCAGAATTAAACAGGGATCCAAAAAAATCCTTTACACATGAGAACAGGCTTCATCACATCTGTAATTTCTGCAAGTAATAAACAAACAAACCGGCCAAAACACACCTGACTGCATTGTGGTGGGAAAGCATAGAAATAGTGCTAATGAAATAATGTGAACTTACTTTCCCATTCCACTTCAAAACCTTTCAATATAATGTTTTGTACACTTATGCAAACCTCAACTTACTATATGGTCTTTCTGCATTTTATGTGTTGATAATTGTTAATGGCCAATGCCACCTCCATCTGGATTTAATGTACAGCTGTTGTTAAGAACTCTTATCCTCCCTCCCCCCCCCCAATACACCTCTCAAAGATCTGACGGAAAAAAAATTCTAATAGGAGACACAATTCAAAATGAAACCCTTGCCTCCAAATACAGGTTCTATATATGTGAAAAGAACAGATGGGTCTAGGATAACTCTTCAGCACAAAATATAAATTAAGGTGAAATACTGAAGAAGAGCTGAAGAATGCAAAATATAAATGCACATTACAATATACAGTAAATTTCTGCAATAATTCACCTTCATATGAGGTGAGGAATTAACAAAAATTGTACATCAATAGCTGTCACTAAGAAAAAGTAGATAGTTTTTTAACTATCGTTAAGTGTGCTTTGTACAAGTAGATCTAACATTTCCTAACTACAATCACGGTTATCTCAAATATTTAAATAAAAAACACTGTGTATCAGGAGTACTTTATATAAACAAAGAAGGGTATGGGAAGAAAAACATGCCATGGATCTACCTAGTATGTGATCTATCTGAAAACATCTACTTGATTTAGATGATATGTGAGGTATTATTAAAGTTATCAAGAGCAAATAAATTTTCTGAAACCTAGAAATCCAGGTACTGAAATTGAAGTGTGCTTTGAAATTAATTAGACCAGCTTGAAGTGAAAGAGGATGGCTGGTGGCAATTAGCAGATATTTCTGGCAGCAGAAGACATAGCAAGAATTGTACTTTGTAATTAACAGATTCTTTAGATTTCTTTCTTGGATTATTTCCCACCAGCACAATTTTCTCATAAATCTGAAACCAATTTACAAATGTCAGTAATTTAGAAACATACTTTTATCACAATGACATCTTTACTATGAAAAATTACAATGAAAAACACTCAGGTTCCTAGAGTTTCATTCGCTATCTGTACAGAACACTGAGTCTTCATTACAAATGTATTTATTCTGCTCCTGAAGTGTTCTTTGATTTTGTTTTGCAAAGGTTGTTTAAAACTGTTTTATAGTGAAGAAGCAGATCTAAATCTCATTAGAGATATACAGATATTAAAGGTCAGGTTTCGAAAAATATTGTACCTACATACTCTTTTATGTTGTGCAAAATTATTTTCTATAATGCTTTGATCATATTAGATGAATTTATTTCACATATTTCTTTACAGACACAGCAGTTGACAGAGTTCTCCACTGACAGAGAGTAAGAGTTGGAATAAATGTGGAAAAAAGAAGACACCACCACGTATTTCATAGTAGATGGAAGTTTCATCAGCTTAAACATACACATTGTAACAATATATAGCATATTTTGAGAGCAGAAATATGGCCTAACACTCTATCACGTTTTCAGTCCTAGAGTCCTAGTGTTGCTTTTTTTTTTTTTTCTAGTAATCATTTATTTAGCTGCAGAATGTTTTACTTGTGTTCTACTGCATACAACAAAATGAATTCAGTTTCTTTGGTTTCTAAGCTGTATTTGTGAAAGAAATACATGTTTTAATTTTGAAGAACTTTGTCTACATCCTCTCTAATGTCTGCTGCAAGCACTGTGTGGGAGCACAGACTGTGATCTGTAGCAGTTACGGGTTGTACTGACTGACTTGGACTGGAGGTAGAAGCTGAGAAGGCACAAAGAATTGTTGATGTCTTTCCCTTCATTCAGCTTTTTCCTTTACCTTTTGCTACAGACAGTGAAAATACTCATATAGTTCTCTGGCAAGCACAGCTGATCCCTAAGGAACAGCAGGAATAAGACAATAACAGTCTCTGGCTTTGCAATGCTTAATAGAGCAAACAGGTGAGGCTAAAGAGAAAAGGAGCCCTGGAAATAAATAACCATGAATTTTGAAATATGGTATGGGACTCTTCTCATTTGGAGAGCTTCCTGCAGCAGTATGCTATCCTGCATCACCTACAGCATGTGCAGGTTCTCAATACCCTTGCTAAGCCTGAGCAGGCAAGCGCATGAGGACACACCACAGACTCCTCCAATGGGACACTGTACAGAAAATTACTGTTGCTTTGATAATAACTTTTTGCTTCTGGGGAAATATTTAATTCTTTTGTCAAGTGAGTGACCACAGCCCCCCGAAGGTCGAAAAATAGGCTGAGAGTATTGCCAACTATTAGTTGCCTGCAGACAGCAGCAGCTCAAGTTCCCCTGAGTCATCAGCAATTCAGTTCCTCAAATAATGTAGGGGTGAGGGGTGGAAAATGAGACAGCTTTAATTACGAGCTTGCAGTTGCTGACTGCAGTTGCACTCCTCTAAACAGAGCAGGAGGAAAAGGGAGAATGGAAGGTATTCTTCTCAAGACAAAAAGAACAGCAGAATGATAACGGTTAAGCTGCCTGCAAACTACCTCCAGAGGACCTGAGGTGATATAAGCCCATGAGGTTGCTAACTCAAAAGCCAAAACTAGCGTGCTCTCAAAGACTTTCAGAAACATACATTTTGGTGTGCATCCTACATCCATGTTCCTACTGTTTCTCATTAAGGAGACATTTATGTCTTAATAAGGAAGGTTCTCTTCATCTTCATGCCATATACCATGATATGTACATTTTGGTGAGGCCTGTCCTAAATGGTTATTACATTATGATTTGTTCAACAATGTTTGTAGTTTTATTAGTTATGAGGAAAGGTCAGTTGGCTTTTTGTCATCACTATTGACAGTAATAATCATTCACTTTATAGAATAATGAAAATAATAATGTGATGAACAATAAGTTTCTGCTAAAAATACAATTCTTACTTGCTGTTTCTCTGTTATTACTTTCCCTAACTGCAAACAATATCAGTCATTGAAGACAAACTGCTGTGCTATGACAGAAAATATATGCTTGCCTTTCAGTCATGTTTTTCTTTTATAATGGACATTATTCATAATAGAAATAGTAAATCTTAATGACTGGTTTAAAGAAATTTGACATCAGACAAGTTCACATTTTATTCAATGTTTTAAGAATTGTTTTTCAGAAAAAATTGTATAGTAAATCAGGCCTCAAGAAAATGATTCGCCCATGTAGATTCACAAGTTATTCAGAGATTATTATTGTGACCATAAAGTTTGACCTCATGTATACCTCAGGCTGCTGAATATTTCCATTACCAAATTAAAAATTTGAAGCAGTGAATATCTAAAACCACATGGCTTAATCAAGCCAGTGGTAAATTGGCTAATAGTTATAGCCATAATATCAAAATGGAAGCTCGTGTCTGTTGCAAAATAAGGGACCATTTAGCAGAAAGAATATAGGACTATTCTGTACCAGGCTTTTTGACAGGATTTACTTGTTGGTAGGGCTGTGTAAGTACATAGTAGTTTTGAATCATTAAACACATAAAATTATAGAGATTATCTGAAGCATGGTTAGATTTTTTTCCCAAATGGGCTTTTTAACCTTCCTCTACTCCTTTTGCTCATTATTGAGCTGAATACAGTGTGAGTGCCAGACTGGAAGTCATAATGCTTTCCTCCTCTGAATAGCATTGATAGCTGGGGACAAAGAAATGTCTTTCTTGGCACATCGAATCACTAAAAAAAAAAAAAGTTAAGTATATAATAATCTAATAGGCCAGTGTTATGACCTCAAACAGTGAAAACTGGTAAAATAACTAGAGTCTGAAAAAAGATTTTCTTAAAATTAGGAAACTGTTAATAATCAAAGAGAGGAGAGAGGCAGAGCTACCAGAACAAAATATTTCATATGTACCTGGCTCCTGTAACATATTCACACTCTTCAATTTGCTTTAGGTTCCTTCTGTAATTTATTAGAAGAGTTAGGTGCCTCAAAAAAGGATTAGCAACAGTGAAAGTGTAGAGTCACTGAACCTAACAAACAAGTGCAGGTGGTAATTTAAACTGAATCCCTCTTCAGGATAGTTGCACAGAAACTGGTCTAATGGAAGGTGTTCCTGCCCATGGCAGTGGGGTTGGAGCTAAATAATCTTTAAGGCCCCTTCTAATGCAAACCATTCTATGGTTACATATAGGTGGGGTTCAGAGCTGGAATTTGCTGCACCTGTCATAGCCAGTGATTTTTATTCCACAGATTGTCAGTTATGTATGTATATTGTTCCCTATTTATCAAGTAGTTTTTATCATTTTCATTTGGAAACCACAGTTCAATTCTTTTCTCTAAGAGGATTTAAAGCCTTTTACCTTCTACAAACAGAGCACAGAGTACAGGCTGGAAACTAGGGATGACATGTCCTGGCTTAACCTCCACAAACTCTTCCATTTTGCACTAAGCCATTTGATGTCTGCTTGTCCAGGAATAGCACTTAGATTAACAAGGTGTTCATCAGATAAAGTAGATTGCTGATCATATCCAATAACATATAGTATATCCATGAATAACTTTCACACAGTAATATTGAACTAGATTTCCTGAATATAAGTGCAACGAGTAGTACTTAAGCAACGAAACAAACAAAAAAAAACAGTACTATTATTAACAGATTTGATTTATATGGAATATTTTTATGAGTGGGTCACCACTCATTCTTTCTTCCCTTCTTACTTCTGAAAATATTTGCATTACATACTTGATTATAGAAAGATTCATAAGCATAACTCCATGTGACTCGTGTCGCCATGGCATAGGTTTATTTTGTATAATGGTTTTAGTTAGCATGGAAGAAAAAGGATAAATTAATTGCATATTAGCATGTTAACAGTAGCATAATATGGTGTACTGGTTTAGTTAATGCAGTGTTTACACCCCAGCTTTTGTAACTTTACTTAATGATAATTCCCACTGATCAGCTGAAGAAATGATTTCTTGAATCATCTAAGTCAAGAGAAGCATCTAGGAGATAAAAAAACCCCAACAATACGACCCTGACAAAAAGTATCTATCAGCAGAATGATCTCTTCATTATAACTTCAACTGAAATTTAAGAGGACAGATACACTCACCATTTCTTAAAAAAGTTCAAATTACTACACAGTGACATACAGAAGAGAAACAACATTTAAAAAATATTTACCTTGACTGTTCTCTGAATACTTTTTGTGATAGAAGTGAATAAACTAAATTCCAGTTCAATTACCTATAGTCTTTGTATGAAATTATATCTATAACTTGCACTTAAAATTTGGGTCCCTTAAGATGGTTTCAAAAAACCTAGCTCTTGGATGAATGAAAACCACACAAAGTTTAAAACAAATAGACTACACTAGAACACTTATTCACTTCTTTAGCCAAAACAAGGACTAACCTTAAGAAAGGTAAGCACTGATTTTAACAGTGGAAGACAAGCAAGAATCAGCTATTAAAAGTTATTTTTATTGTCTGCCCTGCAGATTATTTTAACTTTTTAGGTATCTATGTCTCTGTAACCAATATCTGGAAGCATTCCAATAGACCGAATGAGTATCAGGGTTCCAAAAAGAATTAAAATGCTTGAAAAAACAACTGGAACACAATTTCTATTTAGACATTATGAAAGCAGTTTTCACTTTTTGCCAGGTAATGCAGACCCGGAATTTAAAATCTAGTCACCACATTTTGCCTTTGAACACATTTATTCAGCATTAACATTATTTGACGTACGATGGTTAATAATATAAATCCGACTTTCTGTGAAAATGAAATCTCTGGCTTTGAAATACTTATCCACGCAGAGCCTCTGGATGTGAAACTGGCATTTCAAGACCACATTTATGTAACTCTGTAAAACATGATTGACCAAATTATTTCTTGCTTCATTTCAGTATACTTACATTCGATAGAAATTCTTCTGCTGAAACTAGCAGAAAATACTTGCCTACAGCTTTTTATTTAAGCATGTCTTCTATCTAATTACAAGACATTTATAAGTTACGGAAGTGTACTGTATAATACCTCTTGCATTTATGAGTAATACATCAGCAATAATAATTTTTTTTCTCCAAAATATCAATGATCATCATAATTTTTATTTAAATCTTAATTTCAAATAGAAATGGTTATTAAATTAGCAACATTTACAAAAACCACCAGAGCATTACTTCTTTGTGGAAATATAACTTCATATCATAGCTCACATAAATGTGCCACTTGTTCTTGTTAGCAAGTTGCTAATACTAAATAAATAAAATTATGACAAGCTGAAAAAACTCACGCAGCATTATTTGCAGATGCATCTTCAGCAGTATACATGTACCTCCTGAACATGGGACCTCTGTGGCAAATTTGAAATATTCCTATATTAATCAAAGGTCCTGCTGTGTTTAACAATAATGAAAGCTTTCAGGACTGCAGAGAGTACTTGTAGAGAAAGTTCATTCCCATCAAGAGCTCCAGAAAGAAAAAATAATAATTTTGAAAAGAGCTATCAACCCGCCCCCCTCCCCCCTTGAATCAGCAAATAAAACAGCAAAGTAATCATCAGGCAACCAAATCAGCCAGTGCCTTTACCACGAGAAGAGCAGATGGAACCTGAGGGATTACTTGTGATCACCTCAGCTTCTGCAGAACAGCGGGGAACTTCAGCTAGGTTTCTGTTCAGCAGGAAAACTACATTCTGTGGTTTGGCAACTTCCTTGCTTAAGTCAGTGATAATTTTTCCATGTCAAAATGACTGCAAGTGCTGGAAGGGAAACAGCAGAAGCAGCTCTGTTCTAACAGCACATGCACAAAAACCCATATGGTTTGGCATTGTGGTTCTGTTGTTTGTTTTCAGAAAAGTCACCTATGAATGCAGCTGATGGGCTTTAGGTCATGGAATGACATTTTAGAAAACATTTTTGTGACCTTGTGGGCATTTTTGCATGGAAACTGGCATCAGTTAATAACCTGCTAACATGCTCAAGTTGCCTTTAGAAACAGAAAAGCACAACCTAAGAAAGTACCCTCTGTTAAGAAACCAAATCTTCCACTGATTTTCCAGAGGCCACAGAAAAAAACCCAAACCAACCAGCCCCTACGGCAGGGGAGTTGGAACTGGGTGATCTTTAAGGTCCTATCCAAACCAAACCATACTGTGGTTCTATGAAAATAATAATTTTTGATCTAATGGACCTGAATGCAGAGAGGACTCTTGTAACCTGTACAGAAGTGAAATTAAGTGGGGTTTGGTTTTTTATTTTAACACAGGGAACTGAAAAATTATGATCATATATCCTTTGGTACTTGGAAAGATCTCTGTTCCTTATACAAATCTATGATTAATTTTTAACAGGAAAAGAGAGAAGAAAGGAGAAGAAAACCACTGTCAAGAACTATTAACAGGCGTGTAAAGACTCAAGAGACATGATGAATGAAGATCTGTCTTTCAAAACTGGCTTTGGGACATTCTGAGTTTGCATTACTTGCATCAGTTCTGTTTCTACTCCGAAATAACTTCACATACTGAAACTTTTATTAGCAAACTCCAAGGCAGTAAGTGACTTCCAAAAATTTATGCAAGTGTGTTTAATTGTATCAGTGCTATAGGTTATGCAAGAGTAACACCGCTCTCTATAGGAGTCTCTGCTCCACCATGCTGTGCATTGTAAAGTGAAGCCAAAGTGCATAAACTTAATGGAAAGGAAAGATGATCATGTGCTAATACTTTCCCCTTTCTCAGTATGTAACCATCAACAGTCCTCTTGTAAAAGAAGAGGGAACTGAAGTCAACACTGCAAGATGGGCTTAGTCACACCTTTATGTGACAGTCCCGTGAATAATTTATGTATTGGACGCAGATCTCAGAGATGTTAATCTTTCACAGGGCAGTAGTTGGAGACCATATGGAGTCTGCAGTCATCATCTCACAAAGACACATGGCACAACTTTCCTACTGAAACCAGAGAGAACAAAGCATAGAATCAGCTCTGCTGCCAGTGTTCTTCTGGCACGGAAAGGTGAAGAAGGTTAAGAAGTGTATTTAGGCAAATGGATTCCTCAGTTTTGGCTTAATTTCTAAACCATCTGCCTGTCTCCTGTAGGTCTTTGTTCATGGCACAGTTGAGATGCCATGTTACATTCCCTCTTCCATTACAAGCCAATTGTGTATGGTAAGTCATGCAAGGATAGTTAGAAATCACTTGTCAACTTCCCTCTAAGAATATTACTGAATCGTGGAGTTACAGTTTACATTAACAGTGTCTGACCAAAGAGCTTTCTGGGGAAACTTTCCAGCTTGATTGCATTTTGATCTGGAAATAGAAATCGGACCTACTGCAAATCAGTGGAATGAGTGGCACTCAGGAAGGAACATTCCCCATAAAATATAAAAATATTCCCTTTACCCTCTTTCTTTGGTTGTTTTTTTTTTTTTTTTTTGTTTTGGGGTGTTTTTTTCTTCCCAGGACAGCTTTCATCAGTTAATAATATAATGAAAATATAATGAATGCAACGAATATAATGAAATATAATGAAAAAAATAACCAGGCTTAAGGAACTGTGAAAATGCACTATATGCTGTTAATCTTTAAGGGAAGGATTTTCAGGTAGAAGGTAATCTAAAAGTCAGTAATAGCTCAATGCTATCTAATAGCCACGTTAATTTAGTGCCACTATATAATTATTATGTGGATATTTAATTGCACATCACATGAATCATTTCACAAGGAAATATTCTTATAAAGGATTGTTTGCAACATTGAAATAAAAAAATAAAGTAGTAGCGTGTGTTGAAAGGTATTAATTAAAAGAATTAATCTTTTACATATTCACATCACTAACAGCAACAGGAAATATAAAAGCAATTCAGCATGTAATTCTCGTATCATAGAATCATAGAATAGTTGGGGTTGGAAAGGACCTTAAGATCATCAAGTTCCAACCCCCATGCCATGGAAGACTTATTTTGCAAAGTACAAAATTGCAAAGATAATGGCAAAGGTGATGACTTTTTTCTTTATTTATTAATTTTAGGAAATCATAAAAATAAGCCTGACTCGAGTATTTTCACCTTGGACGGCTTGATTTTCCACTAAGGATCAAAGAGGGGCTTAAAATCTATTCATAGCAACATAATTATTTAGACAAAGCTGATTAGGTAGAATAAGCAATTTGGCAAAGGAAAGTCATACTGTGAAGATTAAAAATACTACCGACATTGTTACTTATATTAAATAAATTGTAGAATCATTGAACAGTTTGGGTTGGAAAAGACCTTAAGATCATCTAGCTCCAAACCCCCTCCCATGGACAGGGATGACCCACACTAGACAACGTCATCCAAGGCTCTGTTCAACCTGGTCTTGAACACTGCCAGGCGTGGAGCATTTACCGCTTCTTTGAGCAACCTGTTCCGATGAATCATCACCCTCACAGTAAAGAATTTCTTCCTTATATCCAGTCTAAACTTCCCCTGTTTAAGTTTTAACCCATTACCCCTTGTCCTACCACTACAGTCCCTAATAAAGAGTCCCTCTCCAGCACCCTTGTAGGCCCCCTTCAGATACTGGAAGGCTGCTATGAGGTCTCCACGCAGCCTTCTCTTCTCCAAGCTGAACAACCCCAACTTTCTCAGCCTGTCCTCATACAGGAGGTGCTCCAGTCCCCTGATCATCCTCGTGCCCTCCTCTGGACTTGTTCCAACAGCTCTATGTCCTTTTTGTGTTGAGGACCCCAGAACTGCACACAGTACTTCAGGTGGGGTTTCACGAGAGCAGAGTAGAGGGGCAAGATCTCCTCCTTTCACCTGCTGGTCACACTTCTTTTGATGCAGCCCAGATACAGATTAGTAGTGCATTTTTTAAATTTGGGCTTTTCTTATAAAATTTGTGAGTACACAAAACACAGGGTTAATCCATAATCTAGAAAATACAAAAATATAGTATCTTTTGCTAATATTCACCAAGTTTTATTTAAAAGTAACATAGAAGTCATATGTCTTACTGCCAATATATTTCCTGGACATAGTGGACATGCTACTTGATGCCTGAGCAGTGTTAAAAAGACTCTGAAGTCTGAAAAACAGTTTCCTTGAAGCACTCACAGTGCTGTTCCTTATAGCTGGTATCATAATTGCAGCAGAAACTATGCTCAACAGACCCTGTCTGAAATCAGATACAATTGTTATACCAGAACATACTTTTAGCTGTACTTTATACCTAACTTTGCACTATTTGTAGCTGCTTCCACTATACCTTGTGCTTCATAAAAGTACTACAAACATATCAGACATGGAGAAAAGGGTTTCTAAACTCATAGGTTTATGCATCAGTACACATCATGCGTAACTTCTTACATTTGATAGTACACTGCCACTTCACTGAATTCATAAATGAGATTAAGTGTCAGAACCTATATTGAGTCTGTAATTCAGAGCAGCAAATTATGCCAATGCTGGTGCTCCATGCTTGATCTCTTTACACAAACCTGCCAGGGTGCCACCAGAGCAATAATTTGGGTAGGAGCTGAGAGACCTTAAAACAGAAATAAGTAAACACAGAAAAGCTATCACTAGGACAGCATTATGTGTAGTACGCATTTATATAAATTAATCATGGAACTGGAAGAAAAGAAAGAGGACAATGGAAGGACTACAGACAACAATGCTCATAAGTATGAGAAGAAAACTGGCAGATATACATGAATCACTCTAAAATTAATGACAAATAGAAATCCCTCCTGGTTTGTAAAGGAAGCCACAGCTAATGTACGCTCAGCATTTTTGTTTTCCTATTAATATGCTCATTAAACTTCTTAATTTAATGAGGGATGAATACAACTCTGAGTGATCACAAGGGTAATAGTCCTTGCAAGATTCCTGTGGAACAAAATACACAGGGACACTTAAAGCATTCAGAATACACAAAGGAAATAGGGTGATTGAGCTTCTAAGTTTTATCAAATGGTTTTCTGATCAGGCATGTGAAGAAAAGGGAAACTGACTCTGAAATTATGTGACAACTGTCAAAATATAACTTTACAGCTCTAGGGTAAATAAGTGTTATACAGATATTTATACACACATATTTATAGATAGCATCAAGACATAAACATGCACATAAGCAACATTTTTTTAATTCAATGATATTTGCCTGCAAAGCCAACATGAATATACCCACATTTATCAATAAAGGATAAACAAGATCTTAATTTTTTATTTTTACTATCTTTAGAGCATGAAATGATGGAATATTACTGTATATTGTATTGATTAACAAAAATAAAAAAATGTTAAGACCTCCAACACTTTCAAAACCCACTACAAATGCATACAAAATAACATACTTAAATAATAAAAACCACAGAGATAAACAAATTCTGGAATTGCATTTTGACATTTTTGCTTGTTCTGCTATCTGTGTAAAAGAAGCATCATTCTAATTTGCTTGTTTACATATTTCACTATCAATCTGTAGCAAAATAACAAAAACTTTTTAAATCAAGAATTAAAGTGTATTAACCATAAGCAACTATAACTAAGTTACCATGTTCATATTTTTTTTCTCCGACTGTATTTCATTACAATAGATCATTATGCTGAAATCAGAATGTTTCATATAATAATTTCACTTAGAGTCCAGTTTCCAAGGGAAAAAAATAAAATAGGAAGAAATAGGGAGATGTGTTAGACTCCAAGTCAATATTTTCAAAACAGTTTGCCTGAAAAGCAATTCGGTATGGATAATTTTTACAGCTCCAGGTTTTATTCCACTCAGAACTGAGGA
Source organism: Neopsephotus bourkii (assembly GCF_033783945.1). NCBI lineage: Eukaryota > Metazoa > Chordata > Aves > Psittaciformes > Psittacidae > Neopsephotus > Neopsephotus bourkii. The sequence goes on along the minus strand of NW_026902023.1, from coordinate 33,056 downwards.
GTGATTGTTAAAGTGTTTATTTCCTTTCCAAGTGGAACATGATGATCCAGCTGTACCAATTCTGAGCTCAGTTTCCACAGGGTAGTGATTCAACTGAACTGGCACTGTATGTTTGGATGTCACATGCACAGCATTCAGAATTTACTGATAGATGTTGAGATTTTTTTTATTTGAAATTTTTATTTCATCTTTCTGAATCTCTTGATTACCTGGAGTTGGGATATTTTACCAACTTCATGAGCTCCATAAAATGTCTTTTATGACCATCACTTAAAAAAAAAATCATGCTTTGGAATAAAACAAGAACAGACATTGTTACATACATTGATGGAACAAATCTCAACAATACCTATGTGAAATCATCCAATGGATAAATTATGGCATAATTATCCATGAGATCATTTTGTCCAAAAAACATTGATGGAGTCAGAAGTGTAGTAAATACATTAAGATCAGACTGTAAACAGTGTGATATCAGCTTGCACGAACTCTGAAACTACCGAGTTTTCAGATAATTATCATTTGTATAAAAGAAAAAGCTCTCACCTAATTACAGCCACTTTTATTTCCTAAATGTCACCGCTCCTTATCACTACCCAGAGAATATATCTTCTATCCCGTATATCTTATGCATTAGCCAATCCACAAGCATCATAAATCCTTATAGTTGCTGGACATGAAAAGCAGTTTTAAAATGCCCTGTTGAGTAGACCTCATAGAATCATGTCTTAGGCAAGTATCTTTACTTATTTAAAGACATCAGAGACTAACGAGTTCAAAACTCTTACAGTTCTTGATGTGTTTTTACAGTGTCTTTTGAAATAAACTTGCCCTCTTGCTTTCATAGATGAAATATAAAATAAACTTACAAGCATATCATGTGATTTGGGAGGGGCCAATCCAAGTGGGAACTTGTCTATATATTTCTTATTCAGGTGAAATCCTTGGTTTCACTGGGAGGTTTTAGTTCTAACAGAATCAGCTTTTCAGTCAACAGTCCCAGAGGCTGATAAATGAAATAAATTAAGTCTTCATCACTGCAGAAGAGATATTATAGAATAGTGCTTACCTCCACTATTTCTCTAAAAATTTTTTTTTTTTCTAAAAGATGGTATTTGCATGCTGGGTTGTCTCTTATGTTACTAAACCCCAAGTTATGAAACACCTAGAAGACTCAAATATTGAAAAAGCAGCTCATCCAGAAAGTACCTTTGAATTTCAATTAATTTTAATTATAAGCAAAAAAAGATGCTTCATTAGAAATGATAAATAACTTAAAGACTTATCAGACTGTATTCCAATTCTAAGGAGAAAATACCACCTTTCTTGGACTGATCAAAGGCATCACTTCTGTGATAAAATTGCCATGATTCACTTTATAGAAAGAATGGATCTGAGCCAGCGGAGCAAGACAGTTGACACAGTGCTAATTCACATTCCTTAAATCAAGAATAATGTTCAGTGAATTTAAGAATAACAATTGGCTACACATCCTTTGGTAAACAAATTCCCTCTTCTTCCTTCCCCCAATATTTGAACCTGCTTGAAAGTGGAGCAATTTCATTTGAGCATCTTTTTCATCTCCTGAATATCTGCTCAGAACATTTTTAGTACTGATGACTAATGAACTGAGCTCAAAAGCCCACAGCATCAGGCACCAAATCCATTACAACTTGTTCAAACTATTTTCTTGAAGTCAGCTGCGATACAGTGGCTGAGCCTCTGAAGAAGGAGGAAAGAGAAGAGGAAGAGCAGAAGAGGAAAGCAGAAGAGGAAAGCAGAAGAGAAAAGGAACCCTGTTCTGTGGGCAAGCACTGCAGTGCAGGCAGTTCAGGATAATCTCTTATCTGTGAAGAACAGCGAGACCTTAATCACAGACTTAATACATTTCCTGTATATACAGCATCTTGAGAACGTTCCTCCAGATCAGCTATCCTTCCTCGTGGAAAAAGTTGATTTTTCATGTTAAAAGCTTTGGCAAATATATACACATATAGTTTCCAGAGTATGAATTTAAGACCTTGAAGACATCAGTTGAGTCTATATTTAAAGTAAATCAGCAGAAGTTAGAATCATAGAATAGTTAGGGTTGGAAAGGACCTTAAAATCATCTAGGTCCAACACCCCCTGCCATGGGCAGCAACACCTCACACTAAACCATCTCACCCAAGGTTTTGTCCAACCTGGCCTTGAACACTGCTGGGGATGGAGCATTCACAACCTCCCTGGGCAACCTATTCCAGTGCCTCACCACACTCACAGTAAAGAACTTCTTTATATCCAATCTAAACTTCCCCTGTTTAAGTTTTAACCCATTACCTCTTGTCCTATCACTACAGTCCCTAATGAAGAGTCCATCCCCAGCATCCCTATAGGCCCCCTTCAGATACTGGAAGGCTGCTATGAGGTCTCCAAGCAGCCTTCTCTTCTCCAGGCTGAACAGCCCCAACTTTCTCAGACTATCTTCATATGGGACGTGCTCCAGTCCCCTTATCATTCTCGTGGCAAGGGCAGTGGGTGTAAACTGGAGCATAGAAGGTTCCACGTTAACATCAGGAAGAACTTATTTACTGTGAGAGTGACAGAGCACTGGAACAGGTTGCCCAGGGGGGTTGTGGAGTCTCCCACATTGGAGATATTCAAGGCCCAACTGGACTAGTTCCTGTGTGATGTACTCTAGGTTACACTGCTCTTGCGGGGGGGTTGGACTAGATGATCTCTTGAGGTCCCTTCCAACCCTTGGGATTCTGTGATTCTGTGGCTCTTCTCTGGACTTGTTCTAACAGCTCCATGTCCTTTTTATGTTGAGCACACCAGAACTGTGCATAATACTCCAAGTGAGGTCACACGAGAGGAGAGTAGAGGGGCAGGATCACCTCCTTTGACCTGTTGGTCACGTTCCTGTTGATGGAGCCCAAGATACGGTTGGCTTTCTGGGCTGCGAGCGCACACTGAAGCCAGCTCATGTTCATTTTCTCATCAACCAACACCCCCAAGTCCTTCTCCAAGTTCTTTGGAAATTTACTGAATAAGTTACAAAGTACAAGTTGTTTTAGTGTGATCTCTGAAAAAGGCATTATTCCCTTTGTTTTCTCCCTGTAACATAATAAACCTAAGAAACACCTAAAAGTTTGCTGTGAGCTAGTGCAAGCATGCATAACTGCTTTTTTCCACAGTAAAATGGAGTTAAGCAGTAACAGAAAAATACAGAAGAACAGATCTTATTTACAAATAGAAAAGAATATTGCAGTTAAAGCAGCATGCTTTAAATAGAGCAAAAAGAAATTGAAACACCCCCCCCAAAAAATACTCAACAACCCATCCCTCCCCCCAAAAACTAAAAAACCTCAAGAAGAAGCCCTTCCCCCATTTTCTGTAATGCATAACTCAGGGAGTAAGAATGCAGTACAAACTATTAAAATATTTATTTTGCATCTGGGGAACAGTGCATCAAATAAAAACACATTCAATAGAAGCCATTTCCTCTCTACAAGAACTAGTACCCTGTTTTTTTTTTCTTGCAATCATCTGTTATTGTTCTGTTAGAAATAATAATACCAAGAACTATTGACAAAGTGAAGTCTCATACACTGAAGGTAAATGTTATGCAAGACGTTTGCAAAGCTGATTTCTATGAGTAAATCACCCATCCAGTATGAGAAAGTGCTCCTACACTGACTTGGGTGCAGACTCACACCACCTACCTGTCTGCCCATATTTTTTTTCATGGGAATTGTTGACAAACAAAGAGGTCTCTACATGTAGCTACAGAATTTTTAACCAGATGCTAAAGTTAGGAAGTTTTATTATAGACTCCAAATTCTTACAAGGATTTCTTTAATTAAATTTAATTAGATTTGTAGAATATGTTAAAAAAATATATTTTTTTTTTGTAGTAATACTTACTCAGTGCTGTTTAATCACTACTTCCAAGCTTGTGCTGAATTATATCAGAAAGACAAAGAAAAGATACCACTGTGTATTTGTTGCTTATAAACAATTTTTGCCCTTTTGGTGTTCACAGCCATATATATATAGCTACACAGAAACTTCTCAGAACTCTTGAGTTCTTGGAATTTAAAGATGGTACATATGAATGTGACTTACATGCCAACTTTTGTGTAGGGCTGAGCAATAGCAAAAAAAAAAATCTCCTTGTGGAATAAAGTATAATTCTTTACAGAAACAAACAGCCAACATAAATGAAGAAAATAAAATACAAAACACAGGACTGGACTAATAGCAGGATTTTCTGCTTTCCAGAAAATTGTGATATTTTGTGAAAAAAAGCAAAAACAAGAATTATGAAGGGTGGGAAGAGGCAAATGTAATTCAGCTCTGCAATAAAATGAAAAAAAAGTATCCCTTGTACTTTCTATATCATAAATGCTTTATATTTAAATATGTAAATGAACCTGTTGAATATATAAATTTGATAGTAAAATATCATACATGTATTACCATAAAGTCAATTTAAACCATAATGCCTGAAAAAGCATCACTGGAATAAAGTATTTCACAATTTTGAAACTAACTATAGAAATCTTTCTCCTAATGAAAATATTTTGAAATTGAAATGTTCCTGAAATACTTACTGATTTTTAAAAAAAAATAGTTATCTTTTAAAATTTTCTTTGTCTGATTGCACGCAACAGTTTTATTTCATCTTGTTATGAAAAAGGAAAAAAAAAAGAGAAATAATAGATAATAGTTTTCCACCTATAAGAACCGTACTTTGAGATCACTTACTGATAACGGATGTAAATGAAAGCTTATTGTATTCCAAATACAGATACTTACAAAGAGCTCAAATCCAGCTCCTTCTAAAAGGCTGTAATGAGAATGGAGGCCAGGTTTTTTGAGCTATGTTTCACAAGGAACTGCATAAAATATGCTAAATGACCCTGCTTTAATGATATGATAGCTGAAAGGGATTTGAGGGTCACTTGTAGGTACAGAGGCAGAAATGACTGTTAGAACGGTGAATTGATTTTACCTCTTTCCTAGTCATTGTCAGCTTGCAGTGTGGTAAGATAGATAGAAATAGCACCACATTTCAACACATGAAAGGATAAGATGATGACATGATGGATGGACAACCATGTTTTTCTGTAGAGTCAGAGCAATTTCAATCATTCTTTTCAAAACACAGAGAATTGATCATAATGACGGAGCGGATGGAAACGTGCCCATCTTGTAATGTAAAGGTTAAACATCTCAACAGAGGTCAAGGAAAAGTAAGTTTGCAGCAATATGAATACTTGACAAAAAATTTGTGTGAAAGCAGTTGAAAGTTAAAGAGCAATAGAAGATGACAGAGCAACAATCCATAAAGCTTCTCCTAGCATCATTTTTTTGAATCAGAGACAGGTCATAGCCACCAAGTCTAGGAAAGAAATTGCACCACTGAAGATCCGAGATGATCAGGGCTCTACACAAATTTGATTCCAGAAAGAGAAAAAGAAAGTTGGGACAGATATGAGAAAATCTGCTTACATTAGCAAAACAACTTGAACTTCTAAAGATTGCTTAGTTCTGCAGTCTTGCAATATTTTCTTATGAGGTTTTTTTTTTCCTCCTATGAAATAAAGTATAATAAAAATAAAACAGCAAATCTGGAATTAAAGTGTTGCTCAGGTTTTGCAAAAGTAGCAATTTGTTCTATGACATTTTAAAGTATATCACATTTATAGTACTTATATATTGATCAATACCCTACGAGGTAATCTTATTTTCACTTCTTCAACCATGCCTTGTGTAAGATCTCATTGCTATACAATGCAGCAGTGTTTTAAGGACATCTTGGAAACTACATAAATAAACAGAAGTAAATAAATACCCCCCACCACCACCCTTGTATTCTCCTTCTAGATCTGGACTTTCTGGTCAATCTAGTTTCCCAGCATTCATATCTTAACAGGACTTTAAGAGAGTTAGAAGGCTAAAACAAGTTAAGAGGCAATCACCTGCTACTATACCAAAGTGTACCTCAATGTATGCACATATCAATATAGATATTTTTAGCTTTTACTGATCTAATTAGATTAAAAACAATTTTTATCAGCATGCATTTTGGAGTTGGCTGATTCTGTTTCTGACCTGAATAAATACATTAATTTTAAATTTTACCATCAAAGCAATTCCTAGTGGAATAATTGCAATATAGCATGTAAATTATTCTGAGAACCCAGCCAATATAAATGAGAATTGTCAGAGAATAAATACTTTATAATCTCACAAACAACATGTCTATGACCATGGGACCTTAAAGATGTATCTGCCTTTTTCACCTTTTCTTATATATTTATATATGATACAAAAGTATAAGTAAATATTTCCTAAAAGGAAACAAACACGTAGTACACAAAATCTTAGCTGGTTATGAATGACTAATCTATCCCTGTAGAGTTCTGATTAACAGCATAATACTGAAGTTATTGAGCACTTTGAAGCCTCATGAAGCTAGTGGAGACTGTTAATGCTTAGCATCCCTTAGGAGCTACAAAATGGAAGTCAGTTCCTCTAATGTATATGCTGTGAAGTTTGTGCACAGTCAGGATGCCAGCACAGAGTTCTGCAACTGGTAAATCTTATTAGTGATTCAAAATAAAGATTTAAACAAGATATTTAAGTTTTCCACACTCCAGGTGCTGGTCTTTGCAAAGGATTAATGCATCACCACTGATACTGAAAGTGTTTCTGCAGTACTGACTCAATGAGATCACTAATGATGCAGAAAAGCTACACTTGCCAAAAATTATAAACAATACTAATTTCAAGATGTCTAATACAGATATACAGAGTTTGGCAAACAGACATGAGCACGTTCTGCCTATGTTCTGAGTAAACCAGATGCCAGCTTTCCTGAAACCAAAACTGATTAGCCTCAGTTAGCACGACACTGAACCAGCAAATCGAAACTTGAGGTTATGTATAACTTTTGAACATCTTAGTAGGAAGCTTTTTTAGAAGCTGTCTCTATTCCCAGTCTTCCCAAACTGAATAGATGGTTCTAGTCATTAGCTTCCAGTAATTCAAGCAAAGACATCTCAACCTCAGTCCTCCCAGTAAAGAAGAAAGTTTAAGTTCCTTACAGCAAAAGTACGGTCCCTTCCTCACCATTTCCTTATTTAAGTTCTACCATTTTTACAGAAAACTATAAGCATATTACACCATAATTAGTTCTTCAATCTTGGTTATAGGGTCAAACAATACAAAAAAAATATATATCTTGTTAAAGCAGGTCTGTAGGAGTTAAAACTTAATTCCTCTTTCAAGTCATGCAAATTAGGTGAAACTTGGTCTTCTTAAGGTTCCTATGTCAATCTGAAAAATATGACCTATATATTGATCAACATATATAACAGAGAAATGAAGTGCTCAGAAGGCAGAGTTTGTCTCAGTCTGGCACGCAAACCTGAACGTAGACGAGAGATCTATGTATTTTGTAAGGTTTTTCTTCTGAAACAATGAAAAAAATACAGTAAATATTCCAAGCTCCCTAGTGGGTATTATGCTCAGATCATAAATTATTTTCACTGGGGCAATTATGAATTGAAGACTTACAGTTTCACCCATCAAACTGATTTACTTGAAAGAACATGAAAACAGCTTGTGCGCTTCGGTACACAGACCACCCCTACTTGAAAATAAAAGCCTTGCTCCTATGAAGATCTTCACATTTCAAATATTCATGAAAGCAAGGCAAAGTAACAACTGAATATTTGTTTTAGAAAACCATTTCAAACACAAAAGTATAATGCAGTTATTTAACAATATATTATGGCTGCATTCACTACTCAACATCACTAAACAATGTTTCTACAAACACTTTCGACTTGGTCCTGAATTCCTAATTACCTGGCTAACCGTGCTGAAGCAGCTCATAAAACTCCTTTTAGGTTTAAGACTATGGGCTCAGTCTACTTATCTGAGGCATCTGATTAAGAGATTAATGGCACCTACTGCATCAGAGGAAAGGAACAATTAAAGCTGGTTGTCAGGGGTTTCCAGCATGTCTGTGGACTGCAAAAACTACTGTCAGCTATAGTATAGTATATTGCTATACAAGAGCAATTCATTACTATGTGTTGTCAGTAGTTATATGCTCACTACACATCAACACAAGACTGACATGTAATGGCAGTAGTGCATTTACTTTTTTTTTTTTCAAGAAATACATCTGTATTCTGAACTAATCCTCTGTTAGTGAACTACACATTCAAGACTAAATCACTGGTACTGCAGTTATTTACATAAGTGTTTGATTTAAAACAGGTATTCTCTCTTGAGGACTTTAAAAAGGAATACCATAAAAAAACAAACAAACAAAAAACCAACCAAACAACAACAACAACAACAACAACAACAAAACTCCCCAAACCCCCAAATGAAAAAAAATATATATATATTTTCATCTTGCTTTGAGGTCGCAGAACCAATATAAACCAGCTACATATATCTTCAGCCTTGGAACGTAGAACTATAAACTGAATTCCCAGAAAACTCAGACTGTTCTTCCTTTGCGAATTTCAAGATAGGTTTGCCATCCACAGCTAAATTCCTATATTTTTCTTTTCTGTTTTCATTGAAAATAATTTCATCATAAAGAGGTTTGTCTCCTTCCCTAATTTTGATTAATATGTAAAATTCTTCTGGTTTCCACAAATACTTCTGCTGGTTTAGATATGAATTCCCTCCAGGGAAATAACTACCATCAGGTGACCGTCATTTGTTCTGTGAGACATTCTTAATGTGATGTCCTTCAAAGTAAGTTCAAGAACATAAATTGATTGGTGTTCATTAATATGTATATTCTCTTTTGTCATCTGTTTTGTTACCGGAACTACTCTACAGACATCCTCTCTCCCTTTTTTTTATAGTAGGCTTTCTTTTAGTTTAATATTTATTCTTTAGTTATTCTCTCCTAGCTCAAAAAAGGAATCTTAGTAATATATATGTTAGCTTTATGAATGCATTTTGTCTTCTGATAATCATGAGCAATATTTCTACTTAAGTAGTGAATCATGTTAGTAATCAAATTAGTTTATTATCTCAACAGAGGCTAATTCCAGAGATGATAGTCCCATATCCTGATACTCTCAAGAAAGTTTGGTCTTGATAAACAATCAGCAGTACAAATGAATATATACAGAGCTGATGTCCCCCTATTGCTAGAAGAAGATAACCCACTTTATTCTATAATTCTGAGATAAAGTTACTTCATTCATTAGAAAATGTCTAATTCCTGCTAAAAACCAAAAAACAAACTACCCCCCCAAAAATACCGAACCCCAAAACCAAACAAAGGCCCCCCTTTTTTAATCCAAAGAAATTCAGAATTCTTGTCGTTTACAATCAGTGAAGTGTTTGTTTTGAAACTATAGAGATTAAAGATGCAGAAAATTATAGCTAGAGAGGTGTAATTCAGAGGCCTTATAAATGTAGATTCTATTAAGACTTTTTCAGATTCAAGCTATAATTATTAGCATGTTAGATTATGTTAAAATATATTCCTAAATGCAATTGTGCATATGCACTCTAGGTTCCCATTTATCTGTTTAAAAAATACGGTTCAAAATACTTCCTTTGTTTTTGACATTCATCTTGCAAAAGAGAATTTTGTTGAATTCTGTAGAACTGTGCGAATGAAGAGAAGGAACACTGATCAGGGCAACAAATCTGGAGAATTCCGCATTTGACTACTGTCTAAGATCCTCGCTGTCTAAATGTGAGCTATAGTATTAGAGACTTAAATATAAGCAAAAAGTTCAGGTACTGGGAGATTCATCTGGGATGTCACAACTTGATGGGAAGAATAGAAATTACAGGACAGTCAGGTTAGTCCAGGGAATTTGGGTGTAAACTTGTCTGGTTCAATATTTGGAAAGCCATTTACTTTCTGTATACGTCCTCTAAAAAGAAAAGTAAGCATATTTGTATATTTGATGGTTCCACTGGTAATATTAATCTGAAGATACACTCCTTATTCTTCATCTAGACACTTTACACATGTCCTACTAGCCTATTTCTGATCTCCTGAAAATGTTTTTTTTATAGTAGCTATAGTATCATTGGGGAAATTATATTCTTTATAGATAGAAAATATTTCTAGATGGTATTTATCTTGTTATTCATATTTGAATGTCCTTTTTAAGGACTATATTCATACAATCGGTAAACTGAGTTTTGAAAAAATCCTGTAACAAATTGGTGAAGGAGAAGGATTTGGTCTAAAGAAATGAAACACTGCTGAGACAGACTATCTCAAAAAACAAAGCACAATCGGCTTTGTGACCCAGTAAAGAGCAGAAATTATTTAACATGAGAAAATTTCACTACATATAAATTTATATTATTTCCATTAAGAACAAACTATAAATATATTTTATTTCCTGCAGCATTAGATTGTGCTCTTGTCCTCACTTGTTCAGAAATTTTCACAGCTTCCAACCGGGTCTTCTTTTAGCCTTGTTGTTAGTTTCCCACTATGTACACACATAGAACTTTTCCACCTCAGGAGGAAATCTTGAAGATTGAGAATGAAAAAGCAGGTCTTCTTCCAAATTCCTGTTTCAATGGTTTTACCTCCTTTCTTCTAGATGTCTCTAGAAGGAATATCTTCTAGATATCTAGAATTTTAATTTCAAGTCAGTTCAAAGCCTTCGTTTTAAGATCTTTAGTTCACTTAGGAGAGAATGATTTCAAGAGAACCACAGGTTCTCACATATACACAATACTGTTCTCATGTTTAATGTTTTGTTCTTTAAACCTCCCTGTGAGTGCCTCCCAACAAGACAATTTTCCCAGATGTTCTCAGGATGACAAATATATTTGTGACATCTTGAAGTGTGCATTTATCTACAGATTAAAATAAAGAAATCAATCTCTGGAAGGTGTTTATAATCCTATGTGGTGGTGTGCACCACACCCCTCCACCCCTTTCTTGATTAAGCCATAACCACGGGTGGGGGTTCTGGTGGCTGCGTCCAGCTTATGAACTTATGCTGGACGTTGGAGATGGACAGCAACATAGAAAGCAAGGGGGTGATTTCTGAACCTCATGACTCAACAGTTTTGTCTAACCCTGTCTTCTATGCAGTAAATACTCAGGTGTACCTTGCTATCAAATCTTGTTTAACCATTGTAGCATTTACTATAAGCTTGAACTCACTGTTTATATCAATAAAGTATGTTGTTGCTTCTCTCTTACAAGTGCATGACTCCACCCACAATGTCTTGCCTATGTTTTCTGTTTTCAGACAGCTAAAGAGCATACTTAAATATAGGTGCTCTCCTATTCAGCAAGCATTCTTTTTTCCTTTTTTTTTTTTTGATACACTTCCACTTTGCCAAATTCCTCATTAAAATCCTTGTAAGGTATGATTTCTGAGTCGCACATCATTAAGGTTCAGAACAAAGTGTTGTATTACAAAACTCAGGAGTATGGTTCAAAATAAAGCTTGACATTTTGAAAACAAACAATATCTTGGTTTTATAAAAAAAAACGACTTAATCATAGAATCATGGAATCATAGAATAGTTAGGGTTGGAAAGGACCTTAAGATCATCAAGTTCCAACCCCCCTGCCATGGGCACGGACACCTCACTCTAAACCATATCACCCAAGGCCTCGTCCAACCTGGCCTTGAACACCACCAGGGATGGAGCATTCACAGCCTCCCTGGGCAACCTATTCCAGTGCCTCACCACCCTAACAGGAAAGAATTTCCTCCTTATAGCCAATCTAAACTTCCCTTGTTTAAGTTTTAACCCATTATCCCTTCTCCTATCACTCCAGTCTCTAACCAAGAATCCATCCCCAGCATCCCTGTAGGCCTCCTTCAGATACTGGAAGGCTGCTATGAGGTCTCCACCCAGCCTTCTCTTCTCCAGGCTGAACAGCCCCAACTTTCTCAGCCTGTCTTCATATGGGAGGTGCTCAAGTGTCCTGATCATCCTCGTGGCCCTCCTCTGGACTTGTTCCAACAGTTCCATGTCCTTTTTATGTTGAGCACACCAGAACTGTACACAATACTTCAAGTGAGGTCTCACAAGAGCAGAATAAAGGGGCAGGATCACCTCCTTCGACCTGCTGGTGACACTCCTTTTGATGCAGCCCAGGATATGGTTGGCTTTCTGGGCTTCAAGAGCACACTGAAGCCGGCTCATGTTCATTTTCTCATCGACCAGCACCCTCAAGTCCTTCTCCGGAATCATCAAAATCATCAAAAGGGGAACATTTCTGTCAGATTTGGAGAGTCCAGTTCGGCTCCCAAGAGGCAAATGTGGGGATGGAAATAGGAAAGCCTAATGATGTCAGCAGAATAACAGTACTGTAAAATCAGTGTCAATATTAGTCAGGCCTGTACTTCTTCTCACATCTTCTAAGAAGTTAGGATTGCATTCATAAGCCGTTTTTCAAGTTCCTCATGTTAATGAATTAGAGCAGAATGGGAGGCCATATAGAAATGCAAAAAATAGCAAGAAGTGCTCAGGTAGAAGAAACTGGTGAAAAGAGTGAGGGGAAAGGTAAAGAGTTGATCTCACGGAAATCTGTCCTTTCTTGTATGACTTTCTACTCATTTGTGCCTTTAAAATAGTCTGTTTATGATTTTATATTGTTTGATTGTATGATGGTACTCTAATAAAGATGAATAAAATACCAAAAGGTTAATGAAAATTATGTGAATTATTAAAAGTACATTTTAGTGAGAGCAATCTAGTGTAACTGGGAAAAGCAATTAATGAATTCTTTTCTTCAACATTACATATATGAAGACAATATTAAGCTGTTAAAGATGGCAGTACCCAGTTTTTATTTATTATTACCTATATGATAACCTGTTTAATTTAAAAAAAATTACTTTTCCAAATAACAGCTTTTGGATTGGATTGATATGCCAGTCCAACCAATATAGGCATGTCCTAAATTACATTAACTGTCAAGCTTTACTGCAACCTAAGCACAAACAAAAGCAAAAGAACAACCCTGGAAAATAAGTAATATAAGTTCTTATTCTTTGATATAGGCAATTGTTACATACATAGAATAATTTTAAGACATTCTGAAATTTTATTTGAAGCATAAATAAATGTCTGTTTCTAGAGCTCAGCTGAATGATAGTGAAAAACATGTTTAGATATCCTCCAAGAAAACACTGTGGTATAATTTAGCTACTATTCTCATTCCTAACAATTTCTCCAGGCATAAGGACATTAACCATTACAAAGATTACTTAAGAACTTGCAGTAAAGAGGGACATTATTCGTATTAATCATCATGCAGCTACACCATTAATTTCCGGTATTCTCAAAATTGACTGAATTCAACTTTGTAGAGACATAATGTGGCAGGTAAACCTCAGCAAAGGAAAAAAAGCATCAGCAGAAATTTTTACAAGAATAAAGCCTATCCTGGGAAAAAAGAAATACACATGCCTGTGTGAACTATATATATAAATAGTTACCAAGAAAACTTTCCCCCTCTATCAAATTCTCTTTATACAACTGTCATTGCTATTACTTAAAATGCTAATGAGATAAGTAGCACCATCCGCATTCCACATATAGGTGATAAAATATTCTCATTTCAGTCGCTAACAAGACTTTTTATGTTAAAATTGCTGAACCTTTTGAAGCAGATGAAATCATTAGTCTCTTAAACTCCAGATGGCTACCTTCCCATTACGGTATTTTTCTTTATCACTATTATGCTACAGCATGTACTGGCAGATAATTACTACCTTCCCCCCATCCTGCCCCTTTTTTTTCCTTGCATATTTACATTTGTATGATTTGAACTGGTTTTGCTGACAAAAATCTAAGTCAATGTCACCAGAATGGTTACTCTATGTTATTCTCTCTAATTAAATCCAGTGAAAGGAAACTAATAATTAAGATTTTTTTCTTAAACAGATAGCACCCTCAGCAAGTTTGCGGATGACACCAAGCTGTGTGGTTTGGTTGATACGCTGGAGGGAAGGAAAGCCATCCAGAGGGACCTTGACACGCTTGTGAGGTGGGCTGATGCCAACCTCATGAAGTTTAACAGCCCCCCACCCCAAAGGCATTTTATTATTCTCCAGGCAGACAATAGCATAATTATCTTTCTGATATATTTTCTCTTCCTAACAAAATTGTTGACCTACTGTCAAGTTTTATTTTGTTTTCCTTGTGAATCAAGGGTTGGAAAAAAAATTTGTTGGGTTTCATATCAAGTTATGCAGATTTGTTGGATTTCATATCAAGTTAAACAGACCAGGAACAAAGGCAACCCTAACCCTAACCCTAACCACAAACAGAATGCAAACCATACTGTTTTGGAGAAAGACATGCCACCCATGTCCATTTCCCAAGACTCCTTCTATTCCCAGATGATCAATGTGCTGTTATAGCCTCTCTTAACTGCAAGGCAAAGGGATTATACAGCAACTGGGGGGGGGGGAGGGGGGGGAAGGAAGAGAAACAAATTGCAAAAGGTCTCACAATACTATGTAATAGCACCACCTGGTGACTTCAGTCTTGATAATAGGGAAAAAATTACAATCTGCATTTTCAGCTGCATAGATACAGATATCTCTTTTCCATCTGCTAATCTCAGAGATCTCTATTTTATTTAAAGGAGCTAATCTTCACTTGTGTAAATTGATTCCAAATATAAACAAGATTAGAATATTGTAAAAATCAGACAAGAGTTTGAAATAAAGGGTACGTGCTTGTCTCCAAGAATCTTCTGCAGGCATCTACCTAGGGACCACAAGACCTTTAGGAAAAAAATGGATACTTATGCTTAATGCTATGACATTTTCCCCACTTGATCTTTGAAAAGAATTCAAGTGATTTATCTGACATAAATTAAGTGCACTAAACAAAAGAACAGTAAATAAAAATATATCAAGGCAAGTACCAAGCTTCCCCTTTTCCCTTGTGTTCCTTCAAATGCTTAAAACTCTGGGATATGTCCTTGTAATGACTTAACTGGCAATCTGCATGCAGAATTTTAAGAAGGTTCAAATGAGAGGAAGAATTGATTTAGTGCAGAAGAGCTTGGCCTTGTGTCTAAGGAAATGGGATGCTATAGGTTAAGTTCAGCAAGACAAGTAGCTTTAAAATGTCATTATTATCTCTTATTTGTATTGCAGTAGCACCTTCACAGCCAACCCAAAAACCAGAAAGTATTGTGCTAGGTTAGGACAAACCATTAGTAAGAGACAAACCTTACCTAAATTACCTTATTAAGTAGGGCATTCATAGGTTTAAAATCCAGGTATGTGCACAGCTCTCATCTCATACAGATATACAGCATAAAAATATATACTTAACACTCTTTGTTTCTCTTTAAAATAATAAAAAAAAAAAAACGAACAAGGCTTTACAAGATAGAAATGTTGAAAATAAATGACTGCAATTAGTAAGAGGGGCTATTCACTATATAAATACTGTGCTATGTGGAACAGAAAAGCAGCATTTCAGAATGACCTTGAACCTTCAGCTACCAAAACAAATGTAACATGTTTGAAGGCACAAATAATACTGGAAAGTACAAAGTGATATATGGAAGTACAAAATGATATATGAAAATAACATCAAGACAATGGCTGGTTCAGACTATATCTGGTTAAGATGATAAACATCCATTTTTCTCCATATTAAGGAAGAAACATATAGGACAGGACATACTTTCTGATTAGGAGAATTCAGAACTTAATTTTTAACAAGATGTGAAAGTTTACAGAAAGCAACTTTTCATCCAAGACAACTTGTCTTTAAAATATTGGTTGAAAACACACAAAAGAAACCCCAACAGGATGGAGAAATTAGCTTTAAGTTATCTATGAACAGCATTTTTGGTATCCGACACTACGTTTCTACAAAACAACAATGCTCGAGCAATAAAACAAGAGCATAGCAATAGTAATACTGAACAAGGAAACTACACTCAGATTTTTGGAACAAATTAGTATATTGGTAGACATCTGTTGACCTGTGAAAGACTAATTCTGAGTTAGTAGTAGCTAAAAAGTTGGATTTGTGAAGTTCACAAAGAAGAAATATCTTTCCTGAAGTATTTTCTTTGATTCCTGAATTTCTGGAATCTTGAATGTATGTTGGGTTTGGTGGTTTGATTGTTAATCTTAAGACTGATTTTGTTTATAAAAATAAAGAAACTGTAGATAAAGCCCCATCACAACTGAATGAGAGAATGGAATGAAGATTTTTCTACCAACCTATATATTTTATATGAATCTAGGAAAAAATTACTGCTGTTTCGGATATCTTAGAGTATATTACACTTGGGCTGTATGTACCCTGTTAGAAGGACACAGGTTCCTTGTCAGCCCTGTGACACTTTGGCCAGCCTGACATGGATGTCTTGGATATTCCAGGGCACCTACAATATTGCTCACTACACATCTATGCTTAGGCAACTGAATCCCACCCTAACAAATAGCTGTACTCAACCTAAGTAAACTTTTATTGTAACAAGTTTGTTCAGACTGAATAGCAATAGAAAAATGACCATATCAGTCACAGCAGACTGTCATGTTTCCATTAGTGGGAACAGATTATCACCTGGGTAGGCTAAGATTTCTTCAGTGAACTCAGTGAAACTTTGATGACAATATATTTGTACCACTAAAAATCTGCCTGGGAAGTACACTGGTTTATTATTTACTCTCTACAGAAATAAGACTCTCTCAGCTTGTACGATTCTTGTATTCAAAAATAAAGGGAGCCACTTTTAGGCATGATGTCATGGTACACTAAGTGGCAGAGCTTGAAGCACAGGAAAATCTCCCAGCCAGAAAGCAACAGCTGGGACACTATCAGCAGAAGAGGTTGGTACTTAAGATATGCTAACATGTAAAGACATCTTAATCTAAACCAAATTTGTCAGAGTAGGGAAAATCAGGAATGTAATATGGCAATGCTGAAAACAGAGGTAACTCACAAAGTTTGTACCATTAACTCTTTCCACAGGCAAATATGATAAGCAGCAGCAGCTGTTGTAGATGAAATCCACGGTGCAACCATATTATTAGTACTCACGTTCCTGAAGTGCATCTTATATCCTCTAGTGTGAAAACACAAGGGATAACCATTGAGAGAAGATAGCTTTTGGATCCTTGACAAAGTCCCTTATCCACTGAAAAGCATGACAAAACATGCTGGTGAGAATCCTTTACTGCTTAAGGTAGGTCTTATTAGCCTTGGCACACTGCTATATGAAGTTTGGATCATAGATGTCTTTTTGTAGGTTTTATGTGTCACACTGAACAACAGTCAAGTTTGGGAGCCATCATCACCCTTGAAGTTTCTGATTCTACAGGTAAATTAAAATACTTTAAAATAAAACATAAAGTTATGTAGGAATAATAGCGTGACCAGTGTGACTAGATCAACATGAAAGGAAGAACTGCTGCTCTTTCCTTTAATGAAATGCACAAAATGAATAAAATCTGTCAAAGACTCCTTGTCACGTCTAATGCAATTAGTATGTATTTTCTGTAGAAAACATTTTATTTATACATATATATATGTACATACATATATGTTGTTTTTCTTTCCTAAGAAAGAGGATTGCGTTGATTTAATACAATGCTAATGATGAATTTACAGGGAGATTTAACCCTGCTGGATTTCTTATCAGCTCAAATCATGAGTGTCAGAGATAGGTATGTGGGGCTCTGGTCTCCTGCTGTGCAGCTGACAGCCTTGACTTGCATCACCTCCCTGTGCTGTGGGACTTATACTGCACCTCTGAGGGGCTTAGCTCAGGATCTGATGCTTTTTTCTTTAAGAGGGCTAAGGTCAAGCAGTGACAGCAAAAGAGAAGGAGACTGAGAATGCACTTTTAAAGTTTTCTTTTGAGGATGGATTATTTATATCAAGTGATACACCATTAAAAAAATCTAGCTCTTATTTATTTCATTGAAATGAAACACAAACACATTTCAAGTTCATAAATATTTGCTCATTGCAGAATAATTTACTCCAACTACTAAGTTAGACTTGTTCTAGTCAAGACTATTTCCTTTCCAGAAATATGTTTTCTTTTTATGTTTGGTACAATTTTGATTCTGATTTGTAGCTGTACTTTCACTTTGTTTTTCTAGTCTGCTATGGTAACATTTTTTCAGAGTTCATGAGAAAAACATAAACCTGTTATGCCTTCTTTAACTTATGAGTATATCTCTGTTTCTTCCTTACTTCATATTTTCCAAGAATTACACTACGAGTTTTGTGATGTGTTTTTTACTAACTCAGAATATACATCAATTAGGACTTGAAAATCTTAACAGTGCATAGGTTCATCATATTTTCTACATAGCTGACAATTTATATTTTACTTTGACACTCTATTTTAGAAATAAGTAAGGTCTTGAAGACTTGAAAGTGTTTCATTATGTTCTGTTTTATTCCAGGCTACTTTTGCTCACTATGGAAAAACGATTTCTGATTTTGACTAGTGCAATATTCCACAAAATTAATCATCTATGAATCTTCAGTGTTTTCTTGACCTGCCTCCCCCCCATTACTTGACTCAGAAAATTTTAAAATAAATTTCCATCCATAAGGTTGTCAACATCTGTAATTGCTGATCAAGGCTAAACATAACTCTTTGCAATATTAAACAGATCTTAACATTTCAGACACGCACAAAGTCTTTTTTTCTGCAGGCTTTAAAGACCTTTTTATATTTCTCTCTTTAATTTTGCAAGCTAATTTCAAAACCATGCATGTTGCTTGTTCATGAACTCTAAGTGTCTTACTTGTCATTTACAATGAAGAAATTTTTTCTGACATCTTCCATTTCACATGTCCCTTTCTGCTTCTAAAGATGTTAAATTAGCTACATTTTATTTCATAAGATGCATGTATAATTATGTACACATATATATACAAGTAACTGCATAATGCCCTTCATCACTTCCATTTTATAACTATTCCTATCATGCAAAAATGGCTTCTTTTTTTTCTTCTTTTTAAGACAGGTCCTTTTTATGTTGAGGGTACCAGAAATGCACAGAGCACTCCAGATGAGGTCTCACAAGAGCAGAGATAGAGGGGCAGAATCACTTTCTTCAACCTGCTGGTCATAGTCCTGTATATTATCAGAGAATAGAAGCATATTGATATTCTATACCAGTAATTTTTTAATCAAAATATCATACAAGAGTAACTCAAATCTCGAATGATTTGCAGAAGTCAACAGCAACATTTGCATCTGTCAACTTACAATCTCATAAATAAATACTCACAAATGTGTTAAATAGAAATCACCTCTCCAAGATGGGATAGATATTAATCACACTAATTTCTTTTACTTAATACATACAAAAATAGAATTTCCATACTGCTATCCAGTTCAAATTAACTGTTCAATCTTTATCAAGTTGCTCATGCTCATGCTTTTCTAGTGTATGTTAGCACATTTTATGCTGGGGTTTAAGCTTTGATAAGAATCTAAATGATGTTCAATGGTTTTAATCCACTTTGGAACAGTTTATCTAACCCCAAAGATTTTGAATGATAAGAATAAATTCTTTAATCTCTTATCAAGCTACTAATAGAATACAGTGAATGCAGAACTCAGATTTCAAACCTACAAAGTTCTTTGTGAGTAGCTTATGTGTGAAGAAAAAGCCAATGGTCTCAATGAAGTTTTGCCAGAATATGAATCAGCCTAGAATATGCTTCTTGCAGATCATCTGCGGATATTTCTCTTTCCATCTTACTTTTATTTTCCTACTATGTTAATATTCCTGGTTTTCTTTGGGAAATACTGAATTTCACACTATGAAAATTAAATGCACATACATATTAAAATTCTAGGATTTTTTTGCTCAATACAAAGAATAAAGTGGTTTATTTTTATATATATGTGTATATTGTTGCATATTTTCTGATATTATTTCATTCTGCATTTTATTTTTGTTCCATATTAATGAGAAAAATACAAACTTTCATGTAATCTAAAGCAATGCAAATTCTAGCCCATGAACTGAAATAAGCCCAAACGGAACTTTAAAATCTTTCAAACAAACAAGCAAACCAAGATACCTTTTTAGCAGCCAATTTCAATTTTACATACATTTATACTCCCTTATTCAAGATGAGACTGGAAATAAAAGTGCTGAAGTATCATAACAAAGCTTATGCATGTAGCTGTTCCAGCATGACCTGGAGTGGTAGGTACCAATGATTCTGGGAGAGGGTGATGTTCATGAAGCCAGTTCTCAACATTTAGTAAGCCCGTGCAGTTCAGAAATTTTATTACTGTTTTACCAAACATGTGTCTGAAAGAAATCTTTCCAAGTTTTATTTAGAGGTCTCCTGGCACGAGGGCAATCAGAAAGAAGTGTATGGATGGGCAGACATTAGAAACTTTCCTTCTCATATTTCATCCTCAGTCCCTCAGAAGGGGGCATTCCCACCTGCAGCTCAGACAAGATATGCAACCCACATCAAGAGGAGTAATTGGGAGTAGAATTAATCTTTTTGCCTATTAACAGGTATTACCCAACCAATTATTTGGAGCTGTGAATATCCAACTAACTCAACCCAATTCTGACAGCAAAATAGCAACCAAAAGGAGAAGGAGGGGAGGGAGTAGGAGGGAATGAAGGGGAGAGGTGGAGGTACAACACAAGCAACAACAAAAAACAGCCAAATGAAAACACATAAACTAATCAATCCACTTACATCCAGAATGAAGCATCTCCAGCTATCATCATAAGTATTTTGGAAATATCTTTAGTAACAATTCTCTTCTTCACATCTACTATTACCAAAATAGGAAATCCATAAGACATGAGATGCAAGAGGATGTGTTTTTGCAATAGCCTGGAAATAGACTGCGTCTCAAAACTTAGTTGAACTGGAATTTACTCTAAATCTGGTAGTATAATAAAACACTTTTCCACTCTGATCTTGTCATTTTACACTATCTAGATCAGCTTAAATTAGCTTATGACAGTGGAGAAAAATTATATTCTCATGATCATTCAGGCCAAGATTATACCCATTTGCGACTCTACTCTGACCACAGTTTTTAATCACATGGAATGTTGCTAACATCTACCCTAGTGTCAGCTGTCCTCCCTGAAAGCATGGAGAGTAGATAGTAAAAGTCCTCTAGAATACAGCATGGTCAAGGCATCCTAAAGAGTACAATTTAGACAGAGCCACTCTTAAAGGCTAAACTTGGAATGACCAGTAAGGAAGACTAGAAAAAATATGTAGAAAGATAGCATAGGTGACTTTCAGGTTACCATATGTTTTTTTCAGAGTAGCTGAGAGCTTGCAGATAAATATTCTCCCAGTTTCACAGATAATATTCCATTTCTCCTGGATTTGGGGTAGAGTTCATCAGAGATTGGGGGGAAGGAGTGATTTGAGGGGAGATAGTATTTCAGATTATTTTGAGGTAGCTAAGACTTTTTCTGAATGGTGAAGTTATTGAGAAATAGAGTAAAGGTGTGGTTTTGCATTATTTCTCAATGCCTTCCTAACTAAATGCTCTTAACTTGCACATAATCAGATTCATTGTATGGTGTGTGTCTGGGGACATGGCTGAAGAAGTTCTGAGGAGAAAGGGAGAGCATACTTTGGCCTGTAAGGAGCCAGGATACAGCTCTACTACATCCCTCTCCACTTCAGGTCTCCCTTCAGGCACAACGCCATCAAGTAGCATGTTGCAAGAATGTTTTAAATAACAAAACCCAGATATACTGTTGGTGTGAAAGAAGAATTGCTCACCAAAGAAGTTAGCAAAGAATAGTTATTTCAGGCGTATTACTCACTAGGACAAAATTTGCATAGTTATGAACTTTCATAAAACAAGCAACTACAGAACCACCCCAAAATAACTAAACTGTGGGGAGTGAAGGCGATAAAATTTGTATGAAAAAAGAGTTTGAGACTGAGCTCCGAGGCCTTGGTGTTTGATAAGCCCTGGGGCAAGGAGTTGGAACCTTGAAGGACATGAAAGGTATACAGGCTAGCCTTGGGAGGATGGTCCAGGATGTAGTTGTGGAGAGAATCTCAGTTGGAGGCCAGAGGATATGGGGGTTGTGAGAGGGACTGCAACATTGTGATTGGACTATTTACCTGGAGAGTTTCACAGTGGCCAATAAGATTGAATGTTGTATGCATGGGCAAGTTGGGAAACTATCAAACAAGGGGATAAAAAGGACTTGGTGGTAATAAATGAGGATTTGAGTCTCTACATCAACTTAAGTCCCTGTTGTGAAATGCCACACTAAATTACCAGGCTCTCAGCAGATGATTAAATAATATCTTAATCGTAAAGGACACTCTCATTCACTAAAACTGAAATAACTCATAAAATAAACAGCCAATATGCAAACATGCAAAACAAACAAATACACAATGTCACAAGCTGGATATATTCATCAAGTAATATCTATGAGTTTGGAAGACACAGGAAAGCAAGAGTAAGTTATTGAATATGCAGAGCACTACCTCCCAGACAAAAGCAAAATAAACTTGGTTTGGGGATATGTCTAATTTAATGCATATTTACATTAATGTGCCTAATTTAAGTGAGCTTTTACAGTTTACCCTAAAAAATAATCAAGATTTAAAATAAATAAATAAATTTAAAAATCTATTTTCTTCCCTGAACCCATCTGTCATATAATCAGATTCTGTGGTCACCACAAACCAATTTTGTAAACTCAAAGTACAGATGGTGGTTTATTACAAAATAACATAGGAGGCTTAGAATAGATGATACATTTGGTCATTTTTGCACATAAACTCCCTGATTAAGTATGAAAAATGTGAACATTTGTTTATCTTGGAAAAACTGCTATTACTTGTCAAGCATGACCAATTAGATAGTTTTAAAGTTATTCGTATAATTAAGAAAAACAGCCATCAGTCACAAGTCACAAGTTTGTATCTCTGCCTTTTGGTTTTGGTTGCTTCTCCCCACCTCCTATTATAAATGTAATTTCTCTAATCTGCTTTACTCATAAAACAGTAACAGAAAAAACACAGAGAATGCTGATTGTAACAGGTCTACGGAAACTTCCTTATTTTTTCTTGCTTGTCCTCTTTTTTTTTTTTCCCCTTTTCTTCTCCTTTTCTAAAACACAGATATTAACTGGAAATAAGTAAAGAAAATAAGGCAGTTTCTAGGAAATATTTATATTTTTATTCGCTGCTGCACTTAAGGGATTCACAAGACCTAGAGAACAAGAGAAAAATGAAATATTCTTATAGTTTTCATTTACTTCTAGATTCTGCATGCTTAAGTCATAGAAACATACCAAACATGACTAACTGCAGTTTAAGTTGATGGAACAGTGTCTGTAGAATGCTGATGGGATCAATAAAAAGACATTTAGACCTTTTTAGCACAGCTTTAGAATTGAGGTGTAGGCTAGGAACGCCCTCTCTCTGCAGTTTCACCAACTCAGAAATTCTTAGGAAATTTAAGAAAAAGACCAAACCAACTTGTATCTGAAGGACAGGAATGAAATAGCGACAGATATGAGAAAAACCCACTGAAAATAAGTCTGAATACTCCACCACCCTCTATAACGACAGCGTTGTCACTGGCATTCTTTTCAAACCACTTCAGAGGGCAACTTTGATTTGAAAACAGGAGGCTGTAAAAGAAGAATCTCCATAGTTTTAAAAGTATTGAATAAAGTCATATTACTGATCATAAAATTATAATTTAGGTTGGAAGGTGAGACAAGGAGGCACAAAAGCACAAAATGTTCTAAGCATTGTTAAGCGTGATGGCTTTGCAATGGAAAATAACTGCGGTGCTTGAAGGTAGTTGACATAGTTTTAGGTCCTTAGGACCTTAGTAAAAAAGGTGTAAGAAAAGCAGAATAGAAAAACAGGACCTGGGATGGGGAGTATCTGAGACTAGCAGATGTCCAGGGTGGGTACAGTTAAACTAACAGGTAAGTAGAAGGACAGGATGATTGCTATGTTTGTGGTGTAAATAAAGCCATTAAGATGGTGTAAACATCTACTGGGGAGTATATCAGAATAGCGGATGTCCAGGATGGGAGCAGTTAAACTAACTGATAAGTAGAAGGACAAGATGATTGCTATGTCTGTAATGTAATGAAGCTGGTTATGAAGACTGTTGTGAAACGTAAACTACCCTTAAAGACCACCACTCTAAAAAATGACTGTAAGCATGCCGACAAGAGTGCACTATTGATATTCAGGAATATTTGGTAGATGGTGATTCATTGTAACCTGATATATTGAAATATTCAAAAGCCAGCAGTTGAGAAGCAGAGAGATAGTTATTAGCAACAGCAATATTAAGTAAGTTAGATTTCAAATAATGTGTATCTACAAAGGAAACTTGGTTTTGCAGAGCTCTGAACCTGTTACTGATAGCGGAATAGACTCCACAACTTCGCTAAAATTGTAAAGTAGGTATGCTTTATTCAGCTGAAGACGCACGGGGGATTGGTCCTCCAAAAGTCATGCGTGCCCCAGTGTTGTTTCCCTCTACATTTATAAGGTTGCACCATACGCCTATACATATTCATGTCCTATTCCCGCTTCGTATTACAGTGAGCTAGAAGGTCCTTTGCGCCTGCGCAGTGCCCCCTCTGGTCATGGGTAGGGGTCCTCAAGATGAAGTAAATGAGTCTTCCTCTTCTTGAACTTTTCACCTTTTAGTCTTCACGTATGGCCTTCGGCTTTGGTCCCAGCCATCAGCCATCTGCTTCTCCCCCTTAACAGTAGATTCAGGGGTCTGCTTTTCCCTATCAATAGGTGCTTATCAGTAGAATCAGGTGTCTGCTTTTCCTTGTCAATAGAACCAGGTGTCTGCTTTTCCTTATCAATAGCTAGTGCTTTTGTTCTGCTTAGTAGGCATGATAGGTACAGACAATACTTTTGCTTAAGCAATCGAATTCTTCCAACCCCCCTGTACAACCCCCCTGTACATTGGTCAACCCTCTGCATCAATCCCCCCTTTTGTATAAAGTGAGTAAATTCTTTTACTCTATTATTTATGACATAGCTATCCATGTTCCTTCTATCGATTTATGAAGTGATTTCAATATGCATTGTATTATGCAAGGTGCAATCATTAAAATGAGTAATCCTGTAGCTAAGATTAGAAGGCCTTGTTTAAGTATTTCCCTGAACCATCCGGTAACTGCTAGGTTATTTAGCCATTCATCCAATCCGCCTCCAACAATTCTAAGCTCTTGCATATTTTCCTGTGATTTTCACAGCTTAGCATGAATTGATTCAGAATGGTCAGATAAATTTACGGAGCACATACCTTCAAAATCCTCACAACCATCCTGTAACAATATCTTTGTTACCTCCCTGGCTTGTGCGCTTCTACTTGGAAAGGCTTCTGGCCAACCTGAAAAGGTGTCTGTTAGTACCAACAAATGTCTATACCCCTTTTTCTGTCCTTTTGAAAATTCTGTTGCAACATTTTATATACTGCTATTACCATCCAGAGTCTTTTTGAAATAGTTTCCTGTTTCTACTTGATATTTACATTTCATTTCTTTTTCAATCTTCATAATTTGTCATAGATCATTTATAATTCCAGGAAGAAAATTATACCAGAAGTAGTCAATATTAAAACAATTAATATTAATATTCCTGCAACCAGTTGCCTTAACCAGGAGAGATCAGGTAACCAGGAAGGTAACTTCTTCAAACCTCAGGAGGTATCATCCTTGGCCATTTTATTAAATATTTTTGTTTGTTTCCAGATTTCCTCCAGATCTGTTTCAGGAACAGGAGTTCTCATTGATCCTTGTTCCACTGGGATTATATCAATGGTTTTACTTTCTATTTCCTATGGTTCCTGTGATATTTATGATTGCCTTCTCTAATTCACTTATTCCCAAAGATGGAATTAGCCATCTCACAAAACTATGAAATGCAGTACTCTGTTCAGCAATAGGGTTAAACCCTCACTTAACCAATACCATCCTTTCCCTTCAGGAACAGGCCACCACTAAACCACAATACCATCTCTATTGTGCTAAACTATAGACTAGGGTATTGTTTATTAAGATTTATGTTAAGCCCAATGTAAAGGTTAGGCAACAAAAGATATGAAATCGCTTATGCAAACAGCCATCAGACACAGCTTACGCAAGATAAGATAACCACAATCGCTTACACAACTAAACCAGATGCCGATTGTGCAAATTGAAGATAACTGCAAGATGCTCCAGGAAATGGAAGAAAGTAAGATAACAACTCCATATAAAGACATATGAGTAAAAGGTCAACTATGTGAAGCATGCTCAGAGTACCTCCACTACTTCATGAACACGGAAGTAAAGATGTATAAAAAGGGGCTGTTTGAACTGCTCTTCACGGCAGTTGGCGGAGCGCAGACTCCCCTGTCGTCCAGCGCTGTTTTTGCTCATATTCTACTTGCTATAATTAATAAAATTTTAATTGGATTATGATCTGTTGTGGTCTCAGTTTATAACAATTTCTGGTGGCGTGACTCGGATAAGGAACGGTGGGCTTTGGTCCTCCGGGGAGGCGCCCCGCGACAATCCGCGGCCCCGCGACCGACAGCTTACCCCAAACTTACCGACGAACCTAAATTCTAGAATAATGAGCAAAGGAAAAAACCGGTAAAATCCCATAAAAATTCTGTGCACGGGAGTCCGGATGAAAACGCAGGGACGCGTAAGTATATTGCGAAGTTGTTCACGGGTTTGCCGTTCGGGCGGGATTGGGTTTCCTGGAATATAACGAGTGAGAGGTTCGATATACTGAACCAAGCGAGTGTGGACCCTTAAGTACTGCGTTTCCCATCTCCCGCGAGGGACTGGGCCAGGAACAAGGGGAGCGAGTGAGTGGATGTTTGTAGATATTCCAGAAGATGGGGGCGAAGGGCAGCAAGCCTTCGACTCCCATGGGAAGGGTACCCACTGTACCTAAGAATACCCCTCTGGCATATATCTTAGACAATTGGAGAATATTGTACTAAGATATGGGGAGGGAAGAAGATTTCTAAGAATACCCCTCTGGCATATATCTTAGACAATTGGAGATATTTCCCTGGAACCCTAGGGAAAGATGAGCAGAAAATGACAGAATATTGTACTAAGATATGGGGAGGGAAGAAGATTTCTAAAAATGTCTTTTGGCCAGTCTATGGGTCAGAAGAAGATTGGGTAAGACAGCAATTAAACCTCTGGGTTAATAATAAAAAAACTCCTTAACCCGGAGGAGAGTCAATATGCGGAAGTGTGGCTAGAAAGACCGGGAGCTAGACTTTATCCGCTGAATGAAATAAAAAACTAAACAAAAGAAAAAGAAGGAAGAGTTAGACGAAACCCTTCTAACCCCCTCTCCTTACATTCCTCCTCCTGTTCCTGCAACCCCTCCAGAGGTCCCCAGAGCACCCACTCCCCCACCAGAATCGGAACAAGGGTCTCCCCCTCCTCCTAGACGCGTAACTAGAAGTCAAAAAGGGGCAGCTCAGATGTACCCCCTAAGGGAAATACCCATGGGGGGACCTCAACCTGTGATCGGATATATTTCCGTACCCTTAAACTCGGCTGACCTACGAGATTTTTAAAAGAACCAAGATGGGAAACTTAATAGAGGACCCACTTGGAGTAGCAGAAAGATTAGATCAATTTTTGGGACCAAACCTTTATACTTGGGATAAGATGCAATCTATCCTTGGTCAATTATTTACTACCGAGGAAAGAGATATGATTAGACGAACAGGAATGAGACTGTGGGATGCTCAACATGACCAGGGACCTCAAGCAGATATTAAATGGCCACTCCAAAGACCTAATTGGGATAATCAGGATCCTGTGCATAGAACTCATATGCAGGACCTGAGAACTATAGTAATTCAGGGAATTAGAGAAGCAGTACCCCGTGGCCAGAATATCAATAAAGCATTTAATGGAATGCAAAAGAAATATGAAAGCCCTACTGAGTGGCTGGAACGACTGAGGAAAGCCCTTGTACTCTGGGGTAAATCCAGAATATTTAAGCATTCTGTTGAAGCCTATGAAAAAAAAAAACAAAAACAAAACAAACAAACAAACAAAAAAAAAAAAACCTGGAACTTAATTATGTAATATATACACTATATTGTATATAAATAATTTGGCCTATGAATAGGAAATAGTTTTTCTAAATTAAATGTTTTGATGAAGATAAATAATTTCATTTTTTTATGATTAAATTTTTATCTGGGTAATCTAGCATTTTTATTCCAATTGATATCTACTCTTAAAAAAGTAAAATGTAATAATTGCTTTTAGTATGGCTTGTGTGTTGTATGGATGCTGGATTCCAAACTGGCGAAGATACTTCCTCATCTCCAATTTTACTCATTCAGATATGGTTTGAAAATTAATAACCTTACTTTTGCCTTTTGATAATTTAATACAAAGTTGATAATTTGTATTTAAAAAAAAATAATTAAAGTTTTATTTACATTTTAATTTCTGTATTTTATCTTGAAAGGCTGTAGTCTGTGATAATAAGATTATTTATTTTTTTTTCACTCTGGGAATGGTCAAGTCTTTCTACTCTAATAATTGGAGGGAAACCTTTGATTGCTTTTAATGGTTTTTGAAGGTAAGCATTTTGTAAGAAATTTTGTTATGCTGAAGTGCCTGTGTTTGCATGTACAAGTGTTTAATATTTGATTTTATCTCAAGAAATATGAATAGCAGCTTTTTCATTGGGTTTGTGAAAGCAGGAGTTTGCAGTTGGCCTTTCCGTCTGACTACACTGCCAGATACAGTCCTTTTAAGGCAGTAAATTTCTAAGTCTGCCACTTAGTAGTATCACTGCTATGAGATATAGTGATTTAGTGTCTGTAAAAGAGAATTAGTCAGATCTTGAATATTGTCACACATATTCCTGATCAGTAATATTTACTGAAAAATACTTAATCTGGGATTATTTTAAAACATTTCACTAGAAAGGTATTATTCCAAATATTTTTGTTACAGAAAATTAAAAATATGAACCATAATAAAATCATTTGTATTTTGCCCTAATAATTATGTATACATTTTATGCTTGAAATCCGTTTATATCTCATTTTCTTTCTTGATTTACTGTTACTTGAACACATTATACCTCGATATGGAGTACCTGAAGTAATCGACTCGGACAGAGGAACACACTTTGTGTCAAAAATTGTTAAAGATCTAACAGAAAACTTGGGTATTAAGTGGGAATACCATACACCATGGCATCCGCAAAGTTCAGGAAAAGTTGAAAGGATGAATGGAGAAATTAAAACTATTTTGACTAAAGTAATGATAGAAACCAAATTATCATGGATTAAGTGCCTACCCATGGCACTATTAATTCTCAGAACCAGACCCCGAGCAGATGTAGGAATATCAGCGTTTGAAATGGTGTATGGAATGTCTTATAGAATTGAAAGTCCACAAACAAATGTTTTAATTCGAGACCGTGTGATTAATGAATATGTTTCACAATTAGCAAAACATCGTAACGAGCTTTGGGAACATGGACTGATTGTGCAACGACCCCCGTTGGACTTAAAAATTCACAATGTTAAACCTGGGGATTGGATATTGATTAAAGTGTGGAAGGAAGAAACCCTAAAACCCAATTGGGAGGGACCTTATATTGTTTTGCTTACAACAGAAACAGCTGTTCGAACTGCTGAGCGTGGATGGACTCATGCCAGTCGCATTAAAGGCCCAGTGACGAGATCCCACTGGAAAGTAATCAGTACTCCAGGTGGCACCAAGATAACCCTGAAAAGATAATGTAATGATAGAGACTTTATTTGATTTTTTGCTGCATTACCTTTTGGTATAAAGTGTGTATTGCTGTTTATATTTGCTATAATTATTTCTCCTTTCGTCTATTATATATGGAAGCATACAGAATGTGTTAAAGGAAATTGCTAAACTTATACAACCACGCAATATTGAATATAGAAAATATGATGATGTAAATAATATATGCACTTTAGATATACGAATTAGGTGTAATAATTTGAACTGCAATTGTTATCCATTTGCTTGTTTCAGGTGTAAGGTATGTCAGGATAAATGGTGGACACACTGTGAATGTGGATACCCTCCAATAGGAGTTTGCACACAGTGTTGGAAAATCCAAAGAACTCTCACTGAGTGGAAATTAAAACAATTAGAGTCTAAACAAGAAATTATTCGGGAATCCCATGAGTGGTGGGAGATTTTTGCCAAAGGAATAAACCCTCAGTATTATTGTTACCACTCCAACGAACCAGTCCCCTGTGTAGCTGAAATTTTGGTTATAAAGTGTAGAAGGGAAGTACTAACCGTGTCTTGCTTTGCCCCATTAGTTAAAGCTGCAAAGTGGGAAGCCTATGTAAACAGGCAGAAAGCCCGAAACAACTGTTCTCCTGAAGAATTCCCTTGCTGCCGAGAAGATGGTACACCCCATGACTCGAAGCAACCGAGCCGACGGGCAAGGCAGAGGAGGAACAAAATGTGGAGAAAAGAACCAGAACAATGGGACGCAAAAGCAGCAATGGCCAAACTTCCCCAGGACTGGTAAAAATATACTTAAATTGGCAAAATTAACAGACACCCTTTTCCCTGGTATACCGTTAGTTTTGTTATTGATAATAACCCAAGCAAATGGAAACCCTCATGAACCTATGGTATGGAAAAGATATAACGTACAGGAAACACATGCCATTCAAAATATTACAACTCCAAAGACAGTAAAATTTATTGTACCATTAACTGCAATGATTATTGGAGGACATAAGGATAGGGCAGATACATGTAGAGCATATTATGTATGTCCTGCATCAAACCCTGGTAAAAGCTATTGTAATCAACCAGGTCAATATTTTTGTGGCTATTGGGGTTGTGAAACCTGGGCTTCTGATTGGGCAAGTCCTGGAGACAGATATCTAAAATTTGAATGGGAGCCTGAAGGGTGTACGCGGCCGAACATTGGGAAGGATGGACATGTTTATGGGCATTGTAATTCACCAGGATACTGCAAAAACATTAGTATCGAAGTAAAGAATCCTACAGAAGACTTATGGTTAGGTGGAAAAATCTGGGGAATTAGGTTTTGGGACACAGGGCCAGATAGGGGGAGTATGTTTAAAATAGTGAAAGAAAGACTTCCTCATGATCCTTTGCCAATAGGACCAAACCTGGTCATGAATCCACCCACTTTCTCTGAAGAAAAGGCTGCCCCCGTAATTGTCGTAACCGCTTCTCCAGACTCCCTTTCGGAAACAACTAATGACTTTGTGACTGAATTCTCCTTATCCAGGGATCTAGAGTTGTCAGACCCCTTATGGAATCTAATGCAAGCCTCTTATCGTGCCCTTAATGAAAGCAAACCAAATTTAACTGAGGAATGTTGGTTATGTTATAATGTTAGACCACCATATTTTGAGGCAATTGGAAAACCAGGTAGGATTCAATGGTCTAATGGTTCAAACCCACGAGAATGCCCATGGAATGACCAGAGGAACCATACACAAGGAATTACTATTCAATTAGTAACAGGTCAAGGAAAATGTATAGGTACAGTGCCCAAAAAGTATCAGCCTTTGTGCAACCGAACAGTCACTATAGAGACTATAGAGAGACACAAGAATAGAAATGACAAATGGGCTATCCCGACACCAGGAGCTAAATGGGTTTGTTCAGACATCGGAGTAACGCCTTGCCTATCCCTAAACGTGTTTGATCAATCTCAGTTTTGCGTACAGGTGATTATTGTTCCTCGTCTGATCTATCACACCTCTGAGGAGGTGTTACACCACTTTGAAGGAGACCTGAATAGACAAAAACGAGAGCCAATTACAGTAATAACCTTAGCTACACTGCTGATAGCGGGCGGAGTTGGAACAGGTACAGGCATAGCCTCCCTAGTAAAAGGTCAGGAATTACAAAGTTTACAGATGGCTGTAAATGAGGATTTAGCAAAAATAGAACAATCTATCCAAAATTTAGCCACTTCAGTAAAGTCTTTATCAGAAGTAGTACTGCAAAATAGAACAGGATTAGATCTATTGTTCCTAAAGGAAGGAGGGTTATGTGTAGCTCTCAATGAAGAATGTTGCTCTTTTGCTGACCATACGGGAGTAGTCCAGGACACTATGTCTGAACTTCGGAAAAGGTTAGATCAACGTAAGAAAGATCGTGAGGCGGGCAGGTCATGGTATGAAAACTGGTTTAATGTTTCACCTTGGCTAACCACTTTGTTATCTACTTTAGCAGGACTGTTATTATGTTGATTCTGGGACTTATATTTGGGCCTTGTATATTGTGCTGTATTTTACACTTTATTAGAGAACGGTTTGACATAGCTAAACTGCTTATTTTAACTACGAGGTCTGGGGCAAAATATAAGAGTGTATCTATTAATGAGGATGAAGATTATTGTGAATGCGTTATGCCACGTGAAAGCTATGCCTATTGTAATTGTGAGGTATTGCCTTGTGAGTGTTATGGTAAATGTTGGGATTGTGGAAAAAGGTTTGCTTACAGTGCCGAGAATGAAAGCAGCGTCTAATAAACAATAATAGGATAAAAAGAAAAAGGGGGGATTGTGCTAAACTATAGACTAGGGTATTGTTTATTAAGATTTATGCTAAGCCCAATGTAAAGGTTAGGCAACAAAAGATATGAAATCACTTATGCAAACAGCCACCAGACACAGCTTAAGCAAGATAAGATAACCGCAATCGCTTACACAACTAAACCAGATACCGATTGTGCAAATTGAAGATAACTGCAAGATGCTCCAGGAAATGGAAGAAAGTAAGATAACAACTCCATATAAAGACATATGAGTAAAAGGTCAACTATGTGAAGCATGCGCAGAGTACCTCCACTACTTCATGAACACGGAAGTAAAGATGTATAAAAAGGGGCTGTTTAAACTGCTCTTCACGGCAGTTGGCGGAGCGCAGACTCCGCTGTCGTCCAGCGCTGTTTTTGCTCATATTCTACTTGCTATAATTAATAAAATTTTAATTGGATTATGATCCGTTGTGCTCTCAATTTATAACA